>NC_087289.1:19607608-19912312 GCF_015220805.1 Pogoniulus pusillus
AGAATGAAGAACGCATCCGGGACTCGGACACTTGCTGCCTGCTGCAGAGGCATGGCGCGGAGGCTGGTCAGCAAAGAGAAGCTCCCGGGATGAAAAGGCTGTGCATGAACTCGTGTGTCCCATGAAAGGGTTTGATAGAGAAGGGCTGTGTCAGCAAGATCAGCTACGGAGCTGGGGCCTCAGCTCTCCAAGATACCTTCTTTTTGATGTTGTTACTGTAAGGAGCTTGTTTCAGACGGGATGCTTTGGCTAAAAACACACTGATGAGCACATACCTGAAACCCGACTGTAGCCAAGTGTGGGCTTTAGAGCTTTCTGGCCACACACTTAACACACCAAATTTCCCTTCATACCTCCTTCCTTCAGCGCGTTCCTCCCGCACTCACAGGGCTCCTGCCTGCGGGAACGCAAATGGCTATGCAGGACTCCGCAGCACAGATCAGTCGGGATGGGCCAGACGCCAGAACATCCCCAGCAGGGCCCAAACCCAGATTCTGTGTCCTGTGCTGTACGGTTTCCAGGTAGCCTTGAACTAAGATTTTCCCTGATATGAGGCAAGGAGGGCGGAAGGGGGCATCAGTGAAACAGCGAGCAATGGAAGAGGGTCTGACGAGAGGCGGGAGACAGCCGCAGTCCGGCAACAGGGAAAAGTGCCTTGTGAGACATTTTCGTAGGAGCCTGAGCTCTCTCTGGGTCTTTCCAAGGAACTTACGCTCCATAAGTAAAGGGGAAGCGCTACGGAAATGCTAAACACAAGTCTGACAGTTGCTCTTCTGAACAGGAAAAGCATCTTTACAGCTAGAAAAACCTACTGGCATAGAGCAAAAGGAAATGATACACTCACAACACTCAGAAAGACTGTGCCTGGCTGCCTGAATGTAGGCAATGACTAAGGGGAAAACACATGGTATTGTCCTTGTCAAATCTTTATGCCAGGGGAAAAAAAACCAGAAATCAAAATGTTTATTTTAACAGGAAGAATTTAGTTTAAGATTTAGTCTTTAGAAACTAACCCAAGAAACATGGCAAGCATACAGTATTATTCCTAGAAGGTATCAATTCACAGGAACTTCTGGCTTTGGTAGGTAGGAGAGAGTGAAGAAACATAACTGATGGACTTCCAGTTTCAAGTGCATGTATTAAAACTGTCACCATCATAAACCATTATAAACAATCCAGTGGTGGCTTCAGATAGGTCACTACAGAGTCTCCAAAGCCTCCCTCAACCTTTGTTACAAATAGCAGGGAGATCAATAGCTCAAGGAAAAGCTGCAGCACTGCTGCATTGCAAGCCCTAGATGAGGACCGCGGTAGCAGGTGAGAGTTTCAGAGATGTGTATTAGCAAACATTTGTTGGCATCCTTGCTGCAGGTGCTGCTGCCCACCACAGCCTGGCCCTTGAAACCTGAGTAACCCTGGCTGGGTACTCATGCTCCTCAAAGTCAGAAGAAGGAACTGAAGAATTTCTGCCTTAAAGTTTCAGAGCCCACCAGATCAGAGCCTAAGGAGTTATTCTGCTCTGCCCCTTGCCCTCTCCTCATCTACACACTTCAGGTGCTTGCTTCAATGAGAAAATTGTGCAAGATAACTCTGAGAGGGATGATACTAAATTACACCCAGCCTCCTACTGTCTCCTGGCTATGTGGCAATGATGTCTGGTAGAGCACACCACTGGTACCAGGACAAGAGCAAACCACAGGGCTGTTGCTTACCTGGCTCTCTCTTAGCCAGTTCCTGCCTACTTGCCTACCTCTTCAGCTTTTGTCTTGTGTCTCCTAATTTGGCTCCTTCTTTATGCTCTCCCACAGTGAAATGCCATATGGTAGCCACAGCCAGGCTCTGGGTGCTTCCTGGAGGCACACATTCCCTGCTCTAAGGAAGTTTCCACCTGCAGCGTTGTGCTGCATCTCCTCACCTCCCCTGGATGTAATGGAAGTGAAATACAACCCTCACCCCGTCCTGGGAGCCAGCACAAGGGTGCATGTGTCTCACCAAGCCAGAGAAAAACAAACGGGGGAGTTTCCTCTTCTTCTCTTTAGTTCCATTCATGGACAGGACCCTTCATGTTTCAGTCTATATCTTAACCTGGCACTACAGAAAAGCCAAGCTTTTAAGAAGCTGGATAGTTCTCCAGGTGATACAATCACACTCATTTCAGCGAGCCGTGTGTGTCATTCAGGCTCGCAGTCTGAAAATCTCCTGCTGCTCAAAAAGTCACATTTTCCCTTTAAAGGAAAGAGGAAAAAACATTTGTCCTTCAGAATCCTTAGATGTTTTTACTGATCTTCTGTTGACCATTTTGTGAACTCAGAAGTCTGATGTCAGTGGCTCTATAGAAAGGATACAGCCTGTTCTGCCATCACTGGAATTATTTTTAAACACTTCCCCCTCACAGACAAAATCTGGGGAGGTTAAGAGGGAAGAGAGACCAAGTGGCTTCATACTGAGAACAGAACAACTTACCAGAACTTAGTGCAGGAAAAAATAAGGAAAGCATGGTGGAAAACACAGGTTACAGATATTTGTGGTGGAGGTATTTTGACAGTATCATGGAGACAATCAACAACTTATTTCTGGATACAAAAGCTCAGGTCAGACAGTTCACTGACTGCACACATGCGTATTTGCGTACCAGACCATTGGCAGATTGATACCTCCTCATGATTGCTAATAATTATGTCTCTGCTGGAATTACCACAGCTGTTTGAAATACCCACACAAGCCCCTGCCATCAGAGGTTTCTCCTTTTTACACAGACACAGAAATTTCCCTTTGCTTTGAAATTCTAGGCAGAGGATCTCAGGAAGAAAACAAAGCAAAAACAAGCAAACAGTCCTTTCCCTGCTTGAGCAGGTCAGCCACAAGAGGTAGCAGGGGGAGAAAGCTTGTTGGAATGACCTGGGACAAATTACAAAGCATACATGAACTGTGACTTCTGAACAGAATAGTCTTGGCAGTGTATAAATGTGAAATATCAGAAACAAGTTTGGTAAGACTTAGCTCTGAGTTGAAAATCATTGATTTTTCATATGCTTTTCCCCTCAGCTTGCAGATTTGAGTTTCAGGCTGATGTCAGACTCTCTGAGATGAGAGGTGGGTATAGGCCTGTCTATAGGGTTACAGGGAGAGGCATCTGAAGCTAATGATGAGTGATAGGAATCACTCATCACTTATGATAAGTGATAAAAATACCAGCAACCACAAAAGAATACCACTTTCATTTCACTCACTTTCAAAACAATGACAAGGAAAACATAATACCAAACAAAGCTGCCAGCACTTGTACCCAGCTGTATTTTCAATGTCAGGTTGCTAGGTATTTGTGTTTAAAAAGACATTCTCTCACCTGTCTCTCTGGTTCTCCTGAGGACACAGGGAGACTGCAATTGGTTTCTGATGTACTGATGACCAAGTAGCATTCCTGTCCTCTGTCACACACATCTGTACCCTTTACCCTCTTTTTCAAACTGAACACTTCTACTGCCAGCTTAACAACACTCTGAGGATTGCCTCATAGTCCCAGTCAAACAAAAGAATACCAGTTTGAACTCTGCTAAATTCAATTTTCACTTGTTTCTGCAGTTTTTAGTACTTCTGAGAAAGCCTCAGCCACAGAAGACTGCAGCTTCTATGCTGCGAATCATCACCTACTTAACTTAAAAGATGAGAGGTTTTAGCTCCTGGGGATGCCAATAAATTTAAAAGCAGAACATGACAAATAAAGGCAGTGAAATATGTTACATTGAGAGACATTTTAGGTGACTCTTAGGATATGCAGACTTCTAAACAAAAGGTGTATATGCCTAGAACGATAATTGCACTTCCATTTAATTCACAGCTAGAAAACACGGAACTATCCTAGGAAGCAGAAAGAGAGCACAACTCCAGAGTACATGCTCTCTCACCTCACAACTTTCTCTTTCAGGTTTTGAAGAGAAAGCATTTGGCATCCTTCAGTGCTGTCAAGCGACAGCTAGAAAAGCTAAAACAGAACTTAAGCTTTCTGTGCTGCCCACTGCAGCCCAGAAAAGTTAACTGCCAGTGGGGACAAAGCTGCAGGCTCATGATTTTAACCAGGTCACCTGAAATTTGCTGCAGCCTTCCATAAAGCTGAACTCACGACTGTACCTGGCAGGGTCCCTGGGTCACTGGAAGCAGGCTGTCTCCCAGATGTCACATCTTGCAGAACCTTGCCATATCCTTCCTCACGACCCTTCCAAAGTGTTGTGCTCTCCAGAGGGCTTCTCGGCTGTGCTGAGGATGTCTGCCCAAGAGATGAACACACACTTTCAGAAACAAACGCTGTGTCTTCAGTAAATAGTTTGCCTTTGGATATCAAACAGCACTATTTTTGTACTTGGAAGCACAGTGCTTTCCATACTTTTCCCCATTAATAGCACAGATTTAGTTATTACCACTTTCAATATGGAATACTGTCTAGCAAGTATTCCTTAGTGAAGCTGGCGGAACTCCCGAGGCGTGTCCCAGCAGTGCTGTAGCTCTCAGTGTTAAGGGCTTTCCCTAATACTTTTTGGCATACACTACATTTTCTGTGCAGCTCTTATGTCGGATCATCCAACCACTAAATCTCTACCTTCATCACAGCCTTTTGATGAAATCTGTGTTTACTGCTGACACACTCAAATGGACAGAATAGTGTGTTTAACATGGCTTGAAACCCGTGCATACATCCTTCAGTCAATTCATAACTGCACTTCAAGTTTACTGGCAGTGAGAAGAAGACAATGCAGATGCAGGAGATAAGCACAGCGACAGCACTGGTAAGATGGATGTACCTGCTGGGTGCATTGTAGCCATCTGACAGTGTTACATCTTTGGGGCAGAATCTGCACTGTCTGCATTTGCTACCATTACCCCAGAGCCACTTGCAGAAACTTTGCTACAGTCTTCTAGTGCTGAGGGGAAGCACAGAGCTGGTGAGTGAAGAGTGCAGCAAGCACTTAAAATGAACGGCCTTAAAATGAACTTGAGCAGGCACTGCTCAGTCGCTGGCGTTCACAGAGTGCATTTCTTTGTGCTCACAGCCCAGCCTATCTGCGCTGAGCTAATCGCAGTCGTGGCCATGGAAGGGCTTCCAATATACTAACATGCAACTTAAAGAAAATCCTCAACTTATTCAATCTTTAAGATGTATTTAGAGCTTTTAGGGCCTGCTAGGACCTAGTAGGGACGTGATCAGCATGGTTAGACCTTCAGTGTCAAAGCAACACACATGGGGACACTGGGGCCTGTGGTCCGGCTCATCGAACTTCTCTTTTTAGCTTCAGAACTACATAGAGAGTAACTAGAACAGGAAACTTCTCCCTCTCCCCAGCTTATTAAATGATTTCCTGCCAGTCCTTTGAAAACAGCAACTCTTTGCTCAAAGCCTTAAGAAGAAGCTGTGAATGGCTGACACCCAGGCCAGGAAGAGCAGGAAGGGAAGGACGAGCAGAGCTAATTGGCTTTCTTGCACTTTGCTGGGGTAGCCAGCGTGCTGTAGATAAGCTTGTTTCACTGGTGGCACCCTGGTGGTCCCTTTTTCTCTTTCATTCTGCTTTGCCTTCAAACGTCATCATATCAGATATGACCCCGGCCGACACCCACAAGTGGCTTAATGACCTCATGCACAGGAGAAATAGACTTTGTTTTGCCAGCGGTCACATTCAGGCAATTAAAACCCCAAAGCAGCACTAATAAGATCACTCAGTAAGTGACTCTGACCCAGCCAACAAACACCACATTTCTCTGACAGAATTTATAGTCATCACTTGTCAAAACACACTCTTTTTGAAATGTGGCTTGTCAGTGCAGTGCCAGCAGCAGCTGAGGAGGACACCACAGGCAAAGCAGCACCCAGACGGCCAACGAGCTGGTACTGTGTTAGGCTCCAGTAGTCCCAGTCACAACGCAGTGTTGTGCTATGTGCGTGCAGCTGTGATGCTTAGCCCCTAAACCATCCTGCTAAACCACGTCTCCATACTCTTTTAGCTGCAAATGCACAGCCACTCTCCTGTTTTCATGTTCTGCTGCCAACACAAGCATACAAAAGGTGCATCAATTATATAATACCCGATTTGCTGACAAATCTGCATGTTTAATGTGCTAGCAAAACCCATTTTAAAGTAAAATAACCTTGCTTTTATCAAAATGCTAGGAATTATCTGTAACAAGTCAATGAGTGCCATTATTATTATGAGTGACTTAAGCCCTGGAAGGACATTTCTAGACCTCAAACCACTTCAGTGCACAACACCAAATTGCTTCTACTGGTACTCATCCATTTGGAAACACAGGTCCAGGACAGAACACACCTTGCTTGTTGCTTTCCAACACCAGCTGCATAAAGGGGCCACTTCAGAGGTCTCATCAATAACACTCCAATACTCCAATGTAGCAGAGGCCATTCCTCTCAACAGAATGGTCGTGTCAAGGCACATTCAGTGTGACATAAGGATGAAGGAGTTGCTGTACCCAACACAAGATTATGCAATAGGTCACGGTTGTCTAGTGTTACCTCACACTCACCCTTCTTGACAAGAATTCTAACATCTGCAGATTTAATCCCTACTCTCTACTTATTCAACTGTGTTTTTGATGGATGAGTCACACTCAGGATCTCTGCGAAATCCCACCCAGCATATCCATCCATTTGATAACAAATAGAGTCATTGAATCATAGAATCAACCAGGTTGGAAGAGACCTCAAAGATCATCCAGCCCAGCCCTATCAAATCAACTGGAACATGGCACTAAGTGCCCCATCCAGGCTTTGCTTGAACACCTCCAGGGACAGTGACTCCACCACCTCCCTGGGCAGCCCATTCCAATGCCAATCACTCTCTCTGTGAAGAACTTCCTCCTAACATCCAGCCTAGACCTCCCCTGGCAGAGGGAGTCCCCTGAGACTGCTTTTCAGTTTTCATGTTGGAGTGACAGGTAAGTAAGTGTACAGCATGAAATGTATTGTGCATTGAGTATCATGTAAGGACACACAGGAGTGTGTATCTTCAGATCATCACTTGTGCAGATAGTGGCAATCCAAAAAAAAGACCTTGCTCTTGAGCAGGTCAAAAACCAGCTCTCGACTGCCCCAGAAACAGAAGAAACATCCCCTGGAGAAAAAGCCTGTTGTTACAGTAGGCCAAACAAGTCTACTGTCTGAACACTAATAAATACAGAGCAGAAAGGGATCCTGCTGGTACAGTGGTGCAGATCCAAGTGAAGGCTGCAGACTGAACACTTTGCCATGGGGAAAGTTATGCTGCTGAAATCAGTGAATGGGTGATGTTAGAGAGAGGAGATTCCCTGGTAATGAGCAGATTTCTCTAAGTCCACTAAAATATATTCATAGAATCATAGAATCAACCAGGTTGGAAGAGACCTCCAACTTCACCCTGTCCAACCGAGCACCCAGCCCTATCCAGTCAACCAGACCATGGCACTGAGTGCCCTAGCCAGGCTTTTTTTGAACACCTCCAGGGATGGTGACTCCACCACCTCCCTGGGCAGCCCATTCCAATGCCAATCACTCTCTCTGGCAGGAACTTCCTCCTAACATCCAGCCTGGACCTCCCCTGGCACAACTTGAGACTGTGTCCTCTCATTCTGTTACTGGTTGCCTAGCAGAAGAGCTCAACCCCACCTGGCTATAACCTCCCTTCAGGTAGTTGTAGAGAGCAGTATATAGTTGATCACTGCTTGAATACAGGTCTCCTTTTTGCTTCTCACGCAGGTGGTGTAGTAGTTCCATAAAGATCTGGATTTTTTAGCCTTTCCAGCTTTCAAAACCACCATGAGAACATTACATAAAAGCTAATAATAACAGAATCACCTTTCCTGTCTATCACCTAGGCCTATTACTTTTCCTTGAGGAAGACACAAAATTCAAAGTCAAGGTGCAACTCAGACTCTTTTCACAATTTTTACTTCTTTTCAGATGTTTGCAGCATTTTTACTTCCCGTTCTGTGCTGTATTTAGAGCAGAAGGTGATGGCACATCCTGGCAGCATGTACCCCTGGAGATGAAAGCGTTGCCATCCTTTATGACAAACAAAATGATTTCAGTAGAATTTACCAGCATTGTTTTAGATACAGAGTGTACAAAGATAACCAAACCAATTTATTTATCTTACACACATCAAATTTCTGTCTCTAGTTGTTTTGAACACACATTTGTTGTGAACTACTACAACGTTTGGCCATCCCAAAGGAAGAGTTTGTGCAATGTGTACAAACTGGAAGAGGGGAAACAAAAAGCCAATCACAGAAAATCCACAAGTTTTCAAGTAAAACCTTCCAGTGGCTCTACTTCATCTAACAGTTAAAGATGTTTCATTCTGCACTGAAGACAGGCACTTTTTTTTGTCTCCTAAAATATGTTTCCAATTTAAGTTTGAAAAAATATTTCCATTGTGCCATATATGTGGTAACTCAAAACCAAAATGAAAGGATTAAAATCAGGGCTGCACAGAATGGTTTAAATTAAATTCAGGTAGTGGGGAAGACTGCCGTATCTGGCAAGCTCCCACTTACTGAGCTTTCTGGCCAAGAGGCAAGATGAAGCATAACAATCCTTACCTGCCAAGTCTAGAGCAATTTTGAGGCTTTTATTCATCTCTTAAAATAAAATCTTAATGCTCTTGGAAGCCTGCCTACCCATACAGTAGATCTCACCTGCCTTTTCTTTATCCTCACACAAATGTACCATGGTATGCTTCAGTAATGACAGAAAATGTTTTCAGTCCTTCTTCCCCCCTCCTGCCTAAGTACATGGTACTTAAACTTGTCACCCATTACCCTTCAATGGGAGATGTGACTAAATCCTACAGGTATTTTGAAAATCTCAGTTAATAGGTTACAAATTATTGCTAACAACAGAGCGTATGAAAAGCTGAACTTCGGGCTGCGGAATGCCCTCTGCCCATCTGTCACTTGCATCACACCTGTAAAGCCTCTGCTGTCCCCACATAGTAGCCCTAATTAGATCTGCACCCCATCCCACCCGGGGTGGTTCTGTTTATGGGAGTGCAAATTGATTTATTTATGATTCTGTGTTATTACTACAGCCAGCATGAAATCAGCCCCAAGGCTTCCCCAAACACAGTCATGTCCCTGAATGGATTGCTCTTGGCTAAGGAAAGGAAGGGTAAGCAGAGCTCTGCAGTTCAGAAAAGGCATTGGTGTTAAGAATTAGTTTTCATGAGCTCCTTAGGAGATGCCTCAAAGTAGTAAGATTATATTACTTTTACAGCCATTTGGGAAGAAGTGAAAGATGTAAAAATATGCAGATCTCTCTGGAGCTTTATCCTGCCCTCTTATGAGGTTGAAAGATTTTCAGATGATACCAGTAACAAAACAATTTAGTAATGGCCTGGCCCAAATAGGGCCACCAATTAATCCACAGAGACCACCTACCTTCAGGGAGGTCTTCAGGCCAGCGAGTACCTGTACATTGCTGCATGTACAACCATCAGCAACAGCAAATATTTCCACAGGCAACATCAGCTCCCATTTGTGTGCCAGGCTGTGCTCCAGTTCAGGTGTTTGTGCCACTCACAGTATCACAGTATCACAGTATCATCAGGGTTGGAAGAGACCTCACAGATCATCAAGTCCAACCCTTTACCACAGAGCTCACTCAGCAGTATCTTCATCACACTATCAAAGACGTGTTCTACAGCAGTCTAAAAGCTGTTATTTGCTGCAAAACCTGAATAACATGCAGCAACAGCACCCCAAGTGCACCCCAAGTCACAGTTATGGCTGAGCTGGAAACTGCTACCGAATCCAGTACCTTAATGCTCTTTTTCTGCCCCCTTGAAGATGCCTTTTTAGGATACCTTGACCAGGAAATGCTGCCAAGTTAAAAAAAGAGTTTCACATCTTTCTGGTTGGGACCTAGGGCATTGTACACAGGTCAAACCCAGCAGAGTTCTCTTGTTTTGCTTTATTATCTATACATATCATGTCTGATGAACCGCTGTGAGTCCTGAGCACTTTGGGGTAGAACCAACAGCAGGCAATAGAACTGCTCCTAATATTATGCAATCTGAAAAAGAGTAATTTAATTAAAAATCATAGAATCATTTAGATGGAAAAAAGATCCTTAATATGGAGTCATTTAGCTGTTCTTTGTAATTTGTCAGGCAAAGATAAAAGGACTGACTGAGCAAGCTTGTAATAAAGGCTGCTTTTGTTAGTACTTTTTTCTTTCTTGGACCACATTTCACAGAGTGGGATTGTAATTCTTGAAAACTAACATTCACCACTTGCCATAGACAGGGAAAATAGCCAAAGATGCCTCAAGACAAATAGATGGTACCAAATTTGCCCTTCTGCAGGCTGCTTTCGGTTTGACGCGCACTGCAAAAAGTGCAAAGCTCCCTGGTGAAGGTGCTGCAGAGGTTTCTGCTGGATATGTGGTCTGCAGAACTGAGGAGTTAATATGAAACTTGGCAACTCCAGCCAGGGCTGAGAGATCAGGGAAAGAAAACTGCTCTGTCAAACGAGAGGTAAGTTTTCAGTTTTGCTTAAACTCACATCCCAAGTGACTTATTTTGTGATGATTTCAACTGCCACATCGGTGACCTCTGTGTTCAGAATGCATTTCTAGCACTGGCACATGCAGAAAGCTTTCTTCTTAAATTACAGAGAGTTCAAATAAGTCTAATCCTAAACGGGATCTCAGCTTCAGAACAGAATCACAGTCACTCCTACCATTATCAGATCATCTTCTCAGACAACCCAAGGTCAGGCCAACCTAGGCAATTATTTATAGCCACTTATGTGGAACTCGTGGCATTTGAAGGCCTTGTGAAAGCTCATCAGGCCGCACAGACCTCCAGAGGTCGTTCCTGTTCCCTCTCATGATACCCGCTCTTAACAGTTGGGCGACTGGAAACACTCCTTCAGTTTTAGATGGTGATGTTTGGCTTATTAAGGAAAAGTGATGTACTGCAGCCCACACTGAAGAAGAGATGGAGCCTCACTCCTGAACTCCTGTGGCAAGGCTGTTTGTTCACATGAGACAGCTCAGTGAGAGCAATCTCTCCATGCAATGACAGGAAAAGTCGTGGAGCCGCTCCCCACAGGTACAGGCTGTGACTGGAAACAGGTCACCTGGAGCCCGGAACACAGGTTTTGAGCTTGCTCACATTCATTTATTTTGAAGGCCTTAAAAGTGAGGGGGACTTTAAATTTCACTAGACAGGGCACTGCTGGGACACCACCATGCAGAACTGGATTCCTGCATATGCTGTCGTCTCATGGCTTGAGGTGGACAGACCTAGCTGGACACTGTACCGTAAGGTCTGATGGAAAGTTAAGACTTTTCACCACTGCTCTCATCTCCAAGCAATGCTCTTTTATTCTCCCCAGCCCTCACTCTGGTTTGCAAGGAAACCCACAGAAATCAGATAACGACAACCACTGCACATTTGGAAAGCATCTACACCCCACCTCCCATGGACCAAAGTACCACTCATTGCTCCGATACAGCGATAGGGAAGGGTAGCTGCGGAAGCAGCAGACGCCCTCCACGTTACAGGCAGAAGTACTGCTGAGCTCCTGATAAAAGTCAGATCTGCCAATCTCCTCGTCCAGTCACTGCCATGAACTGGGTGCAGGGGTCTTTGCTGGGAGGAAGAAAAAAGTCAGCTGTGCCAGACAGCAGTGTAGAGACAGACCTCTCATCCCAAAGCATACTCAGAAGCTTTCCAGTAGAAATACTGGAAGTGAGTGGACCCCATGCCCAGGCCATGGCCATGAACACATCGAAGTGCAACGCAGCAGCAAGGCAGCACTGGCAGTAAATCAAAGTTCTGCTGCGGCACAGAGGGCCAATTCTGCCTCGTTATGTCAAACTCCCACATTTGTTTTGAGCTGCCACAGTAAAGCTAAGTTCCATATTTTCTATGCGTACTTTCATACGTATTTACATATATATTTACATAAAAGCAATGTAAAGAGGAGGTTAACTCTATTAGGCAGTCATCTCTTCTCTCCCTCTCTTCTCCCCCTGCCCAGTTGCTAGGTGCCAAGATTCATTGCTGGATAGACTTGGTTCTTCATTTCTGTTCTGCCTTTTATTGCTTGCTTCCCTGAAAATCAATCCCATTACTCACCTGCATGTGCTTTTTCTTTCAGGCTACTGCCTTTAATTATTATATTGATGCTGTGTAAAAGGAAAAACAATCAGCATGATCTCTCCACTCTCTCCCCCCCCAGAATTTAGAGATGATCCAATATTAATTCTTGTTTATACAGTTAAGCTTCTGACAATGGAGTGGCTGTTTTATCTTCATTTTGGAATATCTCTTTAAAAGCTATTGCATTCCCTGCTCTAATATTGTTTTACTTGAGCATTTATCAATATGACAAAGGAAAAATTGAAAGATGACAGCATGCATAGCTAAGACACATGCACAAGGTGACAGGCTTATATTATTATTTATAAGAGAGAGAGAAAGAAGTGGCAGCAAAAAAATCCAACTGAGCTGATTTAATCTTGTGCTACCTTGAATGTGCACTGTCTTGACAAACACCATGTATAAAACTGTGATGGCTGTTCTTGTTTAAGAGTGTAAAAGCATGAAGATATCACAAGCTGGAAGCAGTCTGCTAGCACTGCTTCAGTCTAAGCTCCCAACATCTAGTGCAGGCTGAGTGCAGGCACGTAGAAACGAACGACATCCAAGAGGCTTTAGATATAAAGCTTAAATCAAGTGCAGTTTCCCCAGGGTGTGTAGTGTAGGATGGGCCAGATTTGCCCAAAGCTAACTGTGCAGTACATGCACCCTATGAGGAGAGGCTGAGGGAGCTGGCGTTGTTTAGTCTGGAGAAGAGGAGGCTGAGGGGTGACCTCATTGCTGTCTACAGCTACCTGAAAGGAGGCTGTAGCCAGGTGGGGTTGGTCTCTTCTCCCAGGCAATCAGCAATAGAATAAGAGGACACAGTCTCAAGTTGTGCCAGGGGATGTCCAGGCTGGATGTTAGGAGGAAGTTTTTGCCAGAGAGAGTGATTGGCATTGGAATGAGCTGCACAGGGAGGTGGTGGAGTCACCATCCCTGGAGGTGTTCAAGAAAAACCTGGAGGAAGCACTTAGTGCCATGGTCTGGTTGACTGGATAGGGCTGGGTGCTAGGTTGGACTGGCTGAGCTTGGAGGTCTCTTCCAACCTGGTTGATTCTATGACTCTATGAATATATTTTAGTGGACCTAGAGAAAGCTGCTCATTACCAGGGAATTTTCTCTCTCTAACATCACCCATTCACTGATTTCAGCAGCATAACTTTCCCCATGGCAAAGTGTTCAGTCTGCAGCCTCCACTTGGATCTGCACCACTGTACTAGCAGGATCCCTTTCTGCTCTGTATTTATTAGTGTTCAGACAGTAGACTTGTTTGGCCTACTGTAACAACAGGCTTTTTCTCCAGGGGATGTTTCTTCTGTTTCTGGGGCAGTCAAGAGCTGGTTTTTGACCTGCTCAAGAACAAGGTCTTTTTTTTTTTTTTTGATTGCCACTATCTGCACAAGTGATAATCTGAAGATACACACTCCTGTGTGTCCTTACATGATACTCAATGCACAATACATTTCATGCTGTACACTTACTTACCTGTCACTCCAACATGAAAACTGAAAAGCAGTCTCAGGGGACTCCCTCTACCAGTGACCATATATGCACTGGGATCCCTTTCCACTTATCCTCACCCTGCACTTACAGCTGTCGCTTTTCTTAGGTGGACAGCTCACATCAGTTGTTTAAAGTACAAGGTTATAATCTCCTACAGAATGTAATCAACACAGCAGTAGGTAAGTACTGGCAAGAGAAAATAGACATAGGCCTTGCAAAAGTCCATTCAGGGCTTTGCATATAGATACTAATAAGGATCATTACCCTGTCAGGTGACAGATAAACAGGTGGCAGAAATCAAATTCCATGTGCAGGAATGAACTGATGTTCTGACCACTGAAAACATCTACTGTAGTTTGCTTCTCCACAGCCAGAACACACCAGCAGATGAACAGGTATGTTAGAGTTCCATATAGTAGGAAGTCAGGCTGACAACCTTAAAGCCATCAGCATGATGGAGTTACCTCAGAAATAGTGGTGTGGTTTCTTCTCTTTGTTTAACTTCAGAAAATTGACCCCAAACAGTGTCACAGCTTTCCTTCCCTCTGTCCAGTACTATTGCCTGTGAAGCTAAGCAAGCTGACTAGTAGAAAGCTTAACTCAAATTTCACTGCAATCCACAAGTAAAACTCAAGAAAGAAGATGCTTGCTGGAATGTTTCCCATCCAGAAACAGAGGGAGTGAATATGTCTGCTCTGAGGTAGATCGTTGGCTCTTGTGCACACAGCACAGGTTTTTTGGCCACCTGGAGAGGTCAGAGCCACATGGAAATGACCCCTTTATAAATAAACAAACAAATATGCATCAGAGATTGGTCTTCCTAGAGCTGGAGCCTGGGAAAAGAGAAGAACTATGAGGGTGTTGAAGGTAAGCAGTAGTTGGAAATCTGTGATGCAGTTCAACCTGACATAGAGGCAGCCATTTGGCCACAGCTCAGCCAAGCAGTTGGGGGAAATCACGAGAGAGATGTGTAGGCTGCCCCTTTCCTGCTGGGGCACAGAACATGCAGAGAGTGCATGGCTGTACAAAGCTGCTGGAGCAGCCCTCCCCCACTCCTTAGGCAGGAGTTTAGAGCTGGCCCTTGCAGAAGAAATGTACCTTCTCTGAAGGATTTTAAAGCCATTGGGCATGTGCCTTTAAAGCAGCTGTCTGCTATTAGGATTTCATCACTGCACACTGCTCATGATTTTGGCAAGGCCATGTGACAATTAAGATGAATTCTTCTGGGAGGGTTGCAGCACATGACATCATGTAGCAGATCTTCTGATATTAGACCCTTTCACTCGTGCCCTGCTGTAGTTGTTAGAGTAACAAACTCAAAATGAAAAAATCTAATTACCCACCAGAGCCTTCAGTTGTATCATATATTAACTTCTAACTCTCTAAGTATTCAATCTCAATTCTGAATCTGGCACAAAACACATTGGAAGATGAAACTTCACAGACCTACTCAGGCATTGATCTGATTCTTCAGCAGACATTGATTTAAGAGCATTTTATAATGGAAATATCAGGTAAGATAATAGCAGCAGTTGAAGAACAATTGTCCTTGTCTGGCTTAGTGCTGGACTCCGAAAACTCACACGCTAAGGAAAAGGTAAGATGAAATAAAGGTCTCGGAACAAGCACTGCTCTGCTGCCAAATACTCCTGGGCAAAGTTTGCTGTTGATCCTGTTGGGAACCAGTGGCTTACCAACCTTGTGTTCAGAAGCTTCTCTGGATGAATTTATTCTAACTTTGTAGGTAAGTAGTTCAGACAAAGATTAATAACTTGTTTCACAAGAACAGTCACCCAACAGGTGCATGAGAGGGTAGGATGCGATTTAGTCTGACACTTAGTGGAACAAAAGCGAACACGTCTAGGAGTTACTCCTCCTTAAACCTCACTTTGCTCTGTTAGTGTAGGGAATTACTTGATAGGAAGTAGGAAATGTTCTTCTGTCCTACTGCTAGGCTTGCTTACCAGGCTCCAGGACTTTAAGTACTTTTATGAGAAGACTTTCAACAGCAGAAGACTTAAACAAATATCCATAGGCCAGGTATCCCCACCAGTTTTAATCACACTGGTATTAACTGTCCTTTTTGTGTGTGTGATTGTCAGCTTTTGGCTAACTGAATAAACAGCACAGCTCATGTCCCCTTTTTATGTCCTACTTAGTCTTTATACCAATTACTGTAGCTAGAAAAGCTCGTAGTGGCAGAGCCCACTAAGATGAGCAATCTGGAGTATTCTTTTTGCATGATGCTATCCTGTTACAGATATTAGCTCCTTTCTTTCGAGATGCACTCTCCCAAGACACCATGCAAGAACACAGCAGCATTCCGAAGCTCCACTTTTCTTGGTAATTACCAGTGAATACTTACACCTTCAAAAGAGAAGCGGAGGCATTGCCAGCGTGAATTGTCCAAGCTTCATCAATTTCCATAGCATGAAGACAGTGCACATGCCCAGAGAATCCTTTCTAGGATCCCAGTGCAATTCTGGTTTCTTTCTTAAGCAGAGATACAAACTTTCAAAAGGAATCTGAGATCTCTGCTCTTCTAATGTTACACTTTTCTGTCCTTTCACTGCAAACTTATTCTATGCAAGACCACACCATCGTAGAATCAGCAGCAGTGAGTAAAACAGTAAGTATACTTACTTTTCATTAATTCAACTGAAGGCAAGGCTGCTTAGGAGACCTTCAGCCCTGTGTGCTGGTTTTCCAACGATTCCATGAATAGCTTGCAGCAGAAAACAGCTGGAATTTCCGCAAAGCCTGAGCACACTTTAACTGTTAAGTGCTCTACCATCACAGGAGGATAAAGGCCAAAAAGAGCCAAACCCCTACATAATATATTGAAGAGAAATCAGTAAAATAGATCAAGGTGATGCAAGGCATCTCAATCACACAGCTGAAAATCCAGTATATGGTGTGAAATTAATGAAGGAGGCTTCAGAATGCCCAGGGCAGTGTTTGTTGTTAGACCAGAACCACAGGATTTGGATAGACAATCTTCCATACCTCTCTAATTTTCCCTAACGACCTCACGTTCTGCTCTCTTCTTCTGCTTTCATTTGTTTACTTCCCTTAGAGCACACACAGCTTCCAGCTTCAAGGCAAGTATAAATGAGATCTATGTCAGTGCTTGCTTCCAGAGTTGTCTTTTGATATTTGCCTCAAAAGCCCTCATCTTAAAGCTCTGGAGGTGGCTGATTGCCTGCAATAACTTCTCACAAACAGCAAACAGCAGCTCCAGTCCACAGCTTGGTCTGCCTCTCCTGAATACTTTTCAATACAGCCTTTTTGTGACTGTACCTCTAAAAAATTCCCTTCTTTCTGTCTGCTTCTCCTGGAGAAACAGCAGTTAGCTAAGCTGCCCCAGGATGCCTCATATTCTGAGTTCTGATTGTTATGACCTTTGCCTAGCATTTTACTTGATCAACACCACCAGCTTTAGCTGGAGGCCTTCACTCTCTCAGACTCAAACAGTTCTTTAATCATTCCTAGTCGCCTGAACTCCACAGTAAAGCAAATATTCCTCAGGTGCAGAGGTGGCATTAAATCCTTCTGTGTCACACAGAACTGAAATCAGCATGGAAGTGCAAGGGGCAGCATGCTGCAGTGAACAGGAAAAGGACCTGGATTGCACTGTCAGCTCTGTTACTGATCTGCTCTGAGACCTCTGTACATTTGTGCCCATCTGCCTTCACAGGTCTGCCCCTGATGTTCCTCATTTCTCAGGTAGCTCAGGAATAGGCTCCATTGCCACTCTACTCAGCTCTGGTGAGACTCCATTTTCAGTCCTGTGTCCAGCTCTGGAGTCCTCAGCAAAAGAAAGGCATGAACCTGTTGCAGCAGATCCAGAAGAGGTCTCTACAGTGATGTAAGGACTGGACCTCCTCTGCTAGGAAGAAAGGCTGGGAGTTGGGGATGTTCAACCTGGAGAAGATTCCAGGGAGACCTTATTGCAGCCTTTCAGTACTTGAGGGTACCTATAAGAAAGATGGGGACAGAGTTTTAGCAGAGCCTGGTGTGATAGGACAAGGGGTGATGGTTTTAAGATAAAAGAGGGGGTATCCTAGCAATGGGACAAGAGAGAATGGTTTTAAGCTGAGAGAGAGTAGGTTTAGACTGGATCTTAGGAAGAAGTTCTTCCATATGAGTGTGGTGAGACTCTGGAACAGGTTGCCCAGCAAGGCTGTGGGTGTCTCCTCCCTGGTGGTGTTCAAGGCCAGGCTGGATGAGGCCTTGAGCAGCTGAGTATAGTTGAGAGACATCCCTGCCCATTGTGGGGAGGTTGGAGTAGGTGATCTCTACCATCTCTTCCAGTCTAAGGCATTCTATGACTGATTCTCTTATTCAGACTATACTCAAGGAAGACATTTCTAACAATGAGGATGGTGGAACACTGGCCCAGGTTGAGCAGGGGGGTGGTAGGTGCCCCATCCCTGGAACCATTCCATGTCAGGTTGGATGGGGCTCTGAGCAACCTGATCTAGCTGAAGATGTCTCCTCACACCGCAGTGGGATTGGACTACATAGCCTTTAAAGGTCCCTTCCAACACAAACTGTTCCATGATTCTATGATTTCTGAGCAGCACTGATGTGAACTGTGAAAGCTTTCCTGAAAATGCATCTCAGATCTAAGTTAAAGTTAGTTCGGTACTGTGAGGTCTTGGGTAAGTAGTTTCCATTGTTACCCCTCAGTTTTTCATTCAAATGATAGGAAGGACACTTCATTTCCCCCCACTCTTCAATCATTTACTTGTTTGGAAGAGCACAGACAATTCCTGCTAATGGATTGCTTTGTGTATCAACTTCTGCACTCTAACCAAACTGGAAACTCCATATACCACATGAGTAAAACACCTTGACAATGACCTTCCTCATAATGAGGAGGCAGCTTACAGGATAAATAAGGCAAGGTAGTGTTAGAGTAAAGGGAATAACACTATCAGTGTAGAAGAAGGACAGAAGCAGCACTCTCTTTGGAGCAGAGTGTACTGTGCATGGCTCAGTGAATGGTAAGATGATGCAAAGGACTTTAACTCAGGACATGGCAATAATTGACACTTGATGACTGCTGAAAAGGCATAAAGCATCATTGGTAGTCCTGCTTATAACAGTCAACCTGTCAGTTCCTACTTCTGGATTTCCCCCACACACTTCCTCCCTGCAGGTAGAAATGAGGGCCTCTGTAATTAGCTCCCTGTCCACACATTTTGAACAATCCAGGTAACTTTTGTACCAAGTATAATCCACAGGCAGGAGGCCCATAAAAACTGAGTTTAAATAAGAATAAACTTTCCATTATAATACTGTAGAATTAGCAGCTGCATCCATTAATTTCCTCCCTCTAGCTACAGAAAGATACCAGAGAATTTCCAGAACAGGCTCCTGCAAGCTTATGCTTCTTTCAAGCACTAGAAGAGTTGTTTCCATAGCAAAACAGTGGCATAATCTCTGCATTTAAATTTTTGAGACAGCCAACTATGACCCCCCCCAGTTCTGTGGGGTAACTCTCCAGTGTTGGCCTAGTATTCAAGAAAATCATGTTAACTGTTGTGTTGCTGTTATATTACGTGGTCTGAGTTCATTGTACTGCCTTTACCTACCAACAACAGTCCTGTCAGCCTTTCAGATCTTACTCAAGAATTAGATCCTTCCTTGTCCAGTACCATCCTCTTCATGAATCATAGAGTGGTCTGGGTTGGAAGTGACCTCCAAAGACCATCTAGTCCAACCCTCTCTGCAGTAAGCAGGGGCATCCTCAACTAGATCAGGTTGCCCAGAGCCCTGACAAGCTACAAGCAACTCTCTTAGGGATCCTTCTCTCTTAGATTTTAATCCAGGAAGGTTAAATATCTATTAGAAGATTCCACACCTGGCATTTCAAGTGCATGTATGAGTAGTTAAACATTCTCAGTCTATGTGCAGAGGACAGCTCACTCAGTGCAGCTGCTCAGCTGAGTGAGCTTTCAGTGCAGTCTTCCAGTTGCAGGGTCACAACAGAAGGAGAATTAAGTCAGGTCAAACATGGCACAATACAGAGATACAGGCTCAGGTGGGAACTGGGAAAGACCATGCTTGGGCTCAGCACCCTACAGTTGCTGCTAGACTGCCTTTGCAGCCTCTTATCCCTGCACAGTGTGGCACTTGGAAGTTTAGTGGAAGCTTGCTCTGGGTTCCCTTTTTCATAGCTTTAGCCCTGCACAGTGCGGATGTGAGAATCCATACAGAAATTGACTCTCCATAGGCTACTTCACTCTCTTTTGGCTCTGAATTGGCCCTGGTCCTTTGGCACATCCCATGGACTCAGACTGGTAATGCTAGACTGTTCCCCACCATTAACAAAGCAAGAAGTTAAAAGGCAACATATCATTAGGAACAACCTTAAGTGATTGTGCTGAAATGGACATTGAAATAATTAATTACTGTGTCCTTCCCAAGTAAATGTCAATGCAATGTAAGGAATTACATTACACACTGAAATCTTACAGTAGGTGATTTTGACACTGAGGACCAGCATGGACAGGTAAACACAGGGGCTAGAATTAAAGTCATATGAGCTATTTTGTATGGAAGCACTTTTCTGTAATGCCTTTGGATCTCCTGTGACCCTTAAGCTATGTGCAAGTTTCGCTGCATGATCGGAGCAGACCTGCAGGGTGAAGAAGCTAATGTAGAGGACCCACTGCCAACACAATACTCACTCTGAGGGTGTTAGTTCAGACTGGCTCTAATCTGGTCTCCATGGCTGAACAGTCAGCAAAGCCTGGAGCATTTTGACTGTGCTTCTGAAGCTCATTTTCCCTGTTTGCTTGGGAGCCCCAAGACTTGCCTGTGAATTGAATCAATGCACTGTAAGAAGGGGCTGCCAGGAGGCTTATTTCAGAAATGCATTTCCAATTTACACCAAAACATGAGTGTGGACCTCAGGTCCACTGCAGATCACTTCTCTGCAAGGATAACCCCTAACCATGTACAGAAGACATCTGGAGGAAGATGCTACTCAACACTTGCAGAGATGCCAGAATAAGGATACTATTAGGACTGCTTCCTTGCAGCAAACTCCTGCTGCAGAAACTCAGTGGCAATACTTGACTGAATAAGCCAACGGGGTGACCACAGAATGAGTTTTACACCCTGGAAGCAGCAGGTACACATCCATGACATGGTTCTTCACAAACAAGTCGTAAGTTAAATCAGACAACTTCATGTCAATGAAATATATGTAGCCCTGTGGCTTCTGAGATGTTAATTTAAAAAGTAATCTACTTAAGATGAGGTCCAGCTTCTGTCTCCTCATAGTGGTTACTACCTGGGATTACTGTACTATGAACCAATTGTTATTTATGTTACCAGTGGATACAAGGATTTTGTTAGTGGAATTTAGCTTCCAGATTCATTTCATAATCCCTATGCCTATTACTTAGAGAGAAGAAAAAAAGCACAAATCAAGATGACATTTAAAAAAAAAAAAAGGAGCCTAGACTGGTCTTGTAGGAACACCTAAATCCTTTCCCTTATTAACCCCCTTATCTCAACAGCAGTGCACCAGCCATTTAGGAAAATTAAAGAGGGAGAGAGCAAAAAGCGACAGCAGATGATAAAGTACAGTAGTCACGTAGATAACGAAGGGACTCAGCACATGGCCTTTTCAGTTTATCCCTGCTTCAGCTTATCCTTCATCTGCTTAAATTCAAATGGATCAGTCATTATTACGACGACTTTGAAATGAGCTACTCCTATTTCATGTGACTTTTTGTGTATCCTATAAAACGTGGGAAGTCTTTGGGAAGACAAATGTTTGCTATTTTAATTCCACTTGAGACTTGATTTCCAAGCAGCAGCTGGTAGCTAATGCTTCAGTAAGATTGATCTTTACACACACATACAGTTATTCAGTTGTGGGCTTTTTATTCCTTCCACTGAGTTGGCACCTACAAAACGTGTGTGCGTCGCGGACGCCTGCCTTTGCCGCTGAACACACGGAGTATGCTCATAGCATCATAGAACGGTTTAGGTTGGAAGGCACCGCAAAGCTCATCCAGTTCCAATCCTCTGCCACAGGCAGGGACACTTCCTGCTAGAAAAGGTTGCTCAAGGCCTTATCCAACCTGGCCTTGAACACCTCCAGGGAGGGAGCAGCCGCAACCTCCCTGGGCAGCCTGTTTCAGTGTTTCAACAGCCTCACTCCTGCCTAACATCTAGTCTAAACCTTCCCTCTTCCAGTTTAAACACATCACTCCTCGGCCTGTCAGTAGTCCCTCCCCAGTCTTCTTATAGGCCCCTTCAGAAATTGGAAGGCCACTACGAGGTCTCCTTGAAGCCTTCTCTTCTCTAGGCTGAAGAGTCCCAGCTCTTGTAGCCTGTCCTCATAGCAGAGGTGCTCCAACCCTCTGAGCATCTTTGTGGCCTCCTCTGGACTTGCTCCAAAGGCTGCAAGATGCTCTCTGTGATTACAGTTCTGAAAGACACTGGGTACTTAAAGCATATGCTAGACATTTCCTTGTTATTAGGGAAATAGTCTGCCATGCTTGGAACATTTCACTCAATATTTCTGAGAAGTGCTGTATAAGGAAGGGCATAGAAGGAGCATGGTAGTCACTCAGACATTTCAGATCTACTTGAAATCATTGCTGTTTCAAGCAGCTCTTACTCAGACAGTGAGCAGCCTCGTGTTGGCACCTACTAGTAACTGCATGGAGGCTGTCTCCCCAGGTATACTAACACACAGGGAATGACTTCTCACATACTCACCTGAGTGTTTTAGAATTTGTATGTCATAAAATCATAAAAATCATAAAATCAACCAGGTTGGAAGAGACCTCCAAGATCATCCAGTCCAACCAAGCACCCAGCCCTGGCCAACCAACCAGACCATGGCACTAAGTGCCCCAGCCAGTCTTTTCTTGAACACCTCCAGGCACGGTCACTCCACCACCTCCCTGGGCAGCCCACTCCAGTGCCAATCACTCTCTCCATCAACAACCTCCTCCCAACATCCAGCCTAGACCTGCCCCGGCACAACTTGAGACTCTGTCCCCCTGCTCTATTGCTGATTGCCTGGGAGAAGAGATCAACCCCCACTTGGCTACAGCCTCCCTGCAGGTAGTTGTAGACAGCAATGAGGTCACCCCTGTCATCCTAAAACATTTCATTGCCCAAACTTCCTTTAATCATATTCCTCTTTCTCCCACTTCTTCCTACACAATTTAGATTCTGAAACAGGGACCACTTAGATTTCTGCCAATCTCTTGTGGCCAAGTACTTGAAGAAACCAGTGATGGTTCTTACTTTCACCTCTGGCAGCACTGTATTGCTGTGCTGCTTCTTTTATGCCTCCTGGAATATTAATAGCAGTCACATCCAGCATGAGCATGCCATACTGAAGCAGCTGACTACTCTCAGCCTCTATGAGAAGGTGGTTTATGATTTCACTAATTTTTGGCTCTCGTTAGTTCTTAATGAGCAACACAGATCCTACATGAACTGTTTCACCGTTTGCAGTGGCTTCGCTGCCACAGGGTTTCCTAGGTGCAGCTTCACTGTCCCCAGTAACACAATCCACAAACTATGTGCCCCTCCCCTGGTGAAGGCACTGGGCAGTCACAAGAATCAAGGTTCTTGAACAGAATTAGATCTTGAAACTCCTGCTACTGAAGTCAGAGAGCTCCACATAATTAATTTTAAAGCCAAAATCGTGTTACTTAACAAGGCTAAAATGGCCTAGAGACTACAGAAGAGCATTTAGCTAAGGATAGTAAGAGTCTCAAAATCCCTGACTCTAAAGTACAACTGAATTAACACATCCCTACCACGCAGACTGCAAAAATATTTGCAAAAGTTAGCTCTGGAGCTGACTTAACTCAAGTGTGGTTTTACCTTTCATCAGCCAGATCACCTCTTTGTTATTCTTTGTACCAAGATGAAATGGATAGCTTAAACATCCAAACAACACAGCCTTACATTCTGCTTACATGCCTCTAACAATACTTCTTCCCACCTGTAGGTCACCAGTTCAGAGGTGAACAGGTCATTTCTGTCAGTTCTTCAGATCTAAAACTCGGAATCCACAGTGCTTAAAGGTTTTTAAGATCAGCTTCTTTGAGTCAAAGCTCCTCACCACAGGTGCATGTGCCTCTGTTGTCAGTAATTACTGTAGACTGCCGATTTTGTCTTCAAGTGACAGTTGTTTGAAGTTGGCTTCTGCACTTTTTGCTACCCTTCTGCAAGTATACATAGTGGATTAAACAGTGACAACAGTGCTCCTACCAATCACCTCTACCAACTGATCTGCAGCAGTAGTTACTGGGAACAATCACTGCCTAAAGCACTCAGCAATAACCACAAAATGCCCAGAAACGTCTCCTTGTGAGAGGGAAATACCCACGAAGACGAATCCATTGCTAGTTGGAAATGTGCACACCTCAGAGACGTTTCTCCACTTCCACATATTCACAAGCTGAACAAAACTCTTGCAGGACACTTGGTGAGAGAAGGAGGACTTACCTTAATCAAGATTATGGAAGTTCAAAGCTCTTCTGCTGTGGGGTGAGGCTGAGTGGTTTTGGCTCAGCTCTGAGTGGCTGCACTGTCGCAGAAGGGGTCTTGGGGAAGAGCTGCGGCTCAGCCGACACCTTCCTAATTTCCAGGGAATGTCAGATGAAGCAGGTATTGACTACAAGCTACTCTGTATGGATGCAACTGTTTTGTCATAAGGACCTTAAACCAGGATTGCCCAAGAGTGGCTGTTACAAATTAGTAAACAGAGTGATACTTTGCTGTTTTTTCTTACTCTTTTCTCTCCAATTAAACTGTCAGCAAGTACAGTAGACACATTTCAACTCCATGAAGAGTTAAGAACCGGTGTTTACACTTCTGTCTGTCATTTGATTCAGCTCTAATCACCAGCTAAAGAGCATTGTCTCCAGATTTCCCAGTGACATGTCTGGACTTGACCAATCTTGAGACACATTTAGTAACATCAACATCTCACTCCTTCCTGCACTCTTTTCTGTCTTGCCTTCCACCCGCTGCACTGGGAAGCTTAGCGCCCTCAACACAGTGCGAATAACTTCTCATGCATCATTTAAGATGAATGAAACTGTATTCTGTTACATGCTACACAACACACTTTGCAGATGAAGTGATACCAAAACTGAACACTACCTTTCGAACCACATTTCAGAGTTAGCAACGTTAGGACATGGCAAGCAATTTAACAGGATTCTCCTGGGAGCAGAGTGGCTATAAAAATCAGTCACCGTTTGTGCAACCGCTGTACCTTCAATACTGACTCATGTCCAGAGTATCGGTGAGCTCCAGATATGATAGGTTTTAAACAGCTCTTCCCAGCAGCTCCTGACTTTACCTTTCGTAGCAAGTTGAACTCTGGCAGCACCAGTGATGTTGGCTGCTATCAGCAGAGGATGTGTTCCCATCTCTTTAAATCATACAGTCATGTTAATGCTGTTCTTCCTTTGACACTTTCAAGACTGCAGTTTGAGATGCTATCAGCTCACTTAAGCACTGCAATTAACTCCTTAAATTATATGCTAATATGAGCATGATCCTTATCCTCTGGACATAAGCTACACTTCTTTACACTGGCAAAGTAACACCTCATGCAGTTGGTATTGAATTTTCCATTGTAAATGACAAGTCTCATGTGCTAAGTCCTCAACTTTCATGCTCAGATGGGATTTTTTACTCTCAGAAGACACACATTTAAAGCAGACACAGTAATTAACCGTGGTACATTAACTGTGGTACCCAGGGGATCTCCTCATAGCATGGGAGGCAGCCATGCTGTTTTCACTAGAAGATTTATTCAATATTTGAACAAAAAACTTGTTTGGGCATGGCTTTGTAGAAGTCTCAAATGAGTGTTTCAAACTGAGATACTAAAGCACCGATTAAACTTTCAGTGATAGGTGTCACACTGCTACTGACATGCCTGCTAGACCAAGCAAGCTCTTACCCCTATGGATGGGGCAGAAAAGGTTAAAAATCCATCTGCTTTTCAGCAGCAATACCACCAGAATTCATGTCTCAATTCACCTAGTGTGTTATCTCCTCTTTTATCTTGGCTTCACTGTAAAGAAGGAATTTGTAGACAAGTTGTGCAATCTCTTTCAAAATCAAGTAGACTAAGAACCAGCAGGAAATGGTACAACTGGGTTGGTTTTTTCCCCAATATAAAAAGATAATTAATTTAAACTAATAGGAAATATTAAGGGACAATTCTCAAGAGAAGATGGAAGGACTGGATGGAGAGAGAACAGAAAGGTGCATTCATTTCCTTCAGTGGCAGAGATCTGCTACAGACACTGGTCCTGAATGGTCCTTTGGGAGACAGAGACTGAATTCCAGAATGTTTTTTTAACATCCCAGCTGTGGCTGGAGAAACATTGGAAGAGAGAATAAAAAAGTCTCCTAATGTAACCTGTTATCTTGTTGCTTATCACTTACTTGAGAAGCAGAGACCTAAGGATGCTTCACCACAGCTTACATCAGTGGAAGTCAGCACTGTTGAGGTCCCTCTCAGCCGTATCCTAAGCTCCTGTGTTAGCATCATGGCTACGCAAAGTTAATGCCAACTAACCTCCTGCCCCAAACTATTCAAGGTAGCACTTCTGACATCATCACTTCATTAAAAGTCACCTTTCCTATAAATACTAACGTGAGGCACACGCTCTCCATCAAACCTGCCCTTTCATGGTTGTTCAGTTCAGTGGAAACACCATTTGAAATAAAGAAAGACCCAGTTCTTTTAACAAACACTGCCTCAAGGACTCAGCTGGAATAGGTTGACAAATAATAATCAATATTTCTAACACCTATACAGTAAAAAAGTGGTAAGGGAGAAACGAGGCAATACGTGTCAGTTCCTGTTATACAGAGCCCATGGGAATATAATACCTATTTTTCATAACACAAGTGCCCAACTTCCAGCTGTGGAAGGGAATATTATTTAAAAGGCAAAATATGTATTGCAGAACTGCTGCCTATTGGATCTAAATCTGCACTGCATTCAAGCTGTGTTGCAACAGAATTCCTCATACTACATCTTGTGTGACTCAGCCCAACACTGCCACTTTTTAGGGAATGCAAAACCATTAATTGCCTTATCTGATGAAACAGAGTCCTGCTAATGACTTAACAATTAGCACAAGGCTTATCTCTCAGTTTCTTATTAAGCAAAGATGTTCTGGAGCAGATGGTCATGGAACGGCTTAACATACCGAGACCAGGCTACTGTGGTAGAAACAAAACACTTTCTGTTCAAGAACACCCAAGCACCACAGCATCAACATTCCACAGAAAAGGTCAAAGCTACATCAGAACCAGTTTTTTTTCATGTATAATTCTCCACACCTCCTTACTTCTGAGAAGACTGCTAATGAATCTGATCATACATAGCACCAAAGGTTCACTGGAATGATTTGAGAGGTTCTGTGAAATGAAGATTGCTTTTCATGAAAAACTTCAAACTAATATTTTCACTCACTTGTGGAGCAGGGCAATGGAAGGTGCTTGGAAACACCTCAAATATGTCATGAAGTGATTAGTAACATCAAGGAAGGCAAGAGCATTGGATTAGTGGTTTCACTTACAAGGAGTACAGGAAGACATCACCAGCTGAATGAACAGCTAAGTTAGAATAGTACCTCCAGAATCTTTCCCAAATCAAGTTTGCTAGGAGTGTGAAGTTGACACTCTATTAAAGCTGAACCTTCACTTAGTCATTAAACACCACGTAAAAGATGACACGGGTCCAAAGAGAAACCTCGACAGCACAAGCACCCCCCACATCCCAGAGACCAAATCCTTTCCATATTTTAGCTTTTTCTTGGGAAGGGACAGGTAGCTAGTACCGCAACAGTGAAATCCGATGAATGCAGAGCTTAGGCGAGGGCTCTGCCGGGGAGCTGTAAGCAAGCAGCCCTGCCTCAGCGCAGTAGGCAGCGCAGCGCAGCCCAGAGGCTGGGTTCTCCCGGGCGCTTGCTTGTTAGTGCCACTGGGGTCGGGATGCAGCACAACGCAAACGGGGAAAGAGTTGGCACTACTGATACAGTTCTCTGGTGTTCACACATTTCAGTGGAGACTTCCATGGACTCTTTATGGTATTTTGCTTGCTGTACTTGTAACACTGCACGGGAGCAAGCCAGGCTGTTTGTCTGATGTGATAAAATAGGATTTAAAAAGCCCTTTTAAAGAACTGTTGTAGAAGTGAACTAATCATAGAATCACAGAATCAACCAGGTTGGAAGAGACCTCCAACATCATCCAGTCCAACCTAGCACCCAGCCCTACCCAGTCAACCAGACCATGGCACTAAGTGCCTCCTCCAGGCTTTTCTTGAACACCTCCAGGGATGGTGACTCCACCACCTCCCTGGGCAGCCCATTCCAATGCCAATCACTCTCTCCGCCAAAAACTTCCTCCTAACATCCAGCCTAGACCTCCCCTGGCACAACTTGAGACTGTGTCCCCTTGTTCTATTGGTGGTTGTCTGGGAGAAGAGACCAACCTCACCTGGCTACAGCCTCCTTTCAGGTAGTTGTAGACAGCAATGAGCTCTGCCCTGAGCCTCCTCTTCTCCACGCTGCACACCCCCAGCTCCCTCAGCCTCTCCTCATAGGGTTTGTGTTCCAGGCCCCTCACCAGCTTCGTTGCCCTTCTCTGGACACCTTCCAGCACCTCAACATCTCTCTTGAATTGAGGAGCCCAGAACTGGACACAGCACTCAAGGTGTGGCCTGACCAGTGCTGAGTACAGGGGAAGAATGACCTCCCTCGTCCTGCTGGCCATACTTGTGCCATACTTGTGCCATACTGATAAAATCATCCCTTCTTTTGTTGAGTGCCCTCTGATACTGTTCTGTGAGATGCTTCATAAGGACAAAGCATTGATCTTTTCAGGGCTTATAAACATCTATAGGGTGGGGGATCAAGAGGATGAGGCCAGACTCTCTTCAGTAGTGTCCTGTGATAGGAGCACTGGAACAGGCTGCTGAAAGAGATTGTGGAAAACTTCTCTGAAGACTTTCAAAATCCACCTCGACAAGATCCTGTGCTGCTCTGGGTGACCCTGCTTTGGCAGGGAGGTTGGACCATATGGTCTCCAGAGGTCCCTTCCAACCCCTACCATGCTGAGATTCTCTGTGTGTGATAAATGAAAAACTATCATCTTTTGCCATTTAGGATATGGAAAATCAAACCAAAGCAGTTATGTACAAATTCAGATGGGCTACCACAGGTTCTAACGAGCTCTGCAATCTCTCTCTCTGTTTAATTTTTTTAGTGATTCAGGGCTGCTTCTGTTAAGCAGGATTTAAAAAAATAGTCAAAACACAAACTTTGCAGTTGTTAGGCAAACAAAACTTCTTTGAGGAAGAGTAAGACAACACACGAAGATGAAAAATAGTAACTCTAGAAAGCAGGTCTGATATTAAATCCTGTATCTATCAGGATGGGATTGGGCACCAAAACAGTTACATGCCCTCTCAGGAGAACTCTCTGGCTGCAGAGCACAGTCTGGGCATGCCCTCACTCACTTGAAGGCAGTCAGTACAACAACTGTGGGTATGAAGAGTGACTTTACCTTTGCACTAGCAGGTGCACAAGCAAGGTTAGCAATAACATGCTGAGGTCTTATGAGACATGTAAAAGTTAAACTGTTCAGAACCTGGTCCTTAATTCAGTGAACTGCTGTGCACAAACCTAGACATTTTGCTAATTTGGACCTTCTGATCATGAGAAACTGTTCTGAGACACCCAGAAGGTTCTTCACCTGCTCTGGGTGGTCCATATCAATACCAATTTCCCAAAAGTCCTTTGTCTACTAAAAAAAACCCCAAACAACAAGAGCCCCAACCAAACCCTCCATCCCTTTAAATTCCAGACCACCTCTGTTAGGGACCACAGTTGTGACTTTTCAGATCAGAGGTGATAGCTACATAAAACTCCAGAAATCCTCCGTAAAAGCCCTTCTTGCACCACTGCAAGTTGCTAATCGTGTGTCATTGAACCTAAACCAAAGGCAAGCTGTTAGCTATGACTATTTTCCCTAGCCAGAGCTCTAAATGTAATAATGGTTTTCAGAATGTGTGGGTCTGGCTCACTTCAAGCGGTTTTGCTCCTTCCTTGACTCCAGCTGCAAACTACTAAACACATACTTTTTTAGGTCATTATGGCCTAATGTCTGTGGCATTACATTATTTCAGTGACATATCTTTGAACATACCGTAATTCCAAAAGCTGCAGGTCATCTTCCAGCCTAGCTGGAGAGCAGGGTTTTCTATTAACTCCATCCTTTGTCTGCATCTCCCATTTTAAAAAAGCAAACAACCAACAACCAAAAAAATGGCACTGGAGCTTCCTTTGCCATTATTCCCTTCTTGGTAAGCAGTCTTAGAAACTTGCCCTATTAGGAAAAACCATCACTAGTGGCAAAAAGTGCAGCACCACTGAGAGCCTCCACCATCCTGAGACAGCCTGGCACGGGACCAGACACAGGGGATAGTTAGAGCACAACATTCAGCACCAGAGATTCTTGGAGAAGGAAACCTTGCCAAAGACGACTTCTCCTTCCCTTAAAAACCAACCAAACACATCCACGTGCTCCCAGGCCAAGAAAGGATGACAGCTGTCTTCTGAATGATCCTTTCTATGGTCCTTCTCAAAAGGAATCAAGAAACTAACTCTTCATTTAATCTGTTCAGGTTAACCCATGATCCTATGGGTCAGATACATATTTATCTACTTTTACTCTAATTAGCAATTAAATAGAATTAATTGGAGCAGTCTCTGTTTAACAAGGGAATTATCAGAAGAGAAAAGCTTCTATAAATCACTTCCAGACTGTCACTAGAGGGACAGCTCTGTGAATTGTCAGACTCATTATTTCAGCTCTAGGTGACAAATTCAGTGAGAGCATGCACACTCAAACAGCATTTCAGTCACCATCTATGAATTAAGGTATGTCAGTTGCTCCATTTGATCAATTTTATCCCAGTGAAAACCAGGAATTCAGATGATCTGTCATCTTAAGTTGTATGAAGAAACATCTCCTATCATAGAGTCATAGAAGACATCCATTTGGAAGAGACCTCAAAGATCATCTGGTGCAACCCAGTTTAGAGGTGATCCTAAACCATGTGCCTAAGCATCAGCTCCACACTCTGCTGAGACACCTCCAGGGGTAGCAACTCCACCACTGGCCTGGGCAGACCATGCCAATGTTTGAGAGCCCTCTCTGTGAGGAAATATTTCCTAGCATCCAGCCTGAACATCCCCTGGATCAGCTTCAAAGCACTTCCTCTAGTTGTACAAGCCATGCTAGCTCATGAGCAGAGAAATACTGGCATTTTGCATGAGCAGCATCATGATAGAGCACTGGCAACAGCAGCACATGCTAGGAGTCACTCTCCTTGTTTCCTGTTCTCCCTTGCTGCAGTATGGAGCAGCAGAATACAACTGATTCTATCCAACAGAAAGCAAGCAGGTGTAACATGATCATTTTTGTCTCTGTATTGGATTTGCATACCTCCCAGTTTTCACCATAGAATCATGGCATCAACCAGGTTGGAAGAGACCTCCAAGCTCAGCCAGTCCAACCTAGCACCCAGCCCTATTCAGTCAACCAGACCATGGCACCAAGTGCCTCATCCAATCTTTGCTTGAACACCATCCCCAACCACAGTCAGGTTCTCCTGGATGCACAAGGGAAAAGACATCAGTGGTTCTCAGGCACCCAGTGGAGAGAGAGAACTAAGCTATGAAACCACTGTGAGGGGAAATTCAAATCTGGATGGGATTACAAGGTAAAGAAAATTCCAGATTTCATTCCCAACCATCCCCCTTTGATATGGAAGGAAACTGTGGAGAAAGACACCTGTAAAGATTTTCATATGTTACTCACAAGAGGAACTTTCAGTGTTGCCACCAGAGTGGCCCACAAGAAGCTCAGGGCACAAGAGAGCCATGCCTGCAAGAGGACCTGAAGGCAAGGTCTCTGAGGTGGACCAGTACCCTCACAGCCCTTCTATGTGAATGCAGGAAGATAGCTGTCAAACTATTATCTTTACACAAGTGTTTTGGAAAGCTGAACTGCTTTTTAAAGACACTTCCATCATAAAAAAAGCCTCTGTCCTGGCCCATCAGTTTCTCATTGCTCTTATCAACAGCTTGGCTGCTCTGGCCCTTTGACTCCCTGGCACTGGAAAAGGCTCTCAAGAGTGCTCCTTTCTCAACAGACCTTTGCTGCCGACTGAAGAGCTTTAGCTAAGCATACACATTTTGGATGTGTACCCAAACCAAACCCAAACATCTTGAGATTCTTCCCTCACTAACTCCAAACACATTTGCTATGCTTAGGCACACATTGTATTCTGTTAGAAACCAAATGGCTCTTTGCTGTGCTAAAGAATCGGAACTCTTTTACCGGATGATTAACAGAAATACTGCTCACCCAAAGCAATCAAAGTTTCATTTACATGTTTAAAAGCCTGACCTGTAGCCCCTGGGGTCTGTGGGACTATTTCCAGCCACTTTGATAGACCTCGGATCTAGCTTTAAGTGACTTTCACCCCCTGGATATATTCACCCGTTGAAGACTGTGCTCAGCACTGATTTTTTTCACACTGTAGCTAAAAGAATGGATATACTGAAAGCTTCTTCTAAGGCCGGATATCACTAGGTAAATTGAATGCAGAGGCTTGTTGTCCTTACATTTGGTTTTGATGTTCTGTTCACTGAGCCTATGACTGCAAAGGTTATAGATGATGCAATTTATTTTCCTTCTCCTTTTTACCAGTAGAGTACTGCTCCTCTTCTTAGATTAAACACAGGCTCTATTGCACATTTATCTCAAAATATGCTTCTTTGAAAGCTCCAAGATCTAACAGCATGTTTTGCCTTTGCTATTAGTCTCTCCTATTTATCCTAGGCTTGTAAGGAGTTTGCTTCCAAACCAGTTCTGCCGTTCTTATGTCAGTGGCAGGTTTGACAGACTTCAAGGGAAATCTCTGGAAGCAGCCTGGCGCTACAGCAAGCACCGCAGGTATTCATACTACCACAGTTCCGCGGTGGACCGGAAACTAAAGACGTAGTGATCACCTAGGGTAATAAAATGTCTTTTCTTTGACTTCTGATCTAGCTTTGGTCCTGTTCAAACTGAAGTTACGTACACTGGCAGCTTTTTCTGTTTCTTCTGTAGCTGCCCATGTGCATAAACCTGTTCATTTTCTACTGAGTCCTGAAGAGCAGTGATTGTTCTGCAGCGAGCCGATCGCATCATTTCGTGCCACGCTTGATTACCTGGGCATTATCTCAAAACTACAACCACTGTTCTCCATAAATGGGTTGGCCACCATGGAGCCACACTCAATCTGCACATCTTCATAGCGTACAGGGCTTTTTGTTCCCTTGTTTCCTACAAATACAAAGCTGAAATCAAGCTCACGCCAAGAACAACTGTGTAACTAACAGATTGCACACCGGCTTTGTAAACCAGGCTTTTCCTTTTTCACATCCACCAAATAGCTGCTTGTCCTGAAAACAAGTTATTTGTCCTAATTTCTTTATTTTTCCCAGGGAAACTGGAATGTAGCCAGTAACAGGTAGTTTATATGACTTTTTACAACAAAAGGTAGGTAGGATCTGCCTTAGGAAATTTAATTTACTCTGCTTTTAGCTCAAAAATAAGCTTTCCAGTTACGTTATTTGACCTCAATTAGTGCCTATGATTGGAAGTAGATCTGCTCATTCATGGGTGTCACATTGCACCTCTGCTTTACAGTACTCCTCTGACACTAACCAATTAAACCAACTAATTGAGAGCAAACATCCCTGCACTGCTCTTGTATTACCAAACAGTTCAACGGTTTCCAGAGGTCCACTATGGGTACGTGCCTGCCAGGTTCTCTTAACCTGTAGGCTTTAATTGAATTATCTTCTTTTTCAATTGGGCAGTTCCACGCTGAGCAGCTAATTACATGTCAAGGTAACTAGTATATTCAGCTGATATCTATTATTTTGTTTTCATATTTCTTATCAAGGAAAAAAATAACTGTAAGCACTGCAGTAGCCTAAGCTGAGTTGTAAACTTCCAAACAATCAAGCTCATATATGCAAGCAACTGTGACACTTTGCTCTAAGTACTCTTAATATAATGTGTAGGATTGTCATAGCGGGAAGAGCTCAGGGAAAGAAAAAGTAAACATGGCAGGCAGTGCCTTCAATTTTTAATTCCTTTTCCTGTCTAACAAGAGCAGTATTGGAACCAGTGTCACGGCCCCCTCCTCTAGATTTGGTGCATACATTGCTCAGAAGTTACTCAGCTGTCACTAGTGAGACTTGATGCTTTGCCCTTTTTCTCAGCTGCTGTAAAGCCTGTTTCCAAATGCACTATTTCAGTGTAAGAAAGAAATGAACACTCAGATGGTCAAATTTCAAAGAGGTCAGGATCAAGATCAAGCTTTTCAGAAGCAGTTGATGTGAAGCCCTTCTGCCCTGACCCCTATTGAGCATTTCCAGTCTGTGAGTTTGATTAGACACCCAACCAGAATTTTCTCTTTCAGTTTAGTCCAATACATGATCATGACTTGAAAGTCCTTTAGGTGTAGAGGAAGAGAAAATGCTGATTATGGACTTGATTTGATCCCCAAAGAAGGCAATGGAAAGGCCCTGCTGAATCTAGTGATGCCTAATAATCTTTGGCTTGCAAGTTTTGGAAGTTGAACAATCAGCATTTACCTAAAGCACTGGACAGGAACACCTCAGTTTCTAGAAATATGTGGAATAATGGAGGATGAATATGACAAGAACATAACTTTTTAGAACATTCAAAAGAGAAACTACAGAACAGAAGTGTATGACTTCTATTCATTGAGGAAGAAACATAATGGAAACACCAAACTAGAAAAGGCTGTTTAGATATGACTTCAAAATGACTTAAGCAGAGCGATCAGCATCTGGTACCACATGTAATACACCCATTGCTTTTCTCCTTCCACCCAACAAAAGGGAGCAGAGGTTCAAAAGTGTTTTCACAAGCAGAGAGAGAAATGAGTACTGCTGGATCACTTAATAAGCATTAAAACAATCCCATCAGAAGCCCCAAATGCTGCACAAATTCAGATGCCCAAGATGGTTTCACAGAGCATGAAGTACACACATGCTAGTTTCCCTTCCAATACTTCTGCCACACCTGAAGAGTGGGCTGGTGCTGCTGCTGCTGGTGCTCTTGGTGTTTAAACAGTTGACACAGAAAATAAAAATTCTAAGACTAGAGTGATTCGTTAGGAGCTCCCAAGGAAGCACTGCAGTGTGTGAACACTGTGCAATTAAACTCAATGCAGCCCTCAGTCAAGTCTCAGTAAGACTTTGTCGAGCAGACATCATCATCTGCTTTCCACTACAGCTAATTAGCACAGGATCTGCTCCTTACAATCAGAGTAAAAGATCTCACTTGTTCTCTGGGAGGAGCTGAGGAAGGAAAGTTTGTAAGAGAAAGAAAACAAGCTGCAGCCCCAGTGCTCTCTGAGACCATTGCCCTCCCGTGCTGACAAGGGATGAATTCCAGAGTGACCAAAGCATTTTGTTGCCTCCTCTCTCCACTGCTCTCTTAGTAAATATTATTACCCTAAGTACCTCTTCAGCAAACATTGTTGTAAATAGCCACCTCTTCATTGGTATGGCACTGAAGCAGCTAAGTACCAGCTCATCTTCTTCAGTTGTGCTTACCCTGCCCTTAAACCGGTAAAATAGCCTTGACCTGATTGCTCCAGCAAAGCTGCCTTTGCCAGAACGGGAACTCGCTAACTGCAAAGACCCAAAAACAGCTGATGCTCTGATCGGGTTCAAGTCACGTTTGACAGATGTCTTTGTACATCTTGCTCCCATAGTTAAGAATGTTGAGGGACTTGTCTTTAGATTTCACTAGTGTTGAGCCTCCTAAGGGCAACCAAAAGTGAGCAGAGGTCTGCAATCTGTAAGGAAGCATGACAGGTTTTCAGTTCCACAGGCACACTCCGAGCAGGAGCACAAAGTGCCTTCTGTCCCAGCGTCGTGGCAGGTAAGTAGAAACCAGGCAGGGACTCACACCGTACAAAACCAATGCACTTAGCGAGCTGTGACAACGTGCCTTGAAGTTATCCCAGACTAACAGGACCGCGGAGCCAGTAACTATGTACCCCATATGAACATCCCCTCCCGAAAAAGATACATCATTTCAGACAGGGTTCTCAGACAAAAAGCAGCGACCTGCTCTTTCTGGGCAGGAGAGCTCCATCACCACAAGCATTTCACAGGGCAATAGAAACAGTGCAGTGCATTCACCAAACACATGAAGATTTTGCTTGATAAAGAGGACTACTGCTTCCCACAGCAGCCTCCACTGAATCCCCAGAGCAGCCATTACTGAGGGAACATCCAGGTGTTACTGAGCTTGAACAGCAGAAGAGGCTGGGAATGAGAGGAATTCTACTCCCCTGCCCACCCCAGCTGCCACTGCCTTTTGTTTCTCTAATTTTCTCTCAACTGGAGTCACATCCCATTTCTGAACAAGTGACAGACAGCTCCCAAAATGTGACCACCTGGTCTTTATCAATAGGCAGAACCAGAAAGCCCCCAGGACCTGGGCCAGATGGAAAGTAAAATTCAGCAGCATTCATGAACAAAAGCACTCGCACACTTAAACCTCGTTGTTCCTTGGTGAAGTTTAGCATTGTTTACTGACAGGTCAGCGCTAAGAGTAAAGCACCTCCTCTAGGAGTTGGTGTCAACACTTCTCTGGCCACTGCTAATTGTTACTTTCTGTTTATGTCACTTACAGACATCACCACAGTAAAGCACAGTTCATAAATTACTTCACCTTTGTGCAGCACCTAAAGTAAAAGATTGTTTGCTCACTCGGCACGAAACACAGTGCTCACGAGCACCTCTGAAAGCAGCCGAGGGACCATGGCATCTGTCTGGTGAGCCAGCAGGTACAGAGATTGGGAGCTTTTGTTTGTTTGCAACAGACCTACACTGCATGAGGAGCTGTTTGGGAAATGGTTTAGCCTTGGGAACATACATGGCTGCTAGAGATGTGTTAACACTGTGTTAATAATACAGCAGTCGAAGGGATTCACTATGATACTTTTCTCCTTAAAAATGGGTAAAAAGCAGACATATAAAAGCAGATTTTTATTTCATGAAGCTATTGCTACTGAGACCCTGCAAACTGAGTTAATGCATTTTAGGCTGAGCTGAATTAAAAGTGATTCACTTCGACAGTTCACTTTCCACTCTCATGATGTGATAGAAGAAGAGTTGGAAGGGATAGTAACAATTCCAGGTTGCACTGCTAGGATGAGAAGCTGGTTTACTCTCATCATTGTTTTGAAGCGTTACAGTGACCTTCCCTTTCATCTTTGTGTAACAGCACGAGGAGAGTCATTGGTGTGGATCTGAAGCATAGACTTCATTGCTAGGATGATCATTCTAAGTGTGTAAACTGAATTTCCACATTTGAGTAGCACTGGACATATCTAAAATCTGGGCATTTCGACATTCTCTCAGGTGGTGATCACCTGCTTTGGGCAGATGTGATGTTACGACAACCTGCTTCAAGCTGTTCCAAACTCTAGGACTTCAGCTCAGATTATAACTGTAGTAAAGAAGAAAATCTCCCATATTATCTCAAAGACTATTGGGTGAAATAAAAATAGGAGCTGTAATAACTTCCTGTGTTTGCAAAATAACTTTCATGACCATACAGAATTTTGCCTGGGTAGTGCAGACATAAACACAGACGCAACAATAAAAGAACTCTGCATACTGGAAAGAAATCTTGAACACCTTTTTCTGCTTCATGGAGTGGGCTGGGGGTAGGGAAGAGGCCACTGCTGCATATTGACAGAGCATAAACACTCAGACACACAAACATTACTAACTGCAAAACCTAGAACTTCACCCTAGCAGTTTTTTTGCAAGCTAAACAATGACTATTATCTGAAATCCTCTGTGCTTCTGGCGACCATTCCTTAGGGAAAGCACACACGTATTAGCCTTGGACAGGAGCAGGGCTGTGCTAATTGCCCTTAATTGCCCTTAGCCTCATCTGGTGCCCACTGCCACTCCTCAAGAAACTCCCTTTAAACTCAGGCAGTGGTTTAACTGTATTCTGACCTGTGCTGCAGTTGTACCTAGATCAGAGTTGTTTCTGCTCTGAATTCCTGTGTAGTCCTTGGATCTGTGTTGTAGCTCCGGCTCTGTGGAAGGTCCTCACACCTAAGCTGTAGCTGGTTTCATGTGTTTTCTCTGGCTCTGTTCCCTGCTGCTCCTGACAGGACGCTGGATTTGGTTCCCCACCTTGTCCTGCCTTAGGATGTCAGAGGGTTCTGTTGTTAGCACCCTGCACGGATGCTGTGGGGCTGTCACAGAGACAGTGAGGACACTGTCTGTCTTGTGGTCACTTGCTTGTCCTTCATTGAATGGCCCTGCCCAGGGCCATGTCCTGATGCTCTAAAACCTGCAGGAATCTTCTGGAGAAGAGGAGGCTCAGGGCAGAGCTCATTGCTGGCTACAGCTACCTGAAGGGAGGCTGTAGCCAGGTGGGGTTGGTCTCTTCTCCCAGACAACCAGTAACAGAATAAGGGGACACAGCCTCAAGCTGTGCCAGGGGAGGTCTAGGCTGGATGTTAGGAGGAAGTTCTTGCTGGAGAGAGTGATTGGCATTGGAATGGGCTGCCCAGGGAGGTGGTGGAGTCACCATCCCTGGAAGTGTTCAAGAAAAGCCTGGATGAGGCACTTAGTGCCGTGGTCTGGTTGACTGGATAGGGCTGGGGGATAGGTTGGACTGGATGAGCTTGGAGGTCTCTTCCAACCTGGTTGATTCTATGATTCTATGATTTTGAAGCCAAATGAGCTGGCTGTGCTATCAGTGTGCAAACATAAGAAGGCATGATTTCTTCAGTGAGTAAGTTTGAACATCAGAAGTATTAAATAGTAAAGATACCTGGGAGACCACTGTGGTACCACTGTACAACTGCTACTGAGGAATTGGAGTATGCTAAGGGCTTCAGAGGAAAATGGGAGCTTAACTTTCAAGTGAGACACTTGCTTTTTCCTGGCAGCCATTGATGCTGGTAAAGATTGTTACTGGGTTCTGTGCTCTTCAGCTGTGTAAAGGAGCTGGACACGAACGCTAGCTCCTCAGAAAACCCAGAGCTCCTCAGAAAACCCAGGGCTCCTCAGAAAACCCAGGGCTCCTCAGAAAACCCAGGGCTCCTCAGAAAACCCAAGCTCTGCTCCAGTGTATTTTAATAAAAGTATTTTGATCTTCTTCACGTGGGATGCTGAAGGTGCCACTGCCTCTCTTCCGCTTCTCTGGTCCCGAGAGATATGATACAGTTTGATACATTTTTACTTCAGTTCACAAGTCCTATTTCTACTTTTCTTTTTACTCCTGTGTCAAGTTAAATATGTTCCACATTTAAAGACACTGATAACACTGACAGAGTGTGTTCTGCTATTCTGCCCAACAAAAGCTTTGTCTTGAAACTAACCTTTTCCTCAGCAGACAAAAGTGAAGGGCACTAATAGCAAATGAAAATGTAGTTCTGTTTATTAGGGCTGGTGGTTTGAATGCCAAGTTCTCAGTACAGGATTAAGTGCATTTTGTATGCAGCTGGAATATGTCATAGATACATTCAGGCCTTTGAATTTTAACATTTTCAGGTGATTTTATCTCCTTTTTTTTTTTTTTTAATTAGCTTTTAGTGTAGAAAGAAATCTGGGTACCTTTGAAGAGCTACAACTACCACTAGAGCATTGGTGTTAAAATTAATGCAATAGCATTTAAAATAACATTTCCCTTTAAACTGAAGCAATGGCAGCAAAATAAACTGGAACACTTTCAGAATTTGTACACCTTCTTTCAATGGAATATAACAGATATTTATCCTCAATGCCATATTGGATCTCTTGCCTACTGAAATCAGAGGTGAAGTTTTCTACTGGTTTTACTCACATATGCCCAGTTCCTCACAAGTAAAATCAGTACAAAACTTCACCACTGATTCAAAGCTTCACAAGTCCATTCAAGAAAGAGACAGCCAAAACTTCACCACTGATTCAAAGCTTCACAAGTCCATTCAAGGAAGAGACAGCCAAAACTTCACCACTGATTCAAAGCTTCACAAGCCCATTCAAGGAAGAGACAGCCAAAACTTCACCACTGATTCAAAGCTTCACAAGCCCATTCAAGGAAGAGACAGCCAAAACTTCACCACTGATTCAAAGCTTCACAAGTCCATTCAAGGAAGAGACAGCCATCTTCCATCTGCTTCTCAAGCGATCCATTAGTTGGATGCAAAGGGAGCAAGGGCTTCTGCCTGCTGTAAATTACTGATGTGTTTAATAAAAGCTGCTGCTCATTTATGGCCTGCTGTAAGTCCTAGGGAATCATTAAAATAGCCCCATCAATTACTGAGCAAAACTAAGTCCTTGCTAAAGTAGCCATTTGGAAATCGTTATGTGCCGCAGGTTAACACCAAGGCTTCTCCTGCAGTTATTCTGATGAGGTTGGTTCCAGCTCTGTTTATTACATACTGTGAGTAGTGGTTACCCAGGGCTTTATTTTGAGCAGTGGCACTTCTACAGGGAAACAAACAAAAAGAGCTGTAGGGACGAATTGGTTGTTTCATACACAGAAAGCGTTTCTGTGGCCATCCTCCAGCACTCCACCATCCAAAACCTGCCTGGTTTCATCAGCTACATTTTCATGAGAGATTAGTGAGCTTGGGAAGCAGAGGAAGCTACTCCTCAGCATTTGATGGTTGCTTTCTGGCACTCAAAGCTCATGCATTCAAAGAAACACCCTGCATGCTCTCTTTCTTTATGTGCATCATTGCTCAGGATTTTTAGGCAGGAGTGGTGGCTTGCTATGCTCCTCCTCAGTCTGTAGCTGGTCAAAAAATGGAGGCCTGTCTGCTGATAAGGACCCTACCAGAGTTACTTATGTCTTTGACACTTCCATGCTGTTTTACTGCACTAGCCTGTATCTGAAGTTAGCCTTGAAGACCACCCAGAAGTACCAGCTGGTGCAGAACTCTGCTACTCACATTCTTAGTAGAAAGGAGCTGCTATCACCATAAAACAAACTGTGCTCAGTGTTTTGCTCTGCCTATCTTTTGCTTGGTGCTGCAACAGTGTGCAAGTTGTACTCAAGAAGGCCAGAGAGCTTGGCAACTGATTATCTGAAGCTCCCTTTCCCTGCTGCTCCATCGTGGCTTGCTTCTCTCAGCTTCTTTGATAAAACCTTTAGGACCAGAGGGAAGCCACATTGAGTAAAAGATCAAACTCTTTGCCTCTGGCTGTTTGTCAGCACAAGAAGTCGGTAGGGCATAGTGCACATTTGTTATGGCAGGTTTTTAATTACATCTTTGATACAGCAGTGATAGGATTCCATATGTGAGAGCAATGCAGCGTATGCACTGGTAAATCAAAGTTGAAGCAAATTTAGGTCAGATCCTCACCTGATGTAAATTAACTGTTTCACTGAGTGGAAAGGAAGGCTGTGTATTTCTCACAGCCAAGGATCTGATCCTTCCTGAGATTCACTGCAATGTAAATGACAATGACAATAGATATTTCACATACATGTACTTTTTTTTGGCTGTCCAAACCCTGGAGCTCACAATGATAGTAAACTGTTAGTGAACTTTTAGGAGAAGCAGACCATGTGTTGACCTGTATAAAACACACCAAACCTTGAAAATATTAGAAGGTTGTGGACTTTGGTACTGTGAACCTCAGCTGGAACTTCCTGCTGACTGGCTTCCCGGTTAGGAGGCATCAGGTCGAGTTTTGTGCTTTGTAGCATACAGCATGTCTGATCACAACTGACAGACTGCTTTGAAAGCAGGCAGCAAGGATGAATGCTTCATCTGGTGCACAATATGGCTGTAAAAAGGTTTCTAGCTAAGGGAAGCTAATAAAATAAAGCCCATAGGGGTAAGATTATTTGTTTACCATAGAAAGTGCATAATTTAATACCCATGAATGACAACAAATTTGTGTGTGTCTGTAAATTTTAAGGTCCCAGTCAGCTCAATTTCACTACAGGAACAGCATCAGTGGAAATAAGGTAAGTTTAGAAGTAGTGTTTTGTACCCAACTTTAATTACATAGCTGATGTGCTGCCCATATGACACGCTTGTTCCCATTCAGTGAGTACCAGCTTCGGTTCATCTAGACAACATGTGTGTGATAAACCCATTCTATTCAGGTCTGCTTATTGCAAAGCTTGGAACCACACCACAGCTACACACCCAGACCATGCAAGGTGGCCTCACAGTGCAGGGCTGCAGTCACCAGTTTCTAAGGACTACTGCCAATGCTCCGCAGTTCAGGATCTGGCTGCTATTTTTATGCCACAGAATGACTTCAGAGGAAGAGATTTTTACTTTGAATCCATTAATAGATGTCCTTTGTAGTTCTTCCCTTCCCTTTCTCCACCTCACTTCCTTCCAATTATTGACAGGTCAAATATTCAGGCTCTTCTCTAGTCATGCTGAACAAGATGTTGCTTTGCTAATTGTCCCCAGAAGAAAACAGGACCGTTGTCAGTCTCAGCTATTGATCACTGCAGATGGAAGTGGTAGAAGCCAAAGAAAGAGATCACAGTATTGTTCCCACCATTTTTGATAGGTCCCAAATTGAACTGCCTAGGCAGCCTATTGCCCATGATGTATGCGTCACAATATCCCCAAAACAGTGGGTTCTACCAAAAACTGATTGTGAATTAGGATCTCATGAGAGGAACAGAACAATAGGTATGAGTTTCAGCTAGTACATTAAATCCTGTTCTGAAACAAAATTGGTGCCACAGGTCTAGGTCCCACTTCACCTCATGCTCCTGTAGCAGTAGGAGTTTAAACTCATCACAGAAGAGAGCGGGAGCCCACAGAAGCATGCAAAGTGAAGTGTAGATGATTGAGGACATGAAGGTGGCATGCTCTGACCACCTATCCTTTGTATTTGAAGTGCTGGCTCCTTCTCCCAGTGAGTTCTGAAGCCAAAGATCCAGAGGGGACAACACACCTTCAGTAACTGACAGTTTCCCATCTTTCTTCTCTGGATACCCAAGTCTGGATAGGGCCATTGCCAAGCATTTTGAACAAGCATGAGGAGGAGGGAGTGTTGTAGGGTGGAGAGAAGGATGAGGATAATCAGCATTTGACAGTTTTTGCTTCCACAACATTATCAAATATGAGAATTAAGTCTGGCAGCTAAACTTCAACAACAACAACTAACCTCAGTCTCCTATATGAGAATGAAAACGAAGCACAAGACCTGATCAGGGCTGGACTTTTGCTGGAAAGACCAGCATATAGAGGTGGAGGACACACCTGTGTAACGAGAGAAGGAGACAGAGGAATCAGGATGAGCACACTGTCAGATTCATGCTCTCATTCTTCATATGTGACTTCAAGCATGATTTGGATGCCTGGGATTATGCTAGAATTTGAGCCCAAGGGAGGAATTATCCCCAAAAGGCAATGTTAAAGCCTTACGAATGCTTTCATCCTGTTTACTGGACAGAATCCTCAGCTTTTCCAGAGAGAGTACTTTCATTTCATGCTTTCATTTTCCATATGACACATACAGCAGAAAACAACAGAAAGCGTTCTAGGAGGATCAGCAGTAAATGGTACAGAAGAAACAATTCACTCCCATTTGCACCAGTATCCCTCAGGTTTGCACTGGCAGCTAGTATGTGAGGCCTCACCATGATGCTATCATGAGCATGAGAAATCAGTGAGCCAGCTGAGGTTTTGGTGTGATTTTTTAAAGAAATAATACTATCCTTGCCTCTCCGAATATCAAACGGATGAACACAGCTTTCTTTTGAAGACATCTTCATGTCTGACACTCCTCTGAGCTCTATATCCTAATGCACGAGCCCAGGGAGACAGATAGGGAGATCGGAAAGGAAAATGCAGGGTTCAGAAGTTGCTCTGGTGAAAGGGATCAGATGTGTTTGGGCAGAAGGAGGATTTGGAAGAACAGCAATATTATTGCAGGGATTTGTGGTTAATCAAAGCTGTGGAGCTATGACACACAGGAAGCCGCCGCAGACTGGCGGCTGCATTCGCAGAGCGCATTTGACTGCCTGTGTAAGATTACCTGGCTCTGGACCGCTGTCTTACAGATCTGAGGTGCTGATCTTGCAAAAACATTTGCACATACCTAACCTAGCACTTACTATAAACAGCTCTGCTGAACTCAGACTAGTCACCTGAGGAGTGTTCAGCAGCTCTCTAGCGATCTCTGAGTCGCTCGTTCCTGCCCTGAAAAGACGACCTGCGTTCTGTTCCAACCGACACAATGCCCATGTGGAACAACAACAGCTTCTCTGCGACTCTCAGCAAGTTCAGCATGAAAACATCCATCTTAAGGCGTTCTGCAGAGCCAAGAATTCATGCCAACCCTGCAAGAGAGTTCTGAGAGATGCTGACCAGAACACATGATGTGGAAGGATACCAGCTCCAGTGCATTTTATCAGCATGTGACATAACTTCTCTAGCTACTTATCCATTTTTATAACTGAATCTATTAGAGATTCTCAATTTTCTCTTCCTGTGATTAACACAGAACTTTCTTCCCCTCCCTGTGGAATTTTGCAGGGCTGCTGATGTACACTGCTGCTGGATTTTCATGCTATTCCTCATTGACAGGCCACAGGTTTACAGATATTAGATTTTTTTCAGTGATAAACCCCACACTGTAGGTTTCAATGAGCTTTCAAATATATATGTAAAGATGAGGATATACATTTTTCCCCTCAGAATTTCATTACCAATTTTCTTAAAAATTCATGGCCTCCCCAGCTGGACAAGTCCTTGAAAGACAGAAACCCCCTCCATTTTCAAGCTCAAGATGTTGTTGTACAGCACATATTTGACAAGAACAGGTTTTTATAATGTAAGTATGAATAATGATATAAAATGTCAACAAGTTTTCTCCTCCAGCTCCCCATGAGCAATGTTTCTTCTTAGTTATGCTACACTATTTCCCCCACTGTCTTGCTTGATTAAAGTTCTGTGTCTGTCCCTCCCTGCCCAGTATTTGCCATGGCTAAGCTCTACAAGGCAGAAGAAAATAGCTGACTTGTTCAAGACAGGTCACCATTTCCTGCAGATGAAGAGCCTCATCCAACTGCAACTGAAATCAGTGGCAAAAGTCCCACTGAATGAGTTGGGTTAAGTCATTAATGTATATGAGCAGCTCCATAAGAGGGCAGAAGAGACAGTAAAATACACGACCCAAAACATCTGTGATTTAGTAAGTTTACAGGTGGAGGAGTACAATTTCAAAGAACTACCAAGAATCTATCAAGTAATTTCAAAGTTTAATTTGATTCACACCACACTGATAATAACTCATCCACCTTTCACAATCTCAAGACAAAGAAAGAAGCCACTGGAAAAGAAATATTACAGGCCACATGGGAGGGGAGTAGAATATTTTCTAATCAGTGACCCAATGAACAACATGTTAGCCAGTGGGCAAGAGGGGAAGGAATGTCCATCTACATTACATTAGTGGTTTTTTCCCCTCTGTCTTTGTTTAATTACAGGCTATCAACCTCATATTTGGCCAATTAGACTGCAAAGCCTCTCATATGGATGCCATGCTGTTAGAGAATGTGTCTAATTTCACAGCAAGTTACTACAAGGAAGATGACCAATAAAATGCTTAGCCCAGCATTCTCTTAAGCACTTTTACACTGTTTGAAATACTTTAGTGACTTACACCTTAAAATCCACATTGAATGTGTGACTCAATTGTGAAATCAAGATGATTAGTATTAGACATATAAAAATAATAAATAAATGAAAGCATATTTGTGCAAAATTTGATCCTATAGACCTACAGCCTGGTAATGAAGCATCCTTTCATTTAACACTGAACGTGCTGTGAGATTGCTGGCATGCTGAATCAAAACAGGCATTTCTGAAGTAATGCTGATTTACTGACTTAAATGTCTATTTCTGTATCCACAATGGGATGATAATACACAAGCAGAAGTGCAGCATAAAATGGCTTTGATGAATTCACCTACAGTGCAATACAAATGAAGGAAGGGGCCATAAAGGATTAAATGAGATGAAAACCTGTTACCTGCAGATAGTGATGGTAGTCGTAGAAGACATGAGGGCTACGAACTGGACATGTATTTGCCTCCAGATTAAAGTACTTTGAAAGAGTCTCCTTCTGGTCTGTAGGAAGGAAACAGGGGAAGGGGACAGTCTTCATCTTAAATATTATCTCGGACAGGAAACTTAGCCTTTACAGAAGAGCTAAGCAACCTCTCATCAAAGCCTAGCTGAGGACAGAAAAGAAATAAATAAAGCCTCATTCCTTTGCTAGGAACTCTGTGAAAGGGCACTGAGCTCTTGCAGCAAAGCCTCCGCTTGCTTTGTTCTTAAAAGGGCTAAAACTGTCCTGGTCCCTCCCTGGGGACAGGGATGTGTTGGATGCAGTCTCATGTACCTTTAAGCTGTTAGAATGGCATTCTGTTCCTACAAGCAGACTCCACATTGCCAAACATGTTCCTGCTGTGCTTCCGTGTCCTCAGCACAAGAGCTGTGCTGCCTGAGAGGAGTCATGCTCATCCTCTTCTCATTTAGACACACAACGTTTTGCCCTTAAGGTCAGAAGTAAAAGAAGAGGGTTCAGCCAGCTCCTTGCTTGGCCTTCCTTGATGCTGGCCTGCATACAACAACTGGAGCTCAAACCCAAAGTACGTTTGCACCCCTAAGAGAGATGCAGTTTACACCCTTTGCTGATACAACCTTTCCACTGCTGTGACTAGAACAAGCTACAGTGACAAACTGTTGCTTCTTTTTTGTCAGCACTGCTTTGCCAAGCCATGCTACAATGTCTTGCTAGGATCATGGACTTGAATGAAAGCTCACCTCATCACAGAGCCCTAGCACGCTCCCATCAAGCGTGGTTTCCACCGCTGGATTAACCATCAAATATACACCATGGTATAAGGAAATGTCATCTTAAATCACATGTCCTACAGCAAGACTCAGGCGTTGTGCTGTGCTAACAGAACAGCTGTCTGAGAAAGCATCAGCTCCTGGAAGCAGAGGTAACGCCCAGCAATTCCCTCTGAATTATCTCATCTCTCAGCAAGTAACTAGTGCTTGGATTCTGAAGATCAGCAGTCACCACTGCAGGAAAAGCTTTTTGTGCATAATTAATATATAACTCACATCAAAAAATAAAGAAAAGGTGGTCTTGCTCCAACACAGATTCCTCAGGTAGTTACTTAACCAGACATGAAGTTTTCATGAATGGCATTTACTAAGATAACTCTTCAGTTCTCAGCAGCATCTTTATATTAAACACTCCTACTATGTAAAACACATCTAAAGAGTTCAAACAATTTTTACTTTAATTCATATTTTACCTGCAATGTGATATTTTCACTGATGATGTGGAAACACTTTAGAGAATTCTTTGAATGAAATATTTACCAGATGGGATTTACTAAAAAAAAAAAAAAAAAAAAAAAAAAAAAAAAAAAAGCCCAAGTCCAAAACCTCACTAATAAACTTAATGTAAATGTTTAGTAGCTGAAAACATTTTTCTTTAAGCAAGGCCTTACCAAATGAGATGACAGGTCCTTACACAAATGTGTGTCTGCACACCTTAATTTTTATTTCTCTCAGAAAGGATAAATCAAAAGGAACCAGGAGGGTCAGAGGGCAGTCTGCCTTTGAAGAGGAGAAAGGAGCAACAACTTTTAAGGAACAAGCAGAAAGAATGATTTCCCAGATACAGAGTTGCGATGTTATCTCTGCCACCATTTAAAGAGCAGAGGAAAAAAGAAGCTCTCGATATTCCTGGGAGGTCTGGCAGATTTACGCTTCTGGCTTCAGTCAGATTTTTACTTCCCAGTAACACACTGATATTGGATAGACTACAACCACACAGAACGGTTCTGCTTCCTGCAATATTAAATGGCATGTGAGAATGGAAAACAATCACAATGGCAGAAGACAGTTGCCTAAATCATTCACACCAGATGACCACATTTAAATGTACTCCAGCTTCTTTCTTCTCGTGTTTGGAGGGAATGTGCATTGGACAAGCTAGAGACACAGGGAATATGTATTGTAAGAGATAGAAACACTAATACACTCTAGCTTTTAAAATAGACGTTCCTAATATTTCTCATCATCCTCTACATCATTGTTCAGACATTTCCTTGCATCTAAACATACTTCCCAGTGACTATAACACCTCGTGATGGTGTGGATGCATTTCTACAACAACAAGGACTCCATCCTTCACAGGTAGGATACGCTGAATCCAATCCGTACGGCAAGAACACAGCTCTTAGAGGAGTGTAGTCCAGCTCGGTATTGCTCATGCATTAGTTAACTGGATGTGTGAAGCAGCAGTTAACAGGCACATTGGTAGATCAGATTCAGCTCTGTTTTGCCTCACAAACATAAAGTGATGCCACAAAGTTTTATTTCCTGATTTGCATAGTCAGATGAAACCTTGAAAGTTCTAGTAAGGTGATTGAAACCAACCACAGCTAAGGGATCCTGCATGTTTCCAGCATTTCACATGTGTTTCTTCAATAATTTTGTTCCAGTCAGACTCTAATATTCTTCTGCAACAAAAATAACCTGATTAAACATATTAGATTGCAAAGATAAAGGTAATTTAATAATTTAATTGTATCTATGTTATTCTTCCCCTGTACTCAGCACTGGTCAAGCCACACCTTGAGTACTGTGTCCAGTTCTGGGCTCCTCAATTCAAGAGAGATGTTGAGGTACTGGAAGGTGTCCAGAGAAAGGCGACAAAGGTGGTGAGGGGCCTGGAACACAAACCCTATGAGGAGAGGCTGAGGGAGCTGGGGGTGTGCAGCCTGCAGAAGAGGAGGCTCAGGGCAGAGCTCATTGCTGGCTACAACTACCTGAAGGGAGGCTGTAGCCAGGTGGGGTTGGTCTCTTCTCCCAGACAACCAGTAACAGAACAAGGGGACACGCCAGGAGAAGTCTAGGCTGGATGTTAGGAGGAAGTTCTTGCTGGAGAGAGTGATTGGCATTGGAATGGGCTGCCCAGGGAGGTGGTGGAGTCACCATCGCTGGAGGTGTTCAAGAAAAGCCTGGATGAGGCACTCAGTGCCATGGTCTTGTTGACTGGGTAGGGCTGGGGGACAGGTTGGACTGGATGAGCTTGGAGGACTCTTCCAACCTGGTTGATTCTATGGTTCTATGAACTATTTTGGACCTGCTTATGGAGAGTAAACAAAGCCTTGTAGAATGTTCATATTCTGAGTTCTTCCCAGTTCTAATTGCTCATTACTTCAATATATGCTGGAGCTAGCACTGTTTGAAACCAACGGAAACACTTCCACTGTGTAAGTGGGCTTTGTATGTTGGCTTTTCCCCCTTTGATCTTATTAGCACACATTTTCTTTGTATCTCTCACTAAACCATTGACTGGAAGGAAAAAAAAATTATACACACTAAAACAGAATGTTTATTCTCTCTTTAAGAGCTCATGTCCATACTTAGTCACCTAAGAAGTGGTAAACTTCAACAAGTTCCCAAAGACTGTTTTTAAGCTCCAAGTACCCTCAAATTTGATTTGGCAGTGTCTCAAAACCCAGGAGAATCAGCAGAACCACAGAAGTTGTTTCCATTTATTTTCTCCTTTTTTCTTCCAAAACAGCTCCCACGTTGAGATCCCTTTCCCTGCTCAGTGCTTGCATCTGCAGTAAGAATTATGAGACCAGATAAAACTACTTCATCTGAGTGCATCATAAGGCTTCTGTGTTTAATTTATGTTGATAATTTTGACAAGACACCAGATACCACCTGAGTAGATTCATGGAACCATAACACAACTCCTGGAGATTATCACTGTAAGTAAGGTAGCTGATGTTTAAATGCTGACCAATACTACTGCCAATGCAACAAGTTTGAGGAACCAGATTGGGCTACTTTATTGGTAGTATCAACTCTCACTATTTCATGCACAAGTGATTAATCCCATCAGCAAGCCAGGGGAAGGAGGTTGAACCGGTGACATTCCCCTCCATGTCCCATGCCTTTGCCTCAAAAGCAAGAGGCAGAGGATACAAGAGATAGATAAAGACACAAAACATAAATACATGCCTGCTGTGCTCTCATCCTTTCTCCCAGGATTTCTGGAAGACCGAGAAGCAGGCAAACTGGACTTTTGCTCCCATCCAATATGGGATCCTTATATTTCACATGGGAAGTGGCACGAGCAGCCAAAAGAAGTTAAAGCAGATTGTCTATAGCAGGAGCCCTAGAAAAATGGCTTTTGAGGCATTGTCACCTCCCTGGTTCTTTCAGTTAGATCATTCTGTTTACCTACACCTCCAGCAGGTGAGACATGAATGAGAGCAGAAACATTCCTCTTTGTGAAGCTCGTTCCCCTGATGTTCTGAGTGAACAGCTCACGTGCATTCTCAGGACTAGACCTATTCTTTTGTTGTTCAGCACATTGGGAAATAGACCACTTAATATATTATTGTGACAGCAATCCACCCATCTTAGAGTGGAGAAACAACAGGGCAGAAAACATGGTCTGGACAAAGCAAATTCTCATCAACATGTATCAGAGAATCAGTGTGACTGCTCAAGAGTTTCTGATTCCAGGCTTTTTCTGAGCCCTTAGACAACATCAGAACTCTACTTGTCCACATTCTCTGCAGCAGCAGCAGCACATACAGAAGGCCCTTTTGCTTTAGCAGGGCTCCTCTTGCTATACACTCTGTGGAAGGACATGTAGTTCCGGAAGCGCGATTGACCAGGTTGTCCGGATGCTGCCACCTTCACTATAGCAATACCAATAAAGACAGTAGAAGGTTAATATCCTGCCACCTTTACTGAGATCCTCTAATCATTCTTGACTAATTGTTGTTATAGGAGACAAGGTATTACTAAGTAATGTAGACTCCAGCCTGTGTAAGGAGACCACATGTCTCAGGATGTGTAATGGCATTCTTTGTATGTCTTAGGAATTTTGTAGTTGCATTAGTAGTAAACAAAGATGAATATTCCTTGTCTGGAGCATCAGCCAATGAATTGGAAGACTTGGGTTCTACATCCTGGTCTGACACTGACTTCCAGGGTGAACTTGGAAGAGCCATTTAGATTCCTGATGTATCTTGTATCTTTTAATGGGAAAACTGATATGAAATCAGGTAATTCAAAGTAACATAAGAATGTATAGACAGAGAATGATGATTGAAAGTCATAGAGGCAAGCTTAAGCCTGACAGTTGCTAGTTCTTGAATGCTAGATGATCAGCCTCCCCATTCTTTTAACTGCTCTTTTGGATTTAGTAAGGATGTCCAATTCCTTGATAGCACTGGAGAATGCAACCAAAGACAGCTTATGGACAGCTGCAAAAGCTGAAATTCAGCTCCTTGTCATCTTTGTCCCTCAATTCTGGAGTGATTTGAGCCAGACAAGCTGAAGTTACTTGGTGAAATGTCTGTCATCATATTTACCTGCTGTGGAGAGATCCTATATTCTCTGTGGAATCAGTTCCACGGCAAGTTAGCTATTGACTGGAAAACATTTGAAACTCTCCATGTATAGCCCTGTTTAAGGACAATTTGCTGTTGGATCCATGTAAGGGCACGTTGTGTAGGATGTTTGTTTGTCTTTTATGCTTTGACAGTGACTTCCATTCTTTCTCTGTCATTCCTCAGCAGTGAGGCTTTTTCTGATGAAGGCAAAGCCATAATAGACTAGACTACCCAGAGACACACAATAACCATGCAGTATGCAAGAAGAAAGAGAGAACTATTTTCATAACAGCATTAAATGAAATAGCCACATTTCCTGGCAGGGTAAAGAAAACAGGAAAAGCAGAGAAATGACATCTCTGATAGATGTAGGCTAAAGAGGGGAATTCCAGATACACTTGAATTCTAGATTTCTTCTCATCATGGTGATGAGGAGACATACACAAGACTTTGTGGTTATTAACTGCTGGCATTTAATGGAACTAATCGACTCAAACCTGTGCCTTAGTTTATATATTTTGCTCTTTGTTGGGCTAATGTAAAAATGTTTATCAAGTAAGAAATACTGTCTGGAGAAGATGCCTATCTTCCCCAGATAAAACTTTGCTTTACAAGATGCAGTTGCACGTGTGCAACCTCGGTAGAACACATGTTGGTGTGATACACAACCTAACTTCAGCAGGGGTGGCTCCATACCGCTGGGGCAGCACCGGCACTTTGGTCACCTGTTGTGCTCAGACTGTACAATCTCCAAGGGCAGTGCCTCCAGCTGACAGTTCAAATAGACTCTTTCTCACAGCAAGACCTCTATCTAATACAGTGGGGATTCTGGTAATGTCAAGCTGTACGCTGCTTTAACAGATATATTTCTATATCCATTACTCAGTCCTTCCTTACCTTCATATCATGAGATTTCCACTGTCCAGCTGGGATATTTGGAGATTCAGCACACCAAGGAAAAAAACATCCTGCCTCTCTGAACCTTGGAGGGAGATGTCTGTACCTAACAGCTCGCCAGCCTAAGGAGCTGAATCAATCCTGAAATCCTTCGGAGCAGGTATGAGGTCTTTGTGCTAAGCAAGGAAGCTATTTCATCACCAGTAAGAACCATATTGGCATCCTACAGCTAACTGTTTCACAGTAAACTCCGATTCGTGTGTGGTATATGCATTGAGTGAAGTGAAAAGAAAAGTGCATCAATATTTATGTTAGTTAATTGTGTTTATGCTAAAAGTTACAGTGTTTGTTTAATGACTTTACAACATCTGTAAACTTGGCTTCTGGATAAAAGCTTGACAATGACGTTTAGGGTTCCAGCCACGTGTTTCTGCCACTCACTGGTAGCACTCCTGCAGACAATCCAGGCCTGTGTTACTCTCAGGTATCTAGCAAAGCTGTACTTGCTATGCCTCAAATAGCCACTGAAACATCTCGCTGAAAACACAGCAGTGGGCAGCTTTCCTTCTCTGTGGCTGAGAGCAAAGGTTTTGACATTGAACCTGAGGGTCTTTTATTCTGCATTTATTTCTGCATCTCTTCAAATAGGTTGGTTGTTGGGTTTGTTTGGTTTCAGTTTTCCTTTTAAAAGAAAACAGATTGCTTGAATGTTATTTTTCTCTGATTCATGAGCTCTTTCCCTGGGCTTAGCTCTGACAAAAATCAGGCCAGTTGTAACACTTCCTGAATCAAACTTCAAATCAGAGCTAGAGACATACGTAAAGTTTTGCCACTTTGTAGTATCAGAAAGTTTGGCCTTTAGTGTGTGGTCCAGAAGCCATTAAGACACCATGGTCACTGGTAAATTCTGCCGAAATCCTGGATTTAAAGAGAGCTGCCTCAGACATATTCCCTGCAGCTGGTGCTACAAGCAACAGATACAGCTTTGCCCTGGGTTTCTAGAAATATCCAGCCCTGAACAGATTTTACACCTATCTTAAGGATAATCACTTCCTTGTCAGCTTAGGACTTCACTCTGTGTAGTTCTTACAAAACTCAGATTTGTAGTAGTAAAAATTTCCTAAGATCAGCTGTTGTCATCAGACAGCCTCAGCCTGCACCTTCCACTTCAGCTTCTGTTTCTTGACAACAGCCACCATTAAAAGGTGACAAATCTCTGCTTCAGAGCATTCTCAGCAATGTTATGCTTTGCCTTCAGGAATGTCATGGTAGAAGTGTCTATCTGCAAAACTAAGCATGAAAGCTGGGCCAGCTCTGGGCAGACTCTGGCTGTAAGAGAAGTCTCTATTAAACGGGAGCAGGAGTTCACAGTTTACCGAGTTCTGTAGCAGAGCATGTCTCTGCTCAGTACTTGACCACAGCAGAGCACCTACGCCTGCATTTACCATTGAGCAGTTAGTTCAGTGCTAAAATAAACATGCTCTTAAGAGCTCTGATGGACTGCAGCCTTTTTGCATGAGCAGGAATTGTACTGACAAGCAAACTGTTCATGAAAAAGTGCCACCACGCAGCACGCCCAGTCTCACAGTTGGTATCACGGAGACTGATCTGAACATGCAAGCTGAAATGCTTTCTCCGTTAGAATTTTGTATGGGTTTTCTATTTCTTTTCGTCAGGGTTTAAATGTGAGAACACTCTGACATTGTTGAGGCTTGTCCTTAACAGGCAAGATAAATTTCAGATTCATTCTATCAGTTGTTTCTAATGAGAACTGTAAACAAGTCGGATCTTTCTGCGGTGCCCTCGAACAAGATCTTCCATTCACAGTGATAGGGGCCAGGGACATACAATGTAGGTAAGTCACAAGTGTTTTCTCACATGCACAGCAGAAACAGGCTTTGGGCATGGCCACTGAAACTACCATTGATTAGAAAAACTGATTGAAATTGGACCCTGCTGCTACTGACATTTCATCTTCATTTTTATGCATATCAGAATAGAATCATAGAATCAAACAGGTTGGAAGAGATGTCCAAGATCATCCAGTCCAACCTGTCCCCCAGCCCTATCCAGTCAACCAGACCATGGCACTAAGTGCCTCATCCAGGCTTTTCTTGAACACCTCCAGGAACAGTGACTCCACCACCTCCCTGGGCAGCCCATTCCAATGCCAATCATTCTCTCTGCCAACAACTTCTTCCTAACATCCAGCCTAGACCTCCCCCAGCACAACTTGAGACTGTGTCCCCTTGTTCTATTGGTGGTTGCCTGGCAAAGGAGACCAACCCCCACCTGGCTACAACCTCCCTTCAGGTAGTTGTAGCCAGCAATGAGGTCAGCCCTGAGCCTCCTCTTCTGCAGGCTGCACACCGCCAGCTCCCTCAGCCTCTCCTCATAGGGTTTGTGTTCCAGGCCTAATTCAGAAGCTCCGAGCTATTGGCATTGGGATTGACTAGACTGTGCTAAGTTTAGAACTACACAGCTACTACTACCAAAACTGGTGCAAAGAACCAGGAAAGGAAGACTGCCTTTCAGTTCAGTGCTGTAGCTCCAGGAACTGAAGTTCACTCATTCTGGAGTGATTTAGAGAGTCAGCTAAGATACTAAGAGTAACAGTGCTTTAATAGTTAAACCTGCTTTTGAGTTTCAAGGTTCTAGATACAGATGTACACAAAGAAATTTTTAGATGCTTTTTGTTTTCCCCCATTAGCTTCCAAAAGCTTATTTTGCATATGCTAAAGATAAATCATGGGGGATTTGGTTAAACAAAGACTGCTTTCTTTCTTGGGGGTGCAGACCCATGGTATGACACTGAGAGATGCTGTACAAGGTGGAATATGTTTCCATTTTTTTGCAAGCAGATGCAAGGCTGTTCCTGACTGTCCTCTGCACTGACTAGAAACCAGGCTGTCAGAGACAGTGCTTGCTGAACCTGACTATCCTCAGTCCTCCTGAGAAGCAGAAATTATTGTTGCCAACCAAATGCAGGTACAGTGCTCACATTCAGACCATCCTAAAAGCTATCACCTGCATTGGCATTTGGAGACTGGGTAAGCATATCGAACCCCCAAACCAGAGTCGCAGCGTACGCATGACAAACACGAAGCCAGCGCTACGCAGTAGGTGTGTATGCTTGGGAAAACCTCTGACTTCACACTAGTTCTTGAATGTAACCAACCACGCCAGCTTTCTCCTCATTCATTCCTCATTGAGAGGCACTTCATTACAGAAAGCTTCTAATCAAGTCTTAAGTGCTTTTGAGCCCACAGTTTGCACACAGTCAGGGGCACATTTTGCATCTTGCTGTTGGCAGGCCTGATGCATTCCATCGCGCATGGCCATGATGCCTTCTCAGAGATCTAGTTAGATCCAAGGCACATGGCTCCAGCAGGTATGTAAGAACACAGCTGCCCACAATGCTCTGATCTTTATATGGTAGCTCATGAGTTTAGAGAACTGACTTTATGCATGTGCTATAAACAAACTATGTAACACCCAGTCTTTAAGGTTCACAATCCTTATCAGCATCACACCTAGAAATGGTTTCTTGGGAAGGTTAAGGTTACCTTGGGTGATAGGAACAACTCAGGAATGCTGATTTCGAAAGGCATATCTTGGACATTTGTCTCTAAAAGGATGCTTAATAAGGCAGATGTTTTTCATCCACTGCTGAGTTCACAGTACTGCATACTCACTGTCTGCATGTTCTCTGTAACTCTAATCATTCACATGCAATCCTAAAAAGGGGTGCTACAGCCTGAGTTGAATTCCATCTTGTTGACACAACCCACTTTCGCTGTTACTAGGGCAAAAACTTTACTATGCTGTAATTAATCTGGCCTGAGACTTAAGAATGTCATTAAAGTAGTTTGCTGTCTCTTTTAAATTCTACATTAATCTATAATAGAGTGTAAAAAGCAGAGCAAAATTAAAATCAAATGCAGTGATAGCTTCCAAACACGAAAAACAGTCTTACAAACATCAATAATGGAATATTAGTATACTAGAAAGCCTAAACAAATGTGTTAGGAGAAGAACTTGGCTTTCTGCACTCTGTACAAAACATACGGTGACGCTAGGAGAAAACCCCTGTTGGCAAAGTTAGCTAAGGACCATCATAATGAAAGGACAAAGAACTTCAAAATTAAAAGATAAAGGCTAAATGCCTGCAAAAACCCAGCTGGATTGTTGGAGCCAAATGCATCTGCAGCACTTTTGCCAAGCCTCTTCATGTGAAGCGCTAAGAGACTTTTCAAGTGGCTTTTTGTCTACTTGATGTGAACATAGGCTGCAGTAACAATACTTGCAATATTCAGAGGTTTTGAAGAGTCTTTCATGCAAGGACTGAACTCCCATTTATCTGTGAGAAAAGCATTGCAGTTGTGGTAGGAGACAACTCATTTGCAAAGGGTGATAAAACACTAGGATTTAAAATGTCAGTTTATGATTAATCAGTCCTTACTATAGAGGGGAAAAATACCCAAGAGAAACCAGCTCACTCTACTTCTCTAGTAGCCACCTCATATTTATTACTTTAAAGAAGGATTCACGTAAGATACATTTACCTTCTCCATTTTCAGAGGCCTGAAGAAGCAGAAGCATTAGTAGATTGCAAGAGGCAATGCCTTGGTTTAAAATCCTCTCCCTGCAGCATGTGCATGTTCACTGGACAAATTGCTCTTGCATAAAGGCAGGGGAAATTCTCAGCTAAATTACTTGAGGATAATTTGGTGTTGGGAAACCTCTGTTTGCCTTTAGCGAGCGGAATTAAAGGAGCTCAGTTTGCAGTAATGCTTAGAATTGGCAGCTAAGGCTTGGACCTTAGAGAGTGCAAGTCCATTTTTCTCATCAGACAGGAGAAGCCAGATGTTGAGAACTATTCAGAGCACGTGGAGTGCCAAGCTTTCTCCATCTGGCCAGAGGCACCACTATTGGAGCATGGAGAAAGAGAAGATTTGGACTCCCCTTTTATGGGAAGTATTTGCCTCGGTAGCTACATCTCCCAGGACCACTCATTATCAGTGTTATTACTGAACTGAGTAGCTTCCTCATGGTCTCAAAAACTCACTTTACTTGTCCAAACACTTTACAGAAAACAAAACCATGGGGCACAACTCTTTTCAAAGTCACTCTCATGCAACAAACAAAAAAATGGTTCTGCAAAGCCTGGAAGCATGGACAACAAAATGCCTTGCTGCTTCAGGTCAGGCTTCATGCTACCATGGTGACACAGCTCCTGAACAGCACGGACAGGCACAGCAGACAGCCTGTAAATGCTCTCCCAGATATACTCAGAACCTGCAAACCCTGGGCTACAGCCATAGGAAGGTCAGAACTGATCTGTTTCTGATAGCAAGTGCTTTAAGGTGCTTAATCAAGAGGTTCAAACTAGCTATTAACTAATTGCATTAAAGAAGCATGAGAGGACCTGAGCTGGAGGATGTAAATAAAAACAAAGCAAAATATGTTAAGAAAAAGAGAAACAGTTGGTGGCAAAAGACTTTGCTAATCATAAACTAAGACACTAATTAAGGAGAAGGGATGAGTCCTTGACAAAAGATCAGATAATTATTGAAATTCAGGGCAAAACTCTTGGAATGAGATTTAAGAAACTCCAGAAATTAACATTTGCCAAGGTAAGGAATTCACGCTGTCCAAGAATGGAGTTTGTGGAAACAGCCAACTCTGACACAGTATCTCCTAAACAGAATCCAAAATACTGTAAGAAAACAGGCAGAATACAGACAGAGTTCACCAAAACTAACTCAAACCTATCTGTGGCAATGCCTGACAGTAAGAGAAAAGCAGAAGACTTTTGGTGGGTGGCATCACTTTGAAAATGGTTCTCAGCAGCAGGGGTGTTGTGGAGGGGGATTCTGTGACCTTCGCCTGTTTGGCAGAGGGGAGAAATCAGTGAATGCCAGAGGATATTTATCAAAATAGAGATATTTATTAAACTCCAATATTTCAATTCTCGCCACCCCCAACCACTGAACTTCAATATTAAATTGTTCTTTACACGATTATGAAGACACTATGGGAATATCTATCTACAGAAACTTATTAACCACTAGCAAACATCTCACACTATACACAGAGAGAGTTTTCCCTGCGGCTTAATGCCACCTGGGGTCTTATCCTATTTGCCCAGCAAAGCTGAGCTGAAAGCTGCTCTCTGCTTTATGGCAGAGGTAATAGAAATTACAGAGACATCTACTCACAGTTCTTATCAATCACCCTCCAGGGCTGCCTCAGCCTGTGCCCAGTGTCCAATTCTTCAGGGTCTCTGCCTGTGGACTCTGAGGCTGGAATCCTCTGGTTTCAGGGGAAATGGCAGTCTCTGACCTTACTGCTGCTGGCTCCTGCTGGCTGCTCTCTCCAGGGGCACACAGGCAGGATCTCCAGGTGCAGAGGCAGGACTCTGTGCAGTCTGAGCACAGGTCCAACGCTGGCTAAAGGCAGGCACACAGCTGCAAGGCAGTATGCAGGCAGGCAGGCAAGCATGTGGGGGAGCCACAAGCAATGTGGGGCAGGCTGCAGGTGAGCCTGTGCACCCCTATTTATCAACTGTGGGCTGAGAGTCAATGGCCTCATTGGCCACTCGAATGCCCAATCAGGTTGGCAGTCAGCCAAACCTCACCATACTGGGCAAAGCCACAGGCCTGGACTCCAAATATGGGAATCACCTGGGCCCAGCACCAGGCAGGCACAAGCTGGGCGTGTGGGGATTGCACAATCAGGTGTCCTGGGCAACTGACTCTATGGCCCTGGTCTGTTGTGTCCCTTTGTGCTTGTTCACCCCTGGTGCAGGCAGAGAGACATGTCCAGGCAGAGCAGGCATAAAGAAGCCTGCTTTTGGGCCTACAGGCCCTCCACAACAAGGGGATGGCTCAGACAGAAAGAAGAGCAAATGTACTTTTGGGGAGTAATGGACAACACAGTTAATGACTGAGGCATCAATCTGGAAGCACACAAACCACTATCTCCTTCTGACTGGATGTTAGAGATTATAGCCATGTATCACCAGAAAAGAACCAAAGCATGTAAGAATAAACATTAATAGAGGAGTGAAAAATAAGCAGGTGATACTTACAAACAAGGTGATATTTTCAGAAATAACAGAAGTAAGCCCAAAGAGGTAACATCCGATGTGTGCAGCGCTTGCGTGCCAGCAGTCTTCTCTTGGGGAGACATCTCATCCTTTCTGTGCAATGCCCAGTACCAGAAATGAGGCACTTGAAAATGTGTTACAAATTTCAAAGGCCTAAGACACAGTTCTACTTCAACCCACGGGGCAGGAAGGCAATGGGAGTGTAAGCTCAGACATCTGTTTTTGTAGCACTGCTAGAAAATGTTGCCAAAATATCTACCTACCTAAATGGAGCACCACAATGTTCAGATGATGACCTGAAAATGGTCTTACCAAACCATAAGTAACTATAGTGTGACATTGCCTGTCATGCATGGCTCATGCTTTGCTCAGGATGAAAGCCAACAAACAAAAGGTCACTGTGTATGAAGAAGATGCCTAAATCACTAAGGACTGCCAACTCACAGGTAACAGGCTGTTGTGGTAGGCCTCATAGGTAGGCTTATACATGTCCTGCCTTTTTCTGCTCCACCAGAGAGGCAAGCATGGGAAACAGACACAAAAGGACCTGGAGCCACTGAGTCTGGCCTGCCCAGGGTCCTGTGGTGTAAGGTGCACACACTTAGCTTGTGCCTGCCAGGTGCAAGGCTGTGCTGCACCCAAATTAGGGAAAAGTGAGCCTGTGGCTTTGCCTGATATGGTTTGGTTTGGCTAACTGCCATCCTGAGTGGCTGTTCTGTGGCCAAAGGGCAATTAACCTCGGCCCACATTGATAAAAGGAGATATGCAGGTGAACAACCTGCTTTTGCTTCCCTGCTTTGCTCCCTGGCTCTTTGCTGTGCTCTCTCTGCTGTGCCCAGCCCTGCTGCTGTTGCACACTGCCTTATTGCTGCCTGCTAAACTCCACTGCCGCCAGCTACCAGGAGCAGACCCTGGATGCCTGCACATGATCAGCCTGTGTGGCCAGTGTGACACTGTGCTGAGACTGCATCACATCTGCCTCTGCACCTGAAGGTCCTGCCTAGAATCCCTGGACACATACACAGATCATCCAGAAAAAGCTGGAGACAAGGTCAGAGATTGCATCCTGTCCCCAGAGCTGGGAAGATTCAAGCCTCAACGTCCAACAAGGCAGAATCCCCTGAGAGTATTTGGGCACTGTCTGGACTGTGACCAGCCCCCACAAGGGTAATAGTAATAACCTGTGAGTAAATGCTCAGTGCCTCTTTGTAGTTCTCTACTGCCTTCTGCCACAGAGCAGAAAGAGCTTGGGCCCAGCCACTGGGCAAGCAGCATTTGACAGTGGGAGCCTTCTCTTCCAGGTCAATCAATGTTTATATGTTTTGATGGTTATATTAGATGTAGATATTATCCATAGAATGTTTCCATAACCATGTACAAACTGAAATATGAATAAAATGAGTGGTTGGGGGTGGCAGAGTCCTGAACAGCAACATTAATAAACAGTGTTCATTGTGGAAAATATCATCTCGCATCAGTTAATTTCCCCCCCACAACACAGGGAAAGCACAGAAACAGTTCAGGAGGTACAGGGTTCTGAGATACTCAATTCTCTTTTGTAAATGCTGTTCCACTTCCCTGTGGCTAGAAACTGGCTCCAAATGGAGATGGTAACCTGCAGTTTGCTAACATTAGCCCCGAAGAGCAAGAGTGGAAGAAAAGCTTAGAGAGATGCCAGAAAAGAAAAGATTAGAAAGGGCACGGAGCACAGTTCCTCTGGCCTTTTGCCCAGTGGCTTCAGGCAAGGTGCAGCCTCAAAAGGTTGTGATAACAGGATGCAAGGACGTGAAACAATATCCATGAGACTGCCAGCCCGGTAGTGCTGATGTTCAAATGAGCTCTTCTCTGAAGAATGGTCAGGGCATCTCAATCTCTAAATTAAGACTCTTAGCGAATTGTAAGTGCTCTTAATTCTATCTTGTCTTATCATTAGCGTTTGCATTTGGCCTTGAATGTGGTACTGGAGCCAGGGCCATTAAAGACTGGATTTTCTTTGCACCAAGTCCAGCCAGGGTGTGCAGTAAGCAGGAACAAGACAGAATAAAGTAGTCCAGTTTAGTTGAGACTAAACACAACATACCCCACAAAGTAACATCGGGACAAGAGGAAAGATAATGGCAGTGGCCACTCCAATAGTAGTAGTAGTTACAAGCACTTCACAAGGCTGCCTACCGTATGGATGCCCATAACATGGTCTGGAAGACAGCCAGAAGTGGAGACCTGTCTCTTCTCTGGTCTATCTTCCTATTATTGAGAGATCACGATGAAGGGCTTCCAGAGATGAAGTTGTTTAGATGTCACTGAGAACTGCCCTCCTCAGACTTGTGTCATTTCTTTTGGAGTCCGTTTTGCCACCAGACATCTGATGGCTACAAATGGCATTGTATAGTTGTTAACTACATGAAAATAGTCACAATCTGTTGCCTGGCTAACTCACTGGATGACATTTGACTTCACAGCACTTACAGAATACTATTATAAATTGTGTATGCACCTCTGCCATATTTAGTCTCTGTTCACCAATTATAGTGCCATGGTCTAGTTGATTGGGCAGGGCTGAGTGATAGGTAGGACTGGATGAGCTTGGAGGTCTCTTCCAACCTGGTTGATTCTATGATTCTATCTCTTTCAAGACAGAATCCCACTCTGTTTAGCAACCTTGAGGGAACATGGTTTATGCCTTTAATTATCACTGTTGCACTCTTCCATGTATTTTCTGGATCTACGATGTATTTTTGAGCTGGAATGACCAAACTTGGATGAACAGTTCAAGAAGGGACCATATGACAAAGGTAAAGCATCTTCTTTTTCTGTCATCAGTTCCTCACTTGGTGTTGCAGTTGTCTTTTCTATCCCAGTTGAGCTCTAAGTATTCTGTTAGATGTAAGGATTTAAAGAACTGGCAGAAAAAGCCTCCCTGCAAAGGGATGGCAGAATGAGTTCTTCTCCTCTTTTTTTTTTCTGCAACATGCACAGCAAGAACTTCCTGTTCTTAGTTCCTTTGTTGAGAGACAGGAGATCACCTGCCACTGCCAGAGGAGCTCAACAGGAGGCACTGCCTTGTGGAATGCAGGTGTTGTATTTGCATTGTCTGGTTCTTGGCTCTGGTGAGGCCACACCTTGAGAGGTGTGTTCAGTTTTGGGCACCTCATTACAAGAAGGATGTGGAGGTGCTGGAGCGAGTGCAGAGGAGGGCAGCAAAGATGGTGAAGGGTGACTGAGGGATCTGGGGCTGTTTAGTGTGAAGAAGAGGAGGCTGCATCACTGTCTGCCAGAAAGGATGTCACGGAGAGGCTGTTGCTGGTCTCTACTCACAGGTAAATGGTGGTAGAACAAGAAGGAATGGCCTCAAGCTGCGACTGGAGGGTTTAGACTGAACACCAGGAAATATTTTTTCCCAGCAAGAGTGGTCAGGCATTGGGATGGCCTGACCAGGAAGAGGGTTGAATCACCAACCCTTGATGTGTTTAAAAGTAAATTGGATATGGTGCTTGAAAATATGGTTTAAGGGCAAACTTTGTAGAGCAGGGATAATGGTTGGACTTGATGATCCTGGAGGTCTTTTCCAACTGGAATGTTTCTGTGATTCTGTGATTGTTGCAGCTTGGAATAGAAAGTGAATAACGGGAGACAGGGCAGAAAACATCAAATAAAGTTGACTTACATTTAGAATGTAACTTAAGCTTCAGTAAGCCCATAGAAGACAAGAGGAGTTTTGCCACTAATTCCAGCATTTCAATGAGGCAAGAACCTTTCATAGATGTTCTTGTATGTCTGTGAATATCAGTCCATTGATCAATAACAGCCATCTGCATCTCTTCATAGTAAATCAGCATATCCTCCTTCCTCCTCTCTGCTCTTGTGGCAAGACAAAGCTTTTAATGATGTTTATAAGTTATAATGGTATTTGTGTCTGTTACTTCAGAGCCCCAGCTCTCAAGACGATTCCTATACAATTTATAACATCAAGCCCTGTACATAGTTCTTGTTTGCTTGTAACAGAAAAAAAGATATTTTTGTGTTCCAAAAGAACAAATTACAGAACTGAAACAAAAATGTAATGATATTAAGGCTGAAAACTCTCACTTTCCATAATCAGAAAGTCTGGAAAATGCAGAGGGACTTTGTTACAGATTACTGTCTCTACGTTTGCTACTCTAAATCTTCCAGACAGGAATTAGGAAAAGCAGTGAAGTGAAAAAGGAAAAAAAACCAACAACATAAAAATCTTGGGCACTGTTCCTGCTCTTGGACTCAGTGGCATAAAACAGGAGCAAACAAGTACCTTGAAATAAAAAAAAACCTTGAAATCAAGAAGATTGACAAGATTAATCTTTTGCATTGTACAAAAAACATATCAGTAGTTCAACTGAGTTTCATCCTTTCTTTAATAGAAGCAGCTCTGAAGTTTCAAGATGTGCCACTGCTTCTGTGGACGTTTTTGAGCAGTTGTAGGACTGAGGGTGTTTGATAAGAGCATATTGCCTCTCTCTCTGAAAAAGTAAGGGTCGTATAGGTAATGCAACACAAAGTGGATGAAAAAAGTCACCTCTCACCCATATGAATGGTTCCTAATCCCAGGACCAGATTATTCCTAATCCAAGCCATAGACTGTTTCTATCACCTAGGTAAGTCTTGCAAAACCTCGTAACAGAACAGCTGCCGGAAGCTGTTCTCCTCAGACCGAATGTTTGTCTTCGTTTCTAATGGCTTCTTCAGTTTTGCCAAGACCTATAATTTCCCTCTGTTGTTCACAGGCCTTTTAATCCAATCAGAGAGGAACAGCCCTTGGAGGATCAACACTTTTACCTGCTTTTCAAGCCCAAATTTTCCCAACCTGATAGAGATATAAAATTTGTCACTGAATAGACATGGTTCAGTAGACTCATGTATACATATTTGGCAGACTAATTCTTTCTTGACCAAAAATCATTTTAGACTTCTACTTCAAACAAGGAAAGAAAAAGAAAAAAAGAAGTAGTGCTGTCATATGAATTCAGCTCCCTGATGGATCCCTCAGGGAAAGGGCCAGCATTGCTTTTACTTTAAAAGCTCATAAGATGTGTTTAATTTGGTTCTGTAGTTATTTGTTCAGTATGCAGTGCAAATTTTTCTGGCTATAGACATGGGATATGGTAAACCTTTGCCTGGATCAATGTCCAAACTCTTTTAAGTTGTGGAGAAAGTTACTCTCTCATAAAGTTCAGAGCTGCCAGACTCAATAACTCCACAAAAATGTTCAGATGAAAATTGCTTCAAGCAATCCTAGTAGAAAGCCAGCACCTCACCCCTAGTTTAAAGTTATGATCCTTATCATAATTAATTCAATAAAGAAGTAATGTACTTCAACCTAGGCATAGAGAATAATTTTCTGTCCTGACTGGTATAAACTTTCAGCTAGGGACGTTTAAACTCTGGACCTGATCTTTTAGAGCAAATAATAAATTACAGACCTAGAGCCAGCAGATTATAGCTGCAGTTGAACCACCATAAATGTGTTCCCACATCTAAGATGAAGAAGTACTCCGGACAGACGTGATAAAAAGTATAGTGCTGTACAACAACAACAAAACATATTTTACTAACAGATTAATGATATTTTTGAGCTGTGAACGCATGGAAGTAATTTCTATGTGATTCTTGTACGCTGACAAATTGCAAATTAACATTTTTTTTCTGCTCGTGAAATGAGAACTAATTAACTGTCAAACAAATCAGTGCTTTTGCAGATGTTTATTTGAAAGGTCCAATCTCAAATGATTTAAATGTTGCTTTTGTAATTCACTTTCTTTTTGGCTAACAATATTGCTCTGCAGTCACACCTTTTGCTTGCAGTACTGCAGAGATTCGCTTACCTTTTGTGAAATACCCTTAGCACACGGAGGAGCCTGTCTGCCCATCCGAAGGTTCCCAGCCTTTATTCTGTAGAGAAATATGCACTGACAACAGTGGGCGTGGGAAGGAAGAGCAGAGGTGTAGAGCTCAGCAAGCAGACAACAAACATTCTTCACTGTATGCACTGTTATTTCTCCAGTGTGTGTTTAGCCACACGAAAGACAGATGACTGAAAGGGGAAGAATGGTCCCACTGAGTGACTGCAGTAAGGCAGTAGAGGTTGGCTTTGGATCTTTACCTAAGTGCTCTTTTCCTCATCTGCTGGGATATGTTAAAGCAAATTGCCATTTTTTTAACAACAGTTAAGTTGAGTTTGTACTTCCTTAAATTTTAGCTTTTATTTTATCATCTCATCTCACATTCCATCGCACTGCATTCAGTGCTTCCTGTGCTGCAGTGTGACATAACTTGCTGCAGTTAACTGTTCCAAAACATGTAAATTGCTTTTCTAAGGCATCTTATCCAAAACAAATACCCGCTTCTCCCTGATTTAATTTGAATATTCATAGATAATCCTTATAAGACACACCTAAAACACACATTCTACATTCATCACATGTAAGAAATGTACTTTTCATCCTAACAGGCATAGATTTGTATGCTGCTCCTGCTGCTTGTTCTCACTGTTACCTATATCTATTTTACTCTCTTGTCTCTTACCATGCAGAGGTTAATCACGACTCTACCTCCAAAACAACATAAGACACAAATAGCAGAACTACGAAGAAGCATCTGTGACCTAACATTTTAATGCCATCCAAGTACCCATGCAATATAAATGACAACCTTGTACGTGGTTGTGAGAGAATGTGGCTTGCAAGTGCTCTTCCAGGTGAAAAATCCCAATGGTGAAGAGGATCCCTTGTTGTTGTGGGCTTTTTGCTTTGTTTTCTTTGGTTTGTTAGTTTGTTTGTTTTTCCCCAGAAGCTATTGAATGAGGGATTTTGACTCATACAAATATCTCCTCCATATTATCCTAAGGCTTAAAAGCAGGCCAAAACTCTTTAGAGGAGGCTTTGAGTGGAATTTAAATGAAATGACTTTCTTTGTGTATTTTCTGACTGAACATTCTTGCTACAGATCTCCAGAATAAAACAAAATGACATTATTAAGCTTTATGAGCTACACTGAAGTGTAACTGAATTCAAATTAGTTAGAATTAGAATTAGATTCTCTTCTGGTAGCAACTGTGTTGTAGGTTAGCTTTCCTCAGCCAAGTAGCCTTTACACTGTCTGAGGAGTTTAGACGACAGGAGTTACAAGTCTCAGGCTTACTCGTGTACAAGATTAGGCTCAGATAATGTCAGTAGATGTTATTCTTAAGAAACAGATTTGCATAATTTTACCATTTTGAAAGTAACACTGTATGGGATTTCAGGTTCTTTTACACTAAATTACATCCACTTTAGAAGTGTCTTAAATAAATTTAAACTCACATATGTGTACATACAATCACATCATCTTAAAACTTCTCCAGCAATTAAAATCCTCAAAGCAGCTCAAAGGATTGATCTGTTATTTACAGTATGCACAAACCGAGATGTATAGGAAGCAAATCAACACACTGGAGATTGGTTGCTGCTACAACTGCATTTTTGCCAGAATGTTTGACCAACACTTGCAACCCTGCACCCCCACCCCCTTTGGGTCCCCCTTGGATTGATTAAATTGGCTCAAGATGACACCAATAATTGGCTCAAGATGCCGCTTCAACAGACCCAATGATCCATATCTTTGCATTCCCTAAAATCAGTCCTTTCAGCTCTGTGTTAGATTTAGGATGGTTTACATTGGCTCTGTCACAAACATTTTAATAAAGTCCCAGAGAAACCTCAAACTGGTGACATCATTGGATGGTGTTAAAAAAAAAGTTCCACTTTACTGGTTACTTGTTAGCCTTTATAATCCGATCAGAATCTCTTTTTCCACTCTGTTTTGTCATTCTTTTACAACTCTCTGCAATTAGGACCATAGTATTAAAAGGAGAAAAAAAAATTAATATTAGCTATATGGAGAAAACAGATCTAAGTATTTTGACATCAAGCAGTAAAATGAAGAAAAAAAACCCCGACCTTAAACATTTACTGTATCCTAAGGGCAGGAGGCCTGCAACTGCTGCCTGTGTTATTTTTGAACTATTAGATGGATTAATTACAATGAAAGTATTGGCTGTTCTCACGAGACTGCTGTAGAAAGGAAATGCAAAGCAATGTCATCAAACTCACTGGAAAGACTAATACTCATTTAACTACTCCTAGAGAAGGAAAGGCTTGCTCTTCCCTGCGTCCCGAGGCTGCCTATACATCTGTGCTCAGACAATACACACGGGGCCTGATTCTCCTCTGGTTCATGTGCAGAGAGAGGAAAAGATGTTCTGCTGACCCGTGAGGAGCGAGGCTGGTGAAAGGTCTGAGCCTGCTGAGAAGCATGCCCATGCCATTTCTTCTTTTTCTTCCCTGAATTCATGGCTTTTGAAAAATTACCATTGTGAGTCGCTAAGTCTCATCCACCCCAAAAGAGGATTTGCTGAGGAGCTCCACAATGCAGGCACTCTGTTATCTGATATCTGTGCTCCCTGAGCTTTCCAGTTTTTTGAGTTTAAACAGATGACAGTCCTTGTGTCATCAGATGTTATTACTTAATTACTTCTAGCAGTGGACTTTATATAAAAAGGTTACTCTCAGTATGTTTTTCCACAAGACACTGGAAAATTTGACGTGCTTTTCCTTTTCAAACTCAAAGGCTGATTTCACGTCCTGAATTTCCATACTACTGTCCCTAAAAAGACGAACTTCCCAAATAAGTGAGAGCTGAAGCCTACACCCAGTGTAAAGTACAGGAACAGTCTGCTCTGCCAGGTGACAGGATTTCTGTGATAACTAAATCTTATTTAGAATACAGTACCTCCTGACACCCAACCACAGCCTGAGAGTCACTGATGCTGAACACTGTACTGATGTGGTAGACCTTCCAAACCCTCATCCCAGGCTCAAGAGCTGGAAATCAAAACAGAGCAGGTGAGCAGAAGGGGGGACAGAGAGATGGGAAATAACTCAAGGTCAGGAGCAGAGTCACCATCTGAACCTGGGTCTTCTGCTCCATATGGTGACGCATTATCAGCAAAATTTCCTGGCTCATGTGCTGCCTTGTGTAGTGTCTCAGACCTGGCTACTTCTTGAGATGAAGTAGGGGACACTCGGCCCTTCACAGCAACAGAGTCTACACAAACTGCTCCATTCTCCACACATACAGGCAACACTGCAAGCAAAATATGACTGGGATTCTCCTTCTGCCCTGCAAGTTGCTGTGCAGCTACATACAGTATTGGTCCCTTTCATGCACAAGGTGTTTGAAATCAGGAGGTAGTTCATTTTTCCTTCGTTCTTTATAAAGCAGAGTTGGGTCCAGATGCTTGGCTAGTACAAGGCAGCATCACCACATCATCCTCCTCAATTGACACTTCTCACCAAAGAAAAGTGAGGCCTTTTGATTTCTACAGCCAGTTTGAGCCCCCTCCAAAAATCAAACAGAACTCACAGAGCTCTGCTATCAAAACACAGAAATATTTATTTTTAGCACATTAGTTAAAAACATGATAGTGTGCTTTAGTGATCTAAAAAAATAAACTGGCTTGCAAAATGAAATCAGTTTTCTCAGCAGATATAATCCTTACAAGCAATACAAAATCAGAATGATACTGGTGCACAAATATGAGGTAAACATAGATAAAAGTATAATTCCTCTGATTCTGTTCTCTCTCCAGTATCCCTTATAATAGTGAGGTAAAATACTGTTACTTCTAGCAAAACACTATTTTCCAGTCAATACTTCTTGCAAATGTTAAAAGGCTTACTCTTGTCTCCTTCTCTTTCTATTTTTTTAAGGAAAACCCACACCAGGATAACTGCAAGCATATTTCCAAAATAAAATGAAAAAGGTGATTTTCCAGGTTTCAATATGTAACAGCTTTTTAAATTATCCAATGCGCTGCCTTGATTCTGTACAAATGTTCCCTTCCTTCAAAGAGACAAAAAAGCATGTACTGCCAGATCTGATTGTATGTAGAGAGTGGATCTGATCCCCTTGTCACTAAGGTTACTAATCAAATTTCCATCCAATATGCTCATGCAGGATTTCCTGATCAAACACTTAAATCTGCCCCCTCTGCACCCCCATTAGCTAACATGTTTTATATGTAGCGGGGTCATCAAAAGTGTAATTCCCTTAAAGAAACCTAATCCTGCCCTCTTGTCAACCAGCAGATAGCTAATAATGCTTTCTATCCTACATTTTTTGAACATCAATAGCATACCAGAAATTAAGATCTTATTTTAATCTCACAACAGATGTTCAAAACAAAGGTATCACCTATGTACGTTACATGGATTTAAACGCAGTCAGGTGAAGAAATAAGGAAGTTTTGCAGGAGATTAGATGTTTTTTTCCCAGGAAAATGTGAAGTAGATTGTTGTTTCTGTTTGGGCTGGGTAACCAGCCTGCAGAACCTAACAAAGAAAGGTACCTGGAGCACGGTGTCATTGCACCATTGAAACCACGGGATGAGTGGAGGGAACCCGAGGCTGGTACCCAGTCACTTGGGAACGATGAGCTGTTCCAGTCGGCTGCTCTCAACATGTGGCTTCATCCTCACACACACTTCCCTTTCTTGCACGGACACTCCTCTGCTTGAAATACTCATTAGATATTTTATCACTGGTTTTCTATGTGGAAAAAAAAAGAGCTCAGGCAAACCAAGAAAACTATCAAATCTCTTTCCATGCAAAGCAGACTGACTGCTGTTCCGAGGGTGACTTGCCTCCTCAAAACCAGCCTTTGAATTCTTTTCCCTTGGTTCAAGGTTTTTGCAAAATTTATTTCATTTTTAATTTCCCTTAATGAATTTCTTTATTGACAGGTTGAGTATGAAACCGTCTGTGATGATGCTGTTGGAGGTCTGTGTATGGGTCTGTGTTTTCTTTTTTCCCTTTCTTTTCTTTTCCTCTCCTCCCGAGCAGTGGTCACAATCAGAGCAGCAGAAGTGGGTCAGGAAATTTAACCTGACTGGTCGAACTCTGGGCTGAATCTGTAAGGTCTACAAGGCGCAGGATTGTCAGAGCTCAGAGGATTATATGCATCTGAATGGCAAAACAGATTTAAAATGCTGTCTATTTCAGCTTAACATTTGCCCTAGACGCTGCTGAATTCCAATTAACACAAACTCTCCTGACTCAGCGCGAGCAGCCAGCGACTTTGGTACAGAAACGCAGTCCTCAGCTGCATGTGCTGTAGTTCCAGTTCTTTGCTCTCACATACATGTTCCTTTAATAGTTTTTTAACACCTCAAGAGAAGGAGTGCAATGCAATCCTCCCATTTGCAGTTTGGTTACAAGTGCTTTACAAAGTCAGTACACAATGCTGGCAACTCTGGATAATCACTCGTACGAAATTCTGCGGGACCCTTAAGAAATATTTCAAGTGTAACCGAATCATTTCAACTGCTGTCAATGGTAAGGAAATGTATTGTGAGCATATAAACAGCATTTTGAAATAGCATATTTGTTTAATTTTAAGTTTTGTTGATTTAAAAACTACTTAGTGAATAGAGTTAAGGAGAAAGAGCACAGAGGGATGATTTAATTGGCTTCACATTTCCACTGTAATGGAAAATGAGTGGATGGTTCATGCTTTAACTAGAATAAAATTCAATGTAATAATGCACGGGAGAAAATTAAACTACAAAACTCATTGCAGACCACCCGGGGACACCAGGTGCACCAGCTTTTTAAGCCACAGCATTCACTGTCCCTAAAATTCATTTTCTTTTTCTGATGATTTTTTTTCCTCAGGCTTTTTCTCTGGTATTGTAGAACGTGCACGTTTGTAAACACAGAAATGATCATCGCTGTCTATGCGGTGTTTGAAGACATTTCCATGAGCTGCTCAGATTCTAATTTCAAACAATAAAGAAAGGATTCAGGGAAAGTGAATTCTCAGAACGAGTCACATACTAAGAGAATAATGTGGGTGCTGTAAGAACTCATTCATTTATGTATAAAAATTGTGCACAAACATACAATTGGTGAATTCAGACTTTTCAATTGGTATGCTAGCCTGGAACGTTCTTTTTGATATGAAAAACGCTAACATCTAGTGCGATCTTAAGCTGTGTTTATGCTCAGCAGAGTTAATACACTGAGACGTTTACCAAATCAGCCTCGCCATAGAAAAAGGGAGAACTGAGTAAGTTTCCAAATAGTAATATGAGTCTTAACGAGAGGTTTCAAATGAAAACAGTGATGAGTTATGCAAACGCAGCTGATATTGCATCATACTCCCAAATCTTCTCTAAATTAGCTCTATGTCAGGGGGCTATGCTGAGAGAATAGGTTCTTGTGAAAGACTGTCATAAAAAAGTTAGAATAATATCAGTTTACTGCAAGATCTAAGCCATCATTGCATTTTATTGCAATGAGCAAAATTTTAAAGTTCCTTCTTTGGTTGTTTGTGGGGAGGCTTTTGTACCTTAAAGCTATAGCTAAATTTAATCTGTTGCTTTAAAGTATTGCTGTCCTATGCTATTTTGAACACAAAATATTTTCTGATTTTAGTGCCACCAGGAGCTAAACATGCAGATCTCATCTAAGTGACAGATACTTTGTTGTTCACTGAAAGAATCCTTTGATATGAGCTACATTTGAAGAATGCCTGAACTGGTGCTACTGTCTGCACAGGGAGCTACAAGGATCCCAAGTAAACACTGTATGTCGCAAAATATATCTTCAACTGAAAGAAAAGACAGCAGAGAGAAACATCACAGACCCTTGCCTCATTTGATGGAATAAATATGATTGTTAGTGGTGTTCTTTGTCATACATGGTTGTACAACATCAAAAGGTTTGAACTTTGGGGTAGGATTATACAGAAAAGGCACCATCGGCTCAAAGAAGATCCAAGGCAGTCAGGTGCCAACCATAAAAAAAAGAGCCAAAATGACGAACATTAGCAAGAACTCAGTTACAACTCCAATGCAAAATGCAGCCCCAAATCATGGAGAACATTCACTAGAGGTTTATGGTTGACAGTAAATAAACAATACATGGGTACAGTACTGCAGTGTCTGAATAAAGCACCAGCAATATGCCGAGGATGTGAACGATCTCTACAAGATAACATTAGAAATGTGGTGTGCATGTTTGGCTTTTATTTATATCTTTACATAGATGAATTTCACACAAGAGTAATGAATTGCAGTTTATTCTTACAGACTTTTGAAATTACTGTGTAAAACCCAAGACATATTGGTGCAAGATACAATAAATATCTGAATAGTAATTCTTTCTGAGCCTATCGTTATGCCCTGCTAAGCTGATATCATCAGTGGGAGAAAAAGCAAGGTTCACATGCCTATCTAAACCTCACAGCCACTTTTCTCATTAGAGATACTGATCTCTGTATTTACCTCTAAGTTTTGATGCAAGCATCACTTCTGCACACACAGATGAATTTTCAGTGCTTCCATGTTCATTTTGGAGACACATGACTGAACCACACATATAAAGTGACAAGAAGTTTTTAGTGACAGAAACTCAAAGGCAGAAGCTGAAGCTGTCTTTCAAACTTCAAAGTCTTCATGTGAAACTTCATCCTATTCTATCACTGTTTGCCTCTCTATTGATTGTACAAGCCCTGTCTTCTCCCTGTACTCCTTGTACTGAGTGGACTTCTGGTTTAACCCTGTGTTCCTTAATTTAGGGCAGAGTGTGAGCTCTGGGAAGACATGTACTCTGCCTGGGGTAGATGTTGAGGCAAGAGAGAAGGAAGGAGCATTCAGCACCAGCAACTGGAGCTACAGAAAGATTACAAGGAGAGGTGTGCCATTTTCTAAGCCTTTCCTCAGCTGTCCACCTTGAGTCTTTTAAAAAAACCCAAATCTCTGAAAGCCTAAGTAAATGCCTGCTATTTATAGAGGATGAAACTCAATTCATCCTTTTAAAGACAGAGGAACAAGCATTCATTCAGAAGGGCCATCTGGTAAAATGAAACTCAATCCAACTGTCAGGCTGCCTGAACATGTAATTTGGCATCTTTTACTGCAGCCTAAAGTGAAATAAAAATTGTAGCCTCTGCCTTTTCTTGAGGTGCTGTTGTGGATATTCATTCCTTATTGGAGGTTTCCAGACCCAGACATACACACATATATCAGAGAAAACCAAACCCTTATTGGCAGAGAACACAGGACAGAAAGGAGGGCCAGAGCAGGGCCTTGTATGGCATGGGAAATGTGACAGTTCTCTTTGAAGCAGAAGGAAGGGAAGGCAGGTACTCACCCAGCACCTGCATCCTTCAAAATCTATTGCTCCTTTCCCTCACAGTTCTAACACTGCATTTCAAATACATTTTTGCCTGTGATTATTCAGATTCTGGTTATCTGTTGCACAGCTACACCCTGGTGGGGGTCAGAGAGACACTTAAATTGTAGGTATTCAGAAAACTTCAGGTAGGTATTTTTTGCTGGTTAAACCTAGGAGGAGTGCATGATATCAGTGTGAAGAGGAGCAGAAAAGTAACTTCTAGAATATGCTCAAAGAATAATACAACCTTGTGCAAGTGTCTCTAATGACAGGCACTCAGCCTCAGTACTCACAGCGAAGCCAAGCGGAAGCCTGCCTGTGACTTGCCCAGGGTCACTCAGCAGTCAGTGACAGGAATGGGCCAAGGTCACGCCTTTAGTTTAATAGAAACTGCCACATGGACATGCAGTGACAGCTCCCAGGGAATGTTTAGGATGCACATGCTTCAAACTGGCCTTCCTGACATCCACAGGTGTGCCAGGCCACAAAGTGTGCTGAAAACAGAAACGCTAAAAAGCAAAAGAATTGTGAAGACTTCTTGGGGAAGCTGCAAAGAGCTGTGACAAAGTTCTGCATCAGCTATGCCAGGCCCAAGGCTAAGTACCTTTGTTTGTTGATCACACTTTCAGAACTGAACCCTCATACCGACAATCAAACGCGTTTGGTTTAGACAGGAGTGCCCTGGCTTTGCTCTCCTCTGCTGATTGGCTGAAAACAGATACAGTGTGGAGTCCACAGAGAGTATTAATGAAAGAAATTTTCTTGTTCAAAGAAAAAGAAATACTTCAAGAAACCTTTTACTTTACTCCTAAGGAAACAATTTTTGCTTGTGTCTGTGAAGTAAGAATTCGAATATATTTACTTGGAGGTTTTCCTCAAAATTTATCAAGAACAAAATTGCCAAAAATCAAACAGAGAAGAAAAAAAGATGAAGAAGAAAGAAACATAATCCTGGGATCTCTAATCAAAGAATAACATAATTTTTACATAGTGACACTTTGGCTTCAGGGAAATAATTGTTTATGTTTTGCCAATTACTGCATTTTCCCCACATTTGTTTTTTTTAGTGGGTGAAATCAAATTAGTTCAATTAGACATCATGTTACTCCACAAGCAAGAAGGTAAAAACTGGTCCAGCTTCAGTTACAAAATACACAACCAAATCTACTTGTCATAAATATGGCCACAGGGAACTTCTAATGGGCTATGTGCTAAAAAGAACTGAAATAATAGAAATACTGTAAAATGCTTGTCTGAGACAACAACAACATTCATGTTCCCTCTGAATGGCACTTTTGCTGAGACAAAACCTGCAAACCTGGCCCTTTGGTGCAGGCCTGCAGCATATCAGCATCCACAGGAGACTGAGAATTCTTATCCCAGGCATTACTCTGGAGAAAATCAAAACAGCAATGAGAAGGAGGACAAAACCCAATACCTAGACAGTGGCTTGTATATAGCTTTGTGTGTGTGTTTGTTCATTTGTTTTTGCAGAGCAAGTGTGTTCCCATTTCACTGACACTAATAGCTTGGTTGCAACTGTTACAGTGAAACTTTCTTAACATTAACACCTTCCCTATGCCAACACTGCTAAAAAACCCAGACAAACACTTCTCCTCAAAAGAGATCTACTGCATGCATGCCAAAATGGTGGCAAATGACAAGAAGGGACCTTAGGCAAGGTTAATGTTAGTTCAGGTCACAGTGACAAGAGCCATTTGCAGTCTTAAGCAGCATGGAAAGCATTTTAGAGCTGGGGGATTAAGTGTGTGCTTCTCATGAAAGGCCTAAAAAGCACTGTCTCCACCAAGACGTTCTTGTCAGTGCCACACTTAGGCATGGACAACAGCAGATTTATCTGGAGAGATGGGCATGAGCAGGTTTTTAGCTCTGATCCCAGCACTCCTCCTGACCAAAGGCACAGCCTCAGTCAGCTCTACTGTCTACTTCCCCTTCTTCCTCTGCGAGTCTCCTTGCAGTGGCCAGGGTCCAGAGATTTCGTTTGATGTTAAATGATGAAGCCATCACAAACCATGAGAAATATTATGACACACCAGCCTCTGAAGACAGGCATTATGACTAAGGAGCAGTTGAACTTTCCTGTTGCAAAATGACCTCACCACAGTTCAGAAGAGGTCTGTTTCCACTGGCAAACTTGCCATAAAGCAAGACGTAAGCAGCACTTAAAAAACTTAATCCTATTTGGCACTGATTGGCAGGAATCATCTTTTGGAGAAAGACAAAGTCAAGAGACAATGAACTACCTGCCTCTGACAACTATACCCAGGGTTTGTCCATGGCCCAGAACTGAGGCTGGGGCTAGCTCCAGTCCTTTTCCACACACCCTATGAGGACTAAGTCTCAGATGTAGGCTTGCCCATGGCTGTAATCATTTCACTGAGGCTGAACTCCGCTGAGGATTTGACTCACTGTGTCAACTTTTCTTACTAGGGGCACTCAATCACTTCTGATTGATCCAATTAAAAGCATCTCTGCAGCAGTCTGCATAAATGTTATATGCAACATGAGTACACTGCACAGTAGAATGTGGATTTTTTGCCAAATACTGTACCTTCTGCCAAAAACTCTCAGCCAGCAGTGGCAGAATGGAAATGAATAAGCAAGATGTTGGAGAAAATTACTAATGTATGTGCCGCAGCTTCAATGCCAATCCACATTGACTGACTTCTGACAGACAGAGAGACGAAGTTTAGCTCTTTGTCCCAAAAGCCAATGTGCAACAACAGTAATCCTATAAATATCTAGAGATACTCCATATAGACAGGCAAATTTGTTCTGCAATGATTACATCCATGCCAGCGGTGAATTGAAGAGCTTGGTCTTAATTTTACCAGTATTTTACCTTGAGTCACACAATGTCTGATGTCTCCAGCTTGTGAATGCATGCGATTTGACAGGTTCTATGTACTTCTAGTTCAACAAAATTGCTTATGCTCACAGCTATGAGAAAAATCTTAATGGGACAATCCCCCAAGCACCCAAACCATTGAAAGGCAGAATCAAATAAGCACAAAATCCCATTTTTAAAGCTCCCCCAATTGTTAAGCCTCCTCTGATTTTCTGGGAAGCTGAACTCAGGACTTCTACATGCTGGGACTTTGCAATATTGCTAACAAATCTTTCTATGCTGGTTTAAGTTAAGGGCCTTGTCTCTCTCAAAGGTTCTCTCATCACCTGACTTTCCAAATCACATGAACATTCTAAGAAGAAATAGATCTCTAAAGATGGAACAAAGGACGGTAAAAGCACAAATAAATCAGCACTGTCAGCACAGGAAAGCTATGCACTGCCCTGACCAAAGGAAATAAAATGGAGTCAAAATTCGACCAGACTGTGATAAGAGTGTAATACTACTCTTAAGAGCATGTTCCCTAAGTTTTACTTCCTTCATAGACTTACATGAGTAAGAGGGAAAAATATTTTGGGACGTGTCCTTCACAAGCTGTTTGAACCCTTCAACAACATGACAGAAGTTTACAGGGGAGCCTCAACACGCTTGAGTTCCTTGAAGGAGGGCGGCAGTCTCAACGTGTCCACAAGGCTTTGCATCTTACGAGGCAACAGAGGCTGTGTGACCTTCTGCTAATGTGGCAGCTGTGGTTTGGTTAAGCAAAGCACTGGTTCTGTAAAAAGCTGGTATCTTGCAAATGCGCTATAGAGCCACATCCAAGCTGCAAGAGTCACTGAGGGGCTGTGGAACAAGGGATGCTAGACTTGGAGTTTTCTGAAGTGCGCACACCTACCCTAAGAGATTTTTAAATGAGCACTATTTCTGCAGTAGCTGCTTAGCAGGTATCTAGCCAAAAAGCATTCAAGAGAGAGGAGAACACTGCTGCCTGTGCGATGCAGTCACTGTACAGGCTAAGAAAAGCTGCATGCAATCAACACAGTAGCCAACCTCCAAGAATCATTGTTCTATTTGCTTCAATTCAGCCTACAGTCAAGCTCTTACACAATGAAATCCAAGGGTCTTTCTATTCTCTCCCATTTCACAGTCAGGGAGGTCCTTGCGATCACTTGCATGAGCTGAGTGCCAAGGAAGAGGTCAGCCAGTTGCTAAAATGTTTGGCTCCATCATCACCCACTGCCTTTTGCTGTCTGAAAAGAAAATAGGAGAAGGGAGGGCAGGGAATAAGAACAGATATCAAAAGGAAGCAAGAGGAGAGCAGGGGAACAATTGTTGTAAAGTATTTCAAGGGAGAGGATATATGATGCATAGAACTGTCCAAAACAAGTCATACATGGGTTTTTTAAACTGTATGTATGGTCAAGGAGAGGAAAAAGAAAATGCTGAAAAGCTTTCAGTTACTGGACTCATGCAGTTTCCTATGGCACAGAGCCTGCATTCCTGCTCCAGTGGATAGACACAGGGCCAAACCTCTGAAACACTTGATAGGAAAGTCCCATATAGGACAGCTTGACCATTCTACCCTGTAAGAGACTGAAGCCTTTGCTGAACATCCTATATAAAAGCAATAAGTGCAGAGAGGAGCATTTTCAACTGACAAATTATCCTGCCCAGTCCTGGTAAATGACTGTCATCACTTCCAGCACAGATGACACCAATGTATTTTCAACAACTGTGGCAATCTATTTGTTATTATGTACAGTCACACAGAAACATTGCAAATATTTCCCATCTGTCTATGGTAAATTTTACATGTGCTGAATTATATTTTACATCTAAGGTTTTGCTATTATTTTGTAGTAGCCAGCAGCATATTTTTATTTCATTACAAAATGACTGCACTAAGTCATACTGAGCCTCAAAGACAATCTGCACATGATACCAAAAAGCAAAAATGGTTATTATTGATTGATCATAAACTTAATCCAAAGGCTTCTGCCTAAAAGCCTTCATGCAGCTCAACATACTCAGAGATCAGAGAGAAAAAAGTATGAAAGAAAGAGAATATGGAAAATATATACATATGCATGCACATACTTACCTACAAATATATATATATATATATACATCTATATATACAGGTCTCTCCATAATCAGTTAGGAAATACAGGTAGTGTCCTGAGAGAGAATAAAGGAATAACTCCATGCAGCAGCACAGGCTAGGGATTTACATGCTGTGAAGCAGTTCTGTGGATAAGGACCTGCTGGGCAGGTTCACCAAGAGCCAGCAGTGTGCTCTTGTGGCCAAGAAGGCCAATGGTATCCTCAGTTGCATTCAGCAGAGTGTGACCAGCAGGTTGAGACACAAGTGAGGTCACATCTGGAGTATTTTGTCCAGTTCTGAGCTTCCCAGTTCAAGAGGGACAGGAAACTACTGGAAAGAGTCCAGTGGAGGACTACAAAGATGCTGAGAGGACTGGAACATCTCTCTGGTGAGGAAAGGCTAAGAGACCTGGGGCTGTGTAGTCTGGAGAAGAGCAGCCAGAGAGGAGATCTTCTGAATGCTTATCCATATCAAAAGGACAGGGGCAAGAGGACAGGGCCAGACTCTTTACAGTGATAGGACAAAGGCAGGAAAGCCAATGGGCACAAACTGGAATACAGGAAGTTACACCTAAACATAAGGAGAAACTTTACCTTGAGAGTGCTGGAACACTGGAACCAGCTGCCCAGAGAGGTCGTGAAGCTGCCTTCTCTGGAGAGAGTCCAAACCTGCCTGGACACGTTCCTGTGCAGCTTGCTCTGCATAACCCTGCTTTAGCAGGGGCTTGGACTGGATGATTCCCAGCCCCCACCATTCTGCAATTGCGTGATTCAAACCCAGTTGTCCATTAGAAAGGCATGGATTCATAATTTAGTATAAAAGCCCAAAGTGGATACTTTTTATGGGTCCATACAAGAGGATCTGATCACCTGCACTATCTCTAACAACACCATCTCAAAACTGCTTAAAGAACATTTGTCTGTTTGTTAATGTTATAGGTAAAGTTCTGTAAAAGCACAAGGTTACTAAAGGGGTCATTTTGTTCTGATGTCACAAGATGCTTGTAACTTGAGATACACTCCTGATGAATCCCTTTTTTGTGAGATGCCCAGAGTAGATCTGCTGAGCACACCATTCTACCTCATCTGCTCATCACATCTTGGAACACATTTTCCCAGCAAATTGCACAGCATTTCGACCCCTAATGGCTCACTCATGCTCTCACTTATCTCTCGCGATTCTGTTTATGTTTCTTAGACACTTCAACAATAAGCCCACAGGGAGCAGGATCACCTTCTGCTCCTTTTGTAGAACACTTTACTCACAGTGGTCTTGGTCAATGGATCATGAATGCTTTGGTCATAAAAACAATTGGCATTTATTGTAACAAATGAGAGGTTTTCTATTGCCTTCAACAAAGTCTGTCTGTCTTCAGCCTCCATGCCTCCATCTGAAGGCACCATTGATTAAACCTCCACATGTCCCTGCTCTCTGTATTTTATATTAGAAAAAAGAAACACGTATTTTCAGAACCAGCACATGCAATGAGAACAGCTTTGCCTCTATCTTTTCAGATTTCTTGGGCCTCCTTGTGGCAGCCTTTTTTTTTTCCTGGGGAGTGTAAAGCTGTAAAGCCTCACTGCAGAGCTGTGGCAATACAAACAAATAACGTGGCAATCATGATAGCAATTTTGGCAACAACATCTCCTGTCCTGTTAAGCACAGAATTAAGCCATTTGTGCCTCAAGTGGGACAGGCTTTCAAATAGACAGATGGCACAGAACCAAAATTCTTCTTTCCTGCTTGACAAATTGTTTGCTTATGTAGGCAGAAGATGTTACGCTGGAAACTCTTTAGCGGTGATGTTGATCTAAGCCTAAGATGTTCATCTAAGGCTGTTCTAGGCTGCATTTTGTGTTGGTAAGGAAGCATTTTAGTGTGTTATTTAGTAGAACAAACAAGAACACTTCAAGTTCTTTAAGGTTTGATCTTGAACAAGGATGTATCTACAAAGAAGGCCATTGTGCTTCAGAGGATCTCCAGGTAACAAAGAGGTGTGTGCAAACATACCGAACTGCACTTACGCTGCCAGCTGCTGAAGGTTTCACTCACTGTGGTTGACAGGACATGGACCCTCTGATAACCTCTTTCCATACTGTTTTCAGTTAAGCTTTGTGCGTAATCTAAGAATGTCCCAAAGGAAACCACTATAAAAAATGGAATTACAGATCTCCCATCTAGGAGATATTTATATTCATGTCAGCTCTTACAGGAGTAAAGAAAGTCATCATTATTTATTATATTTACCCTAAGAGGTTTTTTTTAGTGAAGCAGTCAATATTTATAACATTTCTGCGCTAGGATTCAGATCAGTCACACGTAAGAATAAGCAGTCTATCAAACCACCTGCATTTCCAGTGCCAGAAGACACAGGATTTCATTCAGAAAATTTAATGTAAGCATAAAAAGTTCTCTTTCTCTGAACTCAGGCTCACACACCCACATAAATCTCCCACTGAACTGCTCCTATGATTAAATTAAGCACACACTGTTAGAAGCTGTTTACATATTTCACTCCTAGAAGCATACATAATTTACATAATGTAGTGCCTATGCCCTCTGTTTGGTCAGTTTAATTAGCAAACAGGAAGGTTATTCATATAGAATTGAGCTGATGACAGATCCTTAAAATGTTTATAATTGTCAAAATTCTGCTCTAAAGCCTTTGATTTGTACCATTATTGAAAGTAACCTCAGTGAGTATAGTGCTTTGTTAAAAATACATGGCTACCATTTCAATAGTCACTTAAATAAGCAGTGAGACCTGAGCAGGAAAATTCATTATGTGTAGCATAAATCACATTTCTGTAGACACTCTTAAGTCTTCAGCCCACTTGTGGTTATCTGTGTGGACAGAAAGTGACCACTGACTCCCAGTGGTGCTGAGAAATGTAATTCAGTAAGATCTAACTGTTGTGTTTGGCTGAACCTAAATTTATGATTGAAACCTAAGCAGTTTATTTGGAAGATTATCTTTACAAAAGAGTGAACTCTTAAGAGGGCTGGTAAGCAGCAAAATGAAGTCTATCTGATCAGAGATAGCCACAAGCCTGAGAATTTAAACTTTTGATTGTTTAAAATACACAATAGATGATAGGCCTAAGTAGAAGAAGAGTTTCAACTCCTCTCTGAAAAATCCCATGTTAAACTCATAGTGTGTATATGAGGAAAGAAGACCCCTAATCTTCACTACACCACATGAAGACTGAGAAGCTGAGGTGTATGTGAGCTTAACTAAGTCAGCCAGAAAGGATTGCAAAAGAATTGGGTGTTGGTTTTTTTTTTTTTTCACTTTTTGGAAGGACATTAGAAAAATCTCACAGGCTCACAGGAGGAAAGGAGATCTAGAAATTCACAGCCTTTCCTATTATTCTCTAGCCAAGAGGTAACAACCTATTCCCTGAGACGGCCCCTGCACAGCACAAGTGTTTGTATGGGATCCTTTTCAAAAAGGTTGTTTGAGTCCAATAAACATGAAAGTGACAATTTTCTTCATGTGAACAGAACAGGGCGTTATATATCATCTGAAATGTAGACATCACATAAATTCTGGAGAACATCAAAAAGGAATTCTCTCCACACTGTTATGAAATGTGAGAACAGCAACAGTGAAGTGTTAAGTTTTTGTTGTGCGGTGGTTGAGTGAATGCTTATAAAACAACCCCTGTAGTTATTAGCATCATGTCTGTGTACGAGCTTGTAGATTTCATAAGGTCTCTTGCCTGAAGTTTGTGATAAACCATGCCTCTAATGCCATTTTAGGCATAAAAATGAGTATTCTTGTTAAACTGTTTTCACTGCTTGCTCCCACATTTGTTGGCATACAGTTATGGACTCTTGACTGTGTAGTTACGGACAGACTGAAAGCTGCGTTCCTTTGTTTTTAACACTTTTGCTGTCAGCACAATGTTATCATCACACTTGTGTGCCTATGCAGCATCCATTGCTCTATACCCACAAACTCAGACAAGTTCCATTAGCAGAAATGCAGGGGTTTCCCAGTTGCCTCCTCATTTTCATATTTTCTTGAAACACACAAAAATATCCTTCCCCTCTAAATCGCCCAATATTCATGCCCTCTGCAGTCCTTCCTACTTGTTTTCACTAAGTATAGCCCAGACTTAGAAATAAGACCTCTAACAGAATTCAAAAGAAGAAAAACCAAAAGAAGTAAAACCAAAGAAAGAAAGAAACAAGGAGAGAATAGCTCTGTTCTCTAAATTCTTTCCTGAGAGAGTACTGGAGCCCTGGAGCAGGGTGCCCAGAGAAGTTGTGGAGTTTCCTTCTCTTGAGAGATTTCAGACCCACCTGGTTATGATCATGGGCAACCTGCTGCAGGTTATCTTGCTTTAGCAGGGGGGGGGTTGGACTGGATGATCCCCAGAGGTGCCTTCCAGCTCCCACCATGCTGGATGCTGGGGTTCTGTAATATCCCAAAGCAGTCTGTGTGGCCTTTGCTCACCATGGAAGGTACTGCAGATACAAACACGAAGCCTTAAAGCATTTTTGGATAGCATGTTCCCAGGAAAGCATTTTCAAATACCCATTAAAAAAAGCCACTCAGAATGATTCTCCTTCACAGTAAAAGTAATTTTATACACAAGGGGGAAAAGGTATTCATGACCCGTTTTATTGCTAATTGTTTAGAGTCCAGCTGTTTATCTTGATTGCCTTTTGTTTAAGCTCTATTTAACAGCATGTTTTACAAAGGAGTGGGTGGACTGGATTCAAGCAAGTGTATTTTGAATGTCTTGTCACAAGCCACTACTGATCTCTCTTTTTTAAAAACCTGCAGCTATTACTTTCCACTAGAAAATCTTCATAGAAAAATGAACTTCCTTGTAATTAAAAAGGATTCTTTTATTTACTACTTATTATTTTCTTCTACATGGCAAGAACGGTAGATTTTTGTTCCCTAAGTAAGCCAATTTGAGTTGTACATTCCAGTTCATGAGGCAATTATGGCTAAGTTAAGAGGAAGTTAATAGCAATGTTATATTTGGTGTGTCTCCAAGCATGCTTTCACAGTTTTGATAGCTGACACAGAGATGGTCATTTTATGCAAGAGAAAATCCACTTACCACTGAAGTTACTTTGCCAGATTCTTCACACTGTCTCCAGTAATAATCAAATGTATAAATTAACCCTGTTATTAAACAATAAGCCTTGATTAAATATCTGTCTTGAGTATCTCCATTCTCCAACAGAAAGCACATGGTTGTACTGTGCTGGTGAAGATAACACATGTGATGGCAAGTTTCACAGAGGCTCTCTAGAGCACAGCAGAGTGTACTCCTCATTCACACACTTGTCCTGCACTTGTCTGCTCCCTAGCACTGCAGACCTCGTGCCACTTGGCCATGTATATGGAACCATTCTGGAGCTGATGCTTCGAGGAGAATCCTTCCTTTGAGCCACTCCATCAAATACACTAATTTCAGTAAAATAGGGTGGAATCAGAACCCTCTGTTAGTTCTAATACCTGAAGGGGTTGTGAGGCAACACACCAGTTGTGGGTTCCAGAGTATTTTTTTAAGATGAAACCTCTTGTTGGAATGAATCATTACATATGGTTGCCTTGACTGCTTCTACTGATCCTCTTTCCCATGCACTCACTGACCTCTCTGACTTTCTGAAAAAATCTAATAGTGGAGCTATCCAAAGATATCCTTGGAAACTTGCAATCCAGTGACACAAGAGGGATATGTTTCCAAATACTGAGACAGTTATCCCCAAGGATATTTTCTATGGCAGGCCTGGCAAGTATGGAAGCTGTGATAGTCTTATTTTATGCTCAAAAAATGTCCAAGAAGTGAAGGAACTGGTGCCAAAAATATACCCTAAAATATTAGAGAATGACAGAGCTAATCATGAGTTTAAGCTGGTGGAACAAGAGATGAGATTCTGTAGCTCAGTGCAGTAGCTGGGAGAAGGCTGTATTGATCAAAAGAAAATCTGAAAACACATCTGAAAGACTTTTTCCACATCCACCTAAGTACAGACTCTTTGGCTGACACAAAGGAGCTGAGAATATTGCTTATTTTCTACATATGTTCACTGCTATATACACACTCAGTGCAAACCAGTTGTGCTCTTCTAGTTTTGAAAGCTGCTTCTAACACAAGACCTGGCATAATCACTACATGTAGAGGTGAAGAGACACTGAGGCACATAGCAGCAATGTGATTTCTCATGGTGTCAGAGAGAGACAGTGACCAAGTGTTTGGAGCCACCAGTTATCCAACTTATCACTTACAGCATAGAAAAAATAATAAAGATCATAATTCAAACTGATTTATTATGGAAATTTACTTTTACAAGTTAACATTAGTGGACTTGCACGACTTCTAACACCAGCAGGGCAAACAGATGTCAAACAAAGCAGCAATAAAATGTTGCAAGTTTAATAACATGCACTGAAAAGTGACACTGTCCATGATGTCTAATCTGATTTTTCAGGCAACTTTAAAAAACCCCTTCCACAACACACAACACTTGCCTCTGAGTTCCTGTCCTGTGGAACAGCACACTGGAGCCAGGAATATGAAATAGTTCCTAAGAACATGTCAAAAATGATCAAATTTTTGAACAAGCACATTTCTGCAAGAGCAGGAAGAGGATGAATCACTTTCTGAACAAAAATGAAGCTGCAGCTTTTCTAGACTTCCATTTCTAAGAATACTGACTAAGATCTCTTGAACTGTCCAAGTGGTACTTACAGAATCACAGAATTGTTACAGTTAGATAAGATCTCTCAGATCATTCATCAAGTCCAAGTGTTGACCTAACACCACCATGGCCATTAAACCATGTCCCAAAGCACTCTGTCTACACAGTTTTGTATGCCTCTAGTGACAGTGACTCCACCGCCTCCCCACACAGCCTGTTCCAATGCCTGACCACCCTCTCAGTAAAAAACAAATTCTCTAATATCCCATCTAAACCTCCCCTGGCACAATTTCAGACCATTTGAGTTCTCTCAGCTGATATAAGGGAGAAGAGACTGACACACCTCACCACAACTTCTTTTCAAGAAGTTGTAGAGAGGTTGTAGCCAGGTGGGGGTTGGTCTCCTCTGCCAGGCACCCAGCAATAGAACAATGGACACAGTCTCAAGTTGTGCCAGGTGAAGTCTAGGCTGGATGTTAGGAGGAAGTTGTTGGCAGAGAGAGTGATTGGCATTGGAATGGGCTGCCCAGGGAGGTGGTGGAGTCACCATCCCTGGGGGTGTTCAAGAAAAGCCTGGCTGGGGCACTTTGTGCCATGGTCTGGTTGACTGGATAGGGCTGGGGGATAGGTTGGACTGGATGAGCTTGGAGGTCTCTTCCAACCTGGTTGATTCTATGATTCTATGATTTTGTTCTCCAGACCCCTCACCTTCTCTGGACCAGGTCCAGCAACTCAACATCTTTCTTATATTGAAAGGCTCAGAATGGAACCTACTATTTGAGGTGATACCTTACCAGTGCCAAGTACAGAGGCACAGCCACCTCCCCAGTCCTGTTGTCCATCCTTCTCCTGTGAACGGCCAGTGTGTTCTTGGCCTTCTTAACCACCCGAGCACACCTCTGGCTCATGTTCAGGATTTCTGCATTTGCCAATATAATTGTTTTGTTCAGAGACAGGTGCTACAAAACTCTTGGAGAATTGCAAAGGCAATACTCACAGCAGCTTCTTTCACTTCTTCCCTAGAAGCCCCATAGTGCTTAACTGCTTTCATCTACCAGCACACTGGCTTTGTGTTTCTCTATCAGAAAACTCCTAGTCTGCCTTGCGAACCAAGGGGACAAGGGAGCACCTGAAATTTCACAAGATGTTCTCCAAGGCTCACCTCAATATGTCAAAGACACATGCTCTTCCCTTTCTAATCAAAACCCCTAGGTCCTTCCCTTTTTGCTGTGTAAGTATAACCTCTAGTAAACACAGGCCAACTTTAGCCAGAGCCTGGCTTTGGTTTGTAAGTTCACAACACCACTTTCATCTTTTTCGTGTGACTGAGCATGCCTGGAACTTGGTCCATGCTTAAGAACACAGTCAGAACCAGAGGTCTAGGCTTTACCTAATTAGAACACTACATTAAAAAAAAAAGAAGGAAACATTTCATCAAAAAGAAGGAAGAAAAAAATTGATAACTGTGATGTCCATAGTACAAGAAAACATAATATTTAAGGAGTATCTGCTATGATCTGTATTTTTAGTAATTTGGCATATGTAGCTTGGTCTAATGAGCCAACACTTAAATGGGACAGCTATGTTTCCTTGAAAAACCAGAACATTGAAACTACCTTGCTGCAGTTTATGAAAAATGGAAACTGTTTTGACTCTGTTTCACAAGAAAAGAATTCATTTCATGAAGCTGTCAGTCACTAACATTGAGATACTCAATTTCCCTACAAAAAACTGCACAAATGGCTTTCATTATATTTAGCTGCAGCTTTAAGAAAATTTAATCAACTTAAACTGTTTAGTCTTTTTCCCTGATGAAAATCATAAAGTCAAATTCACATTTAAACCTGTTTAAACTGAAGCCCCTGTCAGCACCTCTGTTTATATTAAATCTATAGGCATGAAATGCACTGAAATAAGAATAATGATATAATGTCTTAAGTGTATAACGTTAACATAGGTCCCAGACAGAAAAACGGGACAGACAGGCCTAACATTGTAAATTAATTTTCAGTGTGTTACATTTATAGCTGTCATCTTTTCTACATAGCTGCTCTTGTAGTTTTTACACACTCTACTGTCCATCTGTCTCTGTTAGTCAAAGTCTACACACTAACATCAATACTTCAGTAGAAAATGGTCACCCCCAGTTTTTCAGACTGGTTTGGCACTCCAGGTATCATGTTCCCCTAGTGCTAGCTTTCAGGAGCAACAATTAGAGTTGCCAAGGATGCTACACCTGAGATATCCCAGACCCTGTTCTGGTGGTGTGCTGTCCTTAAAAGGCCAGTGATGATTCTCCTCCACCTCTTCAAACACTATGGAATCTATTACAAAAAATAGGTAATAATAAAGGAACAAAACTGACAGAAAAAATCTGGATTTTGTGGATAACCAATCTCAGAAAACCAGATACATGTTCATGTGAAGTTCTACCTGACCAAGAAGAAATTAACCAAGAAGTCTCGAAAATTCATCTAAGATTTGGGTTTGTTTCCACGTTGCATCTCTTATGAAAACACCATAAGACTCAAAAACAAATTCCAGAAAACCCCAACAACTACTCATTCCCAAACACACACTATTAATATTTGGACCCTTTTTTCTGGGTGTTACAATCACATCTTCCAGCTTGTGAGCCAGGGGCTCACATCATACAGGAGCAGTTAATCTCTCAAAGGTGATGGCTCTGCCCTCCATCACAGGATTAGTACAATTTCTCCTGGTGTATGGATAGCACAACACTGCTTCTTGGAACTTGCTGAGGACTGGTTTTAACATATCTTAAATTATGCAACCAAAAGGACTATTTGTGCTTGAAAAATGAGGACAGCACCATGGAAATAAATTGGCAAATTATTGCATTCCAGACACGTCCAATTTTCAGAGTGACTTTACAAAAAGTTTTTTTGAAGCCCAGGAACAGTTTTATATTTACAGTATTACAGCAATGTTTTCTGCAATCTGTAGCTCTGAATGCTACCAAAGAGAAATATTTCACAAAGCTTATCATAAATGAGACTGTAGATTTAAATCAGTACAGATTCCTTGAAATCACCTTAAAGAAACCAGAGCCAAAACCCCAGGAGCACTGGGACTGGGGTAAGGAACCACATTGTACAGATTATAAATAGCTCAGACCCTACACAATCTAAAAGTTTCTAGAATGGTCAAGTTATATAAAAGAAAAAAAAAAACACATATAAAACTATTTGTTGGTTATTACTTATGGAGTTCTTTATTTTAAAGCACTGGAAAAAATATGGGAAATTATCTTTAGTCAATGCATCTTTTTAGTCTTGTTGAGAACTGTCATCTCCCTTAACACTGCATTCTTGTGAAAGTCTTCCTGGGGTAGCAAATCAGGGCAACGTTCACACTACATTTAATAACTTCACACTGAACACCAAAGGCAGGAGGGAAACTATCTTTGGTCATATGATCACGCTTCAGATTTTGGAACTTCTCCCCATGTGAAATCAGGATAGAAATTCACCCAGATTTCAAACACATGAATTCAATGACTTAAAATAAAAAATAACTGTTGGTTTGTTGGGATTTGTTTGGTTTTTTTTTTTTTTTTGGACACAGAAATGTTCCTTATTAATGTCTGGGAATCTCCATATTTTGCAATGAAGATGATAACATCCTTCATATGAGGTACACTGTGCTTCAAGCAAAACTCTCCCAGCATTACTTTTTTGTCAAAATGCCACCCATAAACTTCTAAGTGAAAAACAAAAGTTACATCTCTACATATACAAAGGCTACATATGCAAAGAGTGGTCAAGAAAGAAGTCCCAAAGAACTTAACACTTAGATGCTGCATCTATTTATTTATTTCTCTTATTTTTATACTTGTTTACAAGTGAGTCATTATGACGAAAATGAACAAAAAATTCACTTTGCCTTCTCTGGATACCTTCTGTTACGGCTTCTCAACATCTTAATTTAAGTAGAAGCAAATCAGAAGTAGACATGTGACTAATATACTAAAATTCAGCAAACTTAAATGCACCAATAACTGCTAAAGGCTTTATTATTATTATTAAATCACTAACTCCATGGCTATTAAATTGGTCACCACACACTCATTTGACTGACAGTATTATTGCCCTGATGGTTTTTCTCTGTTACATGTACTGTGCTCTTGTAACAGTCTTTGTCTTTTTCTCCAAGTTTTTCTATTTTGGCATTGATAGCAGGAACTGGATTTGTCTCCTAGTCCACGCTACCTTCTCCTCCCTTTTGACAGGATACTCACTGGAAATTTGCATTTTTTTGCACAGCCTGCCAATCTGACCACTAATGTGGTTAAACAACTGCCAGCAATAAATTTTGTGCATCTTAAGTTTCCCTCCCAATGGTACCAGATGTGATTCTTCAGGCAACTGCTCTAGAAATGCAGTACACCACATCTTGTATGTTCTTGCCCATTTTTCTCTTTCTTTAGCTCCTGTGAATCTTGGATTACCCTCCTGCATCCTTCAGTGTCTATCACCTTAGTGGACCAGGGTCTCAACCAACATAAAACTCAGCTCCACGGAAGTCATTGGAACATGAATGATTTATACCTATCTCCCCATCTTTACAGTTCAATCTATGTGAAACTTTATCTCAGAAGAACTACAGTGAGAAGAGAGAAAAAGACGAAACAGAATCTCCTAATGCTTATTATTGTGATACAGTCACAAGAATCAGTAATCAGCTACAGTTTGTGAAGTTCAGCAAAGGCTGTAAAAGATAACAGAAAGGCAGAACACTGAGGAAGCTCTTTTTTTTTTTTCTCCTTTTGAAGTTTTTTTTTTTTCTACTTTTGAACCCACTGCACACACTCTACTGACTCAAACTGTACGTCCTCCACATGCTACTCCACCACTTGCAATATATTTCTCACATCTATTTTGTTCTCCCTACTTCTCCTTCAATAAATAAACCAGGGAAAACCCAGCAAAGCAGTTAGGCTTTCTGGAACAGACAAGGAGGTGAGCCCATGCCACATCAGTGGGATCAGAAATTCAAAAATGAAGGTTGTGTCCCTTTCCTCCTACATTATCAGTCACCAGCGCATCCCTTTTAGATTCACACGGGACTTTGGCCCAGGCTTTATGCTGGGAATCTGACCTGCCTCAGCTGCAATGGAGTTATCAGCATTCAGGTTTTGTCTTTTTTGTTCTTTTGTCTTTTTTATTTCGAAACCCCCAAACCCACCAGGCTAATCTTCATCGCTTGCATTTTAATTGCTTGGAAATGCCAGGCTGTTTTGGTTCAGGCAAACCACAGAGGCAATGTTTATCACAGTTGTTATGCTGCGAACCAGTTCAGTTCTCACCAAAAAGAACTGTTATTCCCACCAGTGACATTTTGTTCTGAAAACAAGGCTACTGATTTGGCTAAAGGAAACAAAACAGCCTTTCCCACTCTGAGATAGCTACAAGACTCCCATCTCGACCATGGAACAGTGGGGAGGTGCCACAGAACCAAGGATGTTATAGTTTCTGAAGGACCCTTTGCTGATAGAGGACAAATCATAGTGAAAGATGCTTCATTTTTCCTGCATTCCTTATGGAACAAGATTTCCAAATAATCCTTATTTTTGGAAAGAAAATCTGTTATAAAATGCTAGTTAGGGTTAATATGGCTACCCTTCCAAATAGATTTGTTGTTAATGTTGTAAGAAAATACCATTTCATGTGTTGGCTAGAGCCAAGCAGGAGTGAGAGAGACACTGATATTTGTGAGCAGGCAAAATATATCAGTTTTCCGATCACACTATTACCTGTCCTGTATGGGTGACATTGTGAGCCACCAGCAGTTTGGTTGTATCTTGGACAGCACATTCAGGGAAAGGTCAGGCTCACAGGTCTTCAGCTTAGAAGAAGTCACCATAGCTAATGAATAAAATATCTGGATTGCTTCAATGAACGTTGAAGAATTCCCTCCAGTTTCCTCTCACGTCAGAAAACCAAAAAGGCAAGTCCACCTGCGCAAGCACACCCGATGGAATGTAGGCCAGGGTGAAAGTCCTGGGCTCCTTGATGAACATGCTGATGTGTAGGAACTGTGTCAGTCAGCAAAGGACCGCACCCATCGCTGAAAGGGAGAACGGCCTCTGCTGAGCAGCAGTGAACAACGCTTTAAAGGCAGCAGCTAAGGAACATAATAAGGAGCAACGTTGGTGGGGATTAAAGGGAGGTAGCAAGTAATTATCCCAGTTGGAACTCAGCCTAGAGTAGCACTTCAAACTGTTTTCCTTTTTCATGAGTAATTACTATGAAAACAATCAAGCTAGACTGTCAAAACAGATGTCAGTATTCCCTTATTAAAAGGGAACCTGTAACTCAGCACATCAGATGTTAAGTTGCAGAATTTTCACATGTCTGTTAGCAGTGTGTCAAAATCAAGAAATAAAGGTAGTACTCCAGGTGCAGATGTCCAGAAAGAAGGGGCTGAATTCAGATGGGGATTCAACAGCAATTTAAAAAAAACCTAATAATACATATTTATCCCTAACAGAGCCCTTTCACACCATTTGTGGGCCAGCTGTGACCTTTGTGACAACTGAGGGACCAGTGACTGTAGTGTGGAGCAATCTGCTGGAATTGTGTCTCATTGACGAAGACAGCGCTTAGCTGAGCCACTGCCATCGCTTGTGAAATCCATGATCATGTAAAACCAAGAAGTTAAGGTGGTTGGTTGAACATGAGGCGCCAGGTGTCTTTCAGTTTGTGAGACAATGGTGATAACAAACAGGAGGACTTTCCCAAGCAGCTGGTGTCTCTAAGAGTTTAATGTGAACACCACAAAAGGTTTTTCATGTTACTTTCAAGTATAAGAGCAGTTCTGATAGTATCTTCTACCAAACTTTTTATTCATTCCAAGCTTTCTTTTGTTATACAAGGGTTTTTTTCTCTTGTTTTGTTGTTTTCCTGGCAAACACAGTGAGCTTATTTGGGTACAGCAGTATATCTTGACAAAATATTTTGAAGTTAAAATATTTCTCTTTTTATTAGATGGAATTTTAAAAGTGGCATTTTGGCTACTCTGAAATTGTTTCTACCCTCTTGAAAGTTCTTCTGTGCCAGGATAGTAAATAAAACATAATGGAATTAGGACATAGTTGGGTGGTTGCTGGGCATTTTTGCTTGTGGTTTTTTTTTTGTGTGTGTGTTGTTGTTTGGTTTTTTGTTTTGTTGCTTTGCTTTTTTGTTTCAAGCAATGAGGTAAACTATAAGTAGGAAGCAAAGTTCACCATAAACATTACCAGTGTCTATGTGTCTAGAAATATTAGTTCTTTTTATAGTTATATGTAATGATACAAAAAAAGCCCCACCTTTTGGGTGTCTATCATCAGCGAACCTGCTAGTGGACTGGAACATACAAAAGATAGTTATAAAGGGGCAGATGAAAAGCTAGGTCAAATCGGCACCAGTGGAAATTCCTTGTCATCATTGGAACTTGCCTGATATAAATTCAGCTTTAGAATCCTGAGTCTTTCTAGATTCAGTTTTCTAAACAGAACTAAATGAAAGAGCAGGATGCATAGATTAGTCAACCTCTGGAAAGCTGTCTTGACTTTTAAAAGCTAAAAAAATAGAAACAGCCTCTGCAGATAATGCAGTACTGATCCAAGAGCAGTTAATTTTAGCTTTGAATGAATGAGGACTAGTTTTGCCAGACTGTAAAAGCTTGCCTTTCCCCATACTGCCTTTTTTTCCTTCCATGTAAGCGACACCATGCAATTCGTCTCATGCTAAAGCTTGGATGGATATTATTGCACATTAGAGGAAGTTACACAGTTTGCTGTCTCTGAGAGAAAGGAGAATAGATCTTTTCTGGATTACTCTGTCTGAAATACGGCTGTCTTCAGTGGCTGGATTCTGAATTCAGTGGCTTGGGAAGTTTCTAGCTCATTTTAGAGCTTACAACTCTTGCCCAGGATATGTGGATTTTTAAATCTACACTTTCCCCAGCATCTCATTGAAAGTACATTAAAAATTATTGAGTGGCCCAGGTATGAATTCTGCATGCAAATGAAATAGCCACCTTGCTAAAGGGAACTGACAAAGACCAGCGAGACCAGGTAGGTTAAGAGTGGGAAGCCAAGTGCAAATATGGGCCTTACCAGCTCCACAGTACCTGAACAGGACAATCGGCAGTGCCAGCGGTGGCAGCCAGCTTCAGCAGGAACTCCAGATCACCCGTAAAGATAATGGTGATAGGCAGGTCTCAGCTTTATCCAGAAACGCATGTCAAGAGATGGGACGTCAGTGCTGCCTACAAGGTTCAGACAGAGTCCAGAGACTGCAAGGCAGACCAAACCAGTGAGGCAGAACCAAGGTCAAGCCAAGTAATCAGACTGCAGATCAGAGTTTGGATCAGCAGAATCTGTGGCTGGACACAGGCACTCCTACAATGTTACCCAGTGTGGAGGAAAGGCATAAACTGAGCTGGAATGGGTCTCCTGGGCCCATGGATGAGAGAAGTGTGTGTGTAGTTGGAGTCCCCAGAGGAGATTGATCAGGGTCATTCAGACTAGTAGTGCACTGGTTACCCACATACCACTGAGAAAAGCTCACCTTTAAATTATTTTGAAAGAGCCTGGCTACCTGGGAACCATAAAAAGACTAAGCTGAATTCTTGAATCCAAGTACGTGCATTAAAGCTATCCTAAACTAGATGCCAGTTAGGAGGTACGTTCTAGGAGCCTAAGTGTACAAAAGAAAATAGTGATTAAATCACAATCATTTCCCTCCCCTTCACTCCAGAAACAAGACCAGATCCATATATCAAGCTATGTTCTTCTAGCACATAGAAATGTCCCTATTAACCTTAACTCTGCCTTGTTCTAAGGTAAAAAAGTAATCTAATATGTATTTGAGAAGCAATTTTAGCAAATCACCAAGCAGCTTTACCCACCAGTGAATGTATTTGTATGTACTCTGAAACTGTCCGAGTGTAGCTGAATGCTTCCTATTATTCTGACTACTAAAAGAATAGTAATGAAGCAGCACTTCTTTCCCTTTCCAGATTAAAATACTCAGCCACAAACTTAATTTCTTTTAGTTCAGTTTTAAGGTGGTATCCAGATTAAAATACTCAGCCACAACTTTCAATTCTCTGAGTTCAAATTTAACTTGGTACAATTCAGTTATTCTGGTAAATCTTCATTTGGTAGAGTACAGCCATGTTATTTTCAAGGTCAGAAATGGCTGAAGGTCAGGTAGGTCCAGACCTTGGAACATGGGCACAATTCCCTTCTCCTACTAGTTTGCAAATGCAACATGCAAATGAGACAATGGAAATCAGTCTTTGTTTTACAAGAGGGTGGCAGCTGTAAGAGGTAAGTACAATGCTTGTTGTCTTTGTGTATGATTTTAACATTCCCCATACAGAAAATACAGTGAAGGGATTTTGGATTCAGCTCATGCAAGATATACTTTTTACATCACTAGAATCTGAAATAATTGCTTGCCATTCTTTTAATTTAAAACATGTTGCTTTCTTTTTTTCCATTCAGTGAGGATAGGATGACATAAACTTGAAAAGTCATACCTGGAAGGCCAGGTACCTGCCTATCACCAGATTCACTCTGCTACTATTTTCATTTGCTTTCCTCATGTTCTTCTTACTTCCTATTCATGTGATTTACTATATTAGCAGTTACAACTTGTAAAGAAATATTAAGACTTCTGTATCTGAATACCAAATGATAAAGACCTAATCCTGAAAAGATATTACTCTAGTATGGCTTGATATGTTCGGCTTCACATGACCTGGTATAGTCTGGGGAACTGGCCTCAAACCATTCTCAAGAGGAGGAAGTGGCCCTTTTAGATTCCTGGCTATCAGAACTACATAAACTGTAAAGAATCCTAAAGTTGGTCACACTTTAACCTCCTATTAAAAAAAGAAAAGCAATATGTCTGCAGTTTAGAAATCTAGGACAGGAGATAAAAATCCACCATAACCAGCTGAAACTACAAGGAAAGTTAATATTGGCAAGTTAGATCTAACCAAGATGGGTTCTGGTCAGGGCACCAGAGTTAGCACTACCTTTTTGTACTATCTAGCATGCTGTCAGTGAAGCCCGTTGCAAACTATCTTTAAAAGTCTACTCAGGGTAGAAGGCAAAGTATTTACAAATTGCATCCAGCCTAAAAATATGCAAGTCAGTTACTTAACTTAATCACAGGGTTCCTTATTTAATCCCATTTACCAATTGCCAAACTAAGCAGAACTGAATATAGTGAAAATAGAAAGCTTGATCAAGAAATACAGTGAAAAATCCAGATAGTGAATATTGGAAAATGATGGAATGTTATAGGGAGTAAATGTTAGGCATGAATTCACCCTTCTCAGTTATCTGCAAAAGCCCGCTCTCAGTACATTTGGTTCTCCAGTTGGCTCCTCTGCAGCCACAGAGATAGCAGTTAATTGCTTCAGTTGATTAGAGTTCACAGCTGCATCTGCAGAAAGAAGGCTACTTTTGAAATTAACTGAGCTATCAATCAACAGAATAATTTGCTAGAGTAAAAAGCAACTGGTCAGCTGTACACTTATCAACAAAACCAGTAAAGTTCCTCTGGGAAAACTCCTAATGTTCGATAAAACAATCATATGCTTCTGGCCAGCCTTAGACATCAATATAAACCAGAGCCTGCAGTGTTTCAACTATCCTCAACACTTCTGCCAGCTTTCCTTTCCACATCCTGCCATGTTTACTCAAAACATCTTAACACGTTTCTCTATTTTAACATGCAGCATCAGGCACAGACAAGGCGTACAGGTGCATGGTTCACCCACGGGATGCTTTCTGATCCCATTTTCAGAATGACTCCACACAATACAGTGTTACTCTGCTGTTCTCAGGATCAGGCAAACCTGAAGTTAATAAGGACCTGGTACTATTACAGGCCAAATTCCTAAGAAAGCAAGCATGAAAATCTGCTGCTCTGAATATTTACATGAAATACCTCACCACGCAGATCTGTTAGCCATTGCAACCTAAAGTACACTTGGAGTACACTGGAGTACAACCTGAAGCACATTTCTCCTGCAGACAGCATACTTAATAATTTCAGTTTTGAGGGGAAACTTGAGCTATATACTATTGTAATTCCTTCAGTCTGATTCACAGCCTTCAAATGGATTTTGATCAGCTTTGCCTGGTTTCCCACAGGGATTTCTATTTACTAATTCTGAAATAAGCTCAATAATGCAGATAACAGGCCTTATTTCTGTTTTTATCACTGGCAGTCTCCTCTTCCCCTCCCTCTGTTTGGAAACAGCAAAAAATGGGTAGAATCCTCTCCCATAACTATGCACCTTTTGCATGTTCTGTAGCTTTCTGGTCAATAGCAAACATATTTGTTACACTTGTGTTTCTGTTCATCCCTCAAACCTGAACATTGTCATAGCTAGCTCTAGACTATTCCCCGTAATTAAGTATATCAGGTTTCCTTGTATATATAGCCTCTCCTTCTGTGGGTACTTGGTGTATTATTAATGCAGAGACCCTGCAAAAAAAAAAAAAAAGGGAAGTAGAGAAATACAATTGTGTTCACCTTCAAAGAGTCTCCCTGTGTCTTAGCTTATGTGAGGAAAGTTGTAGACAACTAACTGATTCAATCCACTTCTTCCCACAACCTAAGCACTGGGTCAGCTTTAACTGCTGATTGCCCTACAACTGCAATGATGTATGCAAAACTAGGGGACACAGTCTCAAGATGTGCCAGGGGAGGTCTAGGCTGGATGTTAGGAGGAAGTTCTTCCCAGAGAGAGTGATTTGCCATTGGAATGGGCTACCCAGGGAGGTGGTGGAGTTGGCATCCCTGGAGGTGCTCAAGAAAAGCCTGGCTGGGGCACTTAGTGCCATGGTCTGGTTGATTGGCCAGGGCTGGGTGCTAGGTTGGACTGGATGAGCTTGGGAGTCTTTTCCAACCTGGTTGATTCTATGATTCTACTCAAATACACCCACACTGCAGATAAGAGACTAAAACCCACTGTTTATCAAAGAGAAAAGCTGCAGGAGCATGTGTTGCAGTGCAAGTTAGCAAGCCATATGCAGGATCAGGCAGCTTGTGCACCAAGGTGTTTGGAAAGTGCTGACTGAGGTCAGTTTTTAGAGACAAATTATTCCAACGATTTATAGTCTAACTCACAGAACCAACAGAATACAGGGAGTGCAGCAGAATCCAGACTCAGCCCTCTCATCCTACTGTCTTGGTTTTGCCAAATGTTTTCTCCTTGGTTTACACTGTGTCCCATTCTGATAAATAATGTTAATAATTTTTCTTTCTTCTTTTTGAATGCATCTAAAACTTTATAGAGGAAAAAATGCTGATATTCAAGCATCATGGAAGAACTGAGAGGCAGAGTTCAGTAATACGTAGTTATACAATGGTTTGGTTGGAAGGGACCTTAAAGATCATCTAGTTCCAGGAACACCTTCACAGAATCACAGACACATTCCAGTTGGAAAAGACTTCCAGGATCATCAAGTCCAACATTATCCCTACTCTACACCCTTAAACCATATTCTCAAACACCACAACCAGGGTTGGTGACTCAACCACCTCCCTGGGCAGCCCATTCTAATGCCTGACCTTCCACTTGACCAAATAGCTCAAAGCCCCATCCAACACAGCCTTGAACACTTTCAGAGATGTGGCATCCACAACTTCTCTTAGCAGTGTCTTCCAGCATGTTACCACCATCACTGTAAAGAATCTGGTTTTAATATGAAGGTTTTTGCTTGAGTTCTAGCTTTTGTAGAATTTGTCCCCTGTGCAGAAAGTGGCACCACACATCCTGCACAAATATTTATTATTTATCAGCAAATCTAAAAGACTCATTAGAACACTGACTTGTCTTTGTATGAAAGTCAGTGTCTAGATGGCTTGTTAATGACTGGCTAGCAAATATGAACCTCAGCCTCTCCCACAGTAAGATCTTTATCAGTCTGTCTCTTGATGACTGGGTGCACTGCCTCACGGTCATTCATTTTTGCTGCAATTAAACAGGTTAGAGAATCCCAAAATTCTGTTGCACTACAGAAGGTGTTTGTCTAATGCAAGGCAGCGATGCTCTAGCATTTAGTATGTAGATGGCAAGGGGATAGATGTGTCAGACAAAATTCTTACGACAGAGGATGAAACAACTCTTTCACTGCAGGATAGTTACATAATTCTCAGGAGCTAGAGGCTTAGCTACAACTTAGGAAGAACATCACTGCCCTTCAAACTCTGGGAAGGGCAGGGATTTTATTAAGTGCAATTAGAAGAGAGTTAAGGCAGAAATGAACACATTATAAACCTCCCAAGTGTCTTTCTGTAAATACTTAGACATTTTTGTGTCCTAGTCTTATCTTATAGAGTATTTCTTAAAGGTATACAGCCCTTCCTGCCCACACAAATGAACACATACAATTATATGAGGAGTATTCTTGTTACAAGTTACCATTATCAATTAAGAATGAAAGATCAGTCTCTCCATTATTCTGGTTCAGTAAGTACAGCTTTTGGTGTGTTAGAAGCTGCTTTCTACAGCAATGACCTCTCTTCAAGTGCTTTCTAATGGAATTTGGAGTTCACAAAAAATGCTGAAGTGCCTGTGCTTTGAGGAAATGAGGAAAATGGAAATGCCATTTCTTACTAAAATATTAACAGCACATATCCAACAGCTGGGTAGCAGGGCATCTTCCCCTCAACTGTCAGTATTGTCAGATGATTATCTTACAGCAGTGAAATTGAACTACATCAAATAGGTTTAAGGTGGAGAAGGTCAGGCCCATAATTAATCTTATCAAGAAGCAGAACCAATCCAAGGGAAAACATCAGATCTGTCCACTTTATATTAATATTTGTATTTTTTCAAAACAAATCCCCTAAATCCTTTGAACAAAATCACTGGATAAAGTTACAAAACACAGAGATATTTTCAATTTTCTCTTTCTAAACTGCCTTTTAATGTCTCTGTTCTACCACAGGAGAAAAGAGTTTGGGGCTACTGTTCTTATGAAATATTTACATTTTCTTTCAGTTTAGGTAGATGAAAATAAAATAGCTATTATAGAAAGCTGCATCTACTTATTTTAAGATCGAAAATATATGCATTAACAGTCTCAAAATGTTTTTTTCCAGAAGAGAACCAAAAGAACTAAGTGCTCTTTACAGGGCATGGTTAACAACAGTAAACTAACAGAGGGGAACCAGTCACAGTAGCTGCGGGTTGGCAGGACAGAAATGACATGGAAAGACATATGCTGTGAACTCCATATAATTAGACAGCCCACCAGGCTCATTATGTGCTGCAATAGCAATACAGGTGTTATTACTCAGGTTATTTTTGAATAATCAGGGCTTTTAACTAAAATCAATTAAAAAATCAGCAGTAAATGAAAACCCCATTATTGTCACCTATAGCTCTGTCCAGATGCTCATCAGGTTGTAAGCAGTTACTTGGGTTCTTGGCTCTCGTGGATCTGATCCGCATTCATTTTATCCTCCTGTCCCTTCACTAATTAAAGTTTTAGAAATGCTTTCTGTAAGCTGTGTGCAGCATCTGAGTGCAGCACAACCGTGCTTCCTGTATGGGTACTGACCCATAACTGTGAACAGATGTGCTGCTTCGACAGTGACGGAGGTTACAGATGTTCTGCTGCCAGAAAAAAATGCTGTTATTTCAGTGAAGCAAGAGTAACTCAGAGCACCTTGACCCATCTAAGGAACACCTTACCCTTTGCTTTACTGTTCTGCCAGGTTTTTCTTCTTTTCATATAATGTTGTCAATGAAGCTTTAATGTGTGGGAGACAAGGCTATTGCTGTTTATCAAGCCCTTTGAAATGTCCAAAAGCTTTGCCAGAACTGAGAAGCACAAATTTTATTGAACTGACTCTGCAGTGAACTCTCTGCATCAGGATATTTTTACTTCTAATTTTTTTTAACTGCCCTTCCAGTTGGTTTTATAATAAAGCAGCCCCTGACTCTGCATGTATGCCCTGCTCTCTTCATTATCATTTTCAGAAGCTTAGAGAAAGGAGATGCTGCATAAAGCAACCTTTTCTATAGTAGAGTGGTGAGTTCAGTGGGAAGAATGTCTTAAAAAGCCCTTTTGAGGAGCTTTGTGTTTTCTTGCTTCTGATTTAGTTTCTCTTTCACACTGAGGAGATAGTAATGACAGTATAAAGAGGGGCAAAAGGAGTATCAAGGGTTGATCCCTCCAGTTAAGAGACAGTCTTCCAGATGTTATTTATGCTGCTATTATGGCTATTCTTAGTGAATATGATTTCTGAGTTTGCACAAATTCTGATCTCAGCTCTAGACCAGGAAAGTTTCAAGAAGATTTTTAAGAGGAGGTCAGTCTGATAGAAGCAACAAGCCTTGTCAAAAGAAAACATCCACTGGAATGAAACTAAAAATGCTTTTTGTGACTTCAGAGCAACATGGCATTTCTTTCAGTGCCACAAACTGGGGAAAAAAACCCACCCAATGTATATTTTCTTACTTATTTCAAACATATATAAGGGACACTGCTTCTGTATCTCTGAGGATTAAAAAGAGCTTACGCTAAGAAGTTCTGCAAACAAATTACTGTTCTGTTGTTTAAATGATTTTGGGATACATCTGATAACCTAAGCAGTTCATGATTGTCTACCATTACTTTTTGTGTTTGTCTTTCTGGGAAAACAATTTAATAAAACTGTTTTCAGAAAGTGGTATAGCAACAAATTATTCTAGAAGTAGAGTTCTTTCCCTTTCCAAAGAATCACAGAAGCACAGAATGTCAGAGGCTGGAAGGGACCTCAAAAAAATATGTAGTCCAACCCCTACACTAATGATTATCAGCCTATGTTAAAGAATTAGATACCTGCAGTTTAGTGATAATTCCTATAAAACCATTTAAGTGCAATGATTAAAGATTCACCTTTAAAATAATTACTAGACAAAATATAGAGAAACAACACACAATTAAAGGGCTTTAGTACATGCTAGTATTTAATTGAGTAAAACATATTCATGTAAGGAAAAGAAATCCTACCTGACAGCTTGGGATGGTTGCTTTACAGAGATCGCAGAACTGCCTGTATCATTTGGAGAGGAAGTATCACTGCAACTCCTGCCATTAAGCACTTGAAGAATCTCAAACTGCAACTGCTGACATATGAACAAATTCACAGATAGTAAACTCAAGCAAAAGGTAGACTATCAAGCCTTTTGATAAATCACTGCAGCTACACTGCCTCCCTTCCTGCCAATAAACACATATCCAGCAGCTCAGAGATGGTTTCCAACTGCAGCAGATAGAACCCTGACAATACTGTGAAATGATCTTACTAAAGGTGACTCTTTGCCCATCTGCTTTATTTGTAAAGCACCTATGTTTGGTTATACAGCTTCTGCGTGAATGAATTCATGTTTACTGCATAAAGCTCTTATCAATCCAGCTCCATTTCGCCTAGTAGAACTGACTTTGCAAATCAGTAACAAATTCAAACAAGAGTTTTTTTCACCTCTACAAGAGACATCCACATGATTGAATGCACAAGAAGGACACCAGGACAGTAGGAGCAAAAGAGCCACTTTAGCCTGTAACTTGAGAATGGCTTGTATCACACAGTATCACAGTATCACAGTATCACCAAGGTTGGAAGAGACCTCACAGATCATCAAGTCCAACCCTTTACCACAGTGCCCAAGGCTAGACCATGGCACCAAGTGCCACATCCAACCTTGCCTTGAACTGCCCCAGGGACGACGACTCCACCACGTCCCCAGGCAGCCCATTCCAGTGCCCAATGACTCTCTCAGTGAAGAACTTTCTCCTCACCTCGAGCCGAAATTTCCCCTGGCGCAGCCTGAGGCTGTGTCCTCTTGTTCTGGAGCTGGCCACCTGAGAGAAGAGAGCAACCTCCTCCTGGCCACAACCACCCTTCAGGTAGTTGTAGACAGCAATAAGGTCACCCCTAAGCCTGACTTGGTGGTGGTGTACTTCTGGGTGCGACTATTGTACTACTAATTTAAGGTTCTTCACTGCACATACAAAATTGAACTCCTGCATCTGTATTAAACATAGCTGATTATATTTTTATTGTTTTAACTAATACTAATTTATGATACACATCATTAATTCTTTAAGCCTGTGTCCCTACATCCCTACACAAAACAAATTATCATATTTGATTTCTTCTTTATTCTGTGAAGTGCATATGGCTACATGATGGTTGTAGTCCTGAAAACCATCTCAGTTAAGTTATATTTGTGAAATTAAAAAAAAAAAGAAAGCATCTCAGATAAAGAAAGAAAATATACAGAGAGAAACCAACCAACTATAATGAGACGAAGGATGAAAGTTTGTCTGTGTTAATTGTCCAGATGCAGCCAGCTGTCATTAGGGGTATTTCTAATTCTCAGTCAGTGCAGCTTCACAGAACTGAATGGGTTTCTGACTATAGATGTATGAGGTTTCCTGATTATGTCTTTGAACTCAGACAATCCAAGCAGATAACAGCTGCTCTTCACAAAGAAATCAGATCTATAAACCCAGCAGCATAAAAAGACCTAGTGGTTTATCGTTGCACCACTTTTGCCTGTAGTTTCATTAACCAGATAGGACCATTATAAACAGCCAGATTAAATGAGGAGTGCCTTATATGAGAGTTGTATCAGTCTAACTGAAGCTGCTTTCTATTCCCTTTAACTTGTCTTAATTTCAATCAAAATAATGATATAAATTGATAATCATTTCACTTTGGATTTAAAAAAGGACAAAACTGCAGCTACAGAGACTCGAGTATTTTTAAACTACAAAGATAAAGCAAGCTAAAGGCAACACCCAAATGCACACAGAGCAGCTCAGCTTTAAGCTGTCAACAAAAATCCTGTGTCTCTGAAACTGATTCCATTTAAGATGACCTGTGACCAGCCTGTTGTCCCCTACTATTCCTTAATAAATGACAGAGTTTAATCAGAGGTTGGCCCTGCACTGTGGGGTAATGTACCATTGCAGAGTGAGGAATGGCAGTGCTTTGTCCATCAAGAGTAAGAAGCAAAGTAATGAACCCTAAAATTGACAGTGAAGGGCCAGAAAGTAAAGTGGGAACTTTACTCTGATTTAAGCTGGAACTCAGTATCTGGACCATTGCTATTTCACTTTCATGTTCATTAAAGCTCTGTGTGTTGGAAAGAATGAACACCATTATCCCCCAAGTCTTCATTATCCTTCTGTAATGGGCTTAAGCAAGCACTGTCATTCTTTTGTTTGATGTCTTCTATTTCATTTAGCAAGGCAGCAGGTTCAGAATCAGTTGCTACTTGTTGTTACCAGTGGTGGCACTCATCTCAAAGAGTAACACTTGTCACCACAAATGGAGCAGTCTTCCATTAAAACAACTGTAATACAGCTGACTCCTTTATTTGTTGAAATGGGAACTATGGCAGTAAGGGTCATGGGAAAATACACAGCTCCAGTGGTTACCAGACTGCGTGGTGCAGAGACACCTGTGTGCAACCAGTCTAGATCTAACATAAATAGTGGTGAGTTGGAGGTAGTCAGTCCCTCTGGGTTTGAAATGATTCCTGCAGAGTAAAGAATCCATCCACAGAGTAGTGCTTATTGATCTTGGTTATAAGGAGAACCAAGAGGTGTGTCAGAGCATCAGCCTTCCTCTGGAACCATGTTGGCCCCATGGAGAAGCTGCCTGGGAGCAGCATACTGGTGAGAGCACACAGATGCCAAGTCAACTCGCTTTGGGTGTCTCGCTGGCTTAGCACTTGTTAGGTTACACTTAAAGCAGTGCCTGCAAAACCCAGAGTTGGTTTTTGCACTACTTACCACATGGTCTGGTTCAGCACTGCTGAGTTGGCAGTGCTGAATCCTTTTAGACCTTCCCTCCCCAGAAAACTGCTCAGGTTTCTGTGGCACCACAAACCAATTCAAGTTTAACATAATCTTTGTTCATTTTTACTTCTCAGTGAATTTAATGAATGACAGAAGCACAGAATCACTCTGATTGGAGAGGACATTCAAGATCACCAAGTCCAACCGTTATCTAACTCTACCAGTGCTTCTTCTACACCATAGCTCATTGCCATATCTAGACAGCTGTTAAATACATCCAGGGATGGCAATCCAACCACTTCCCTGGGCAGCCTGTTCCAGTTTTGGATAACGCATTTGGTATAGATTTTTTTCCTAATGTCTAGCCTAAGGCTTCCCTGGTGTGACTTGATTCCATTTTCTCTTGTCCTATTAGTTGTGACTTGTGTGAAAAGATCAACAGCCACCTCTCTACAACTTCCTTTCAGGTAGTTGTAGAGAGTGATAAGCTCTCCTCTCTGCCCCATTTTCTTCAGAGTAAACAACAGCTCCCTCAGCTGCTCCTCATGAGACACGTTCTCCAGACCCCTCACTGGCTTTGTTGCCCTTCTTTGGACCCGCTCCAGCACCTTAGAATCATAGAATCAGTTAGGGTTGGAAGGGACCACTAGGATCATCCAGTTTCAACACCCCCTACCATGAGCAGGGACCCCTCACACTAGATCAGGCTGTCTAGAGCTTCATCCAGCTTGGCCTTAAACACCTCCAGGGACAGGGCCTCAACCACCTCCCTGGGCAACCAGTTCCAGGCTCTCACCACCCTCGTGATGAAGAATTTCTTCCTAACATTCAGTCTGAATCTACCCATTTCTGGCTTTGTTCCATTCCCCCCAGTCCTATCACTACCTGACATCCTAAAAAGTCCCTCCCCAACTTTCTTGTAGGCCCCCTTAAGATACTGAAAGGTCACAATAAATTCACCTCAGACCCTTCTCCTCTCCAGACTGAACAGCCCCAACTCCCTCAGTCTCTCCTCATAGGAGAGGTGCTGCAGCCCTCTGCTCATCCTCATGGCCCTTCTCTGGACACCTTCCAGCACATCCATATCCCCCTTGTAAATAGGGGCTCCAGAACTGGACGCAGTACTCCAGGTAGGGTCTCACCAGAGTGGAGTAGAAGGGGAGCATCAATTCCCTCACCCTGCTGGCCACACTGCTCTTGCTGCAGCCCAGGCTGTGGTTGCTCTCTGGGCTGCCAGAGCACACTGACAGCTCATATTGCGCTTCTCCTCCACCAGCACCCCCAAGTCTCTCTCATTAGGGCTGCTTTCCAGCCAGTCACTGCCCAGCCTATATTGGTGCTTGGGATTGCCTTGACCCAGCTGCAGGACCTTGCACTTGGTCTTGAACTTCATGAGGTTGCCCTGGGCTCACATCTGCAGCCTGTCCAGGTCCTTCTGCATGGATCGTTTAACTCTGCCTGTCAAGAGCACCACACAGCTTGGTGTTGTCAGCAAACTTGCCGAGGCTGTACTCAATGCCTCTGTCCACGGCACCCACAAAGATGTAAAACAAGCCTGGTTCCAGGAGTGATCCCTGAGGGACTCCACTTGTCACTGGCCTCCACTGGGACATGGAGCCATTGACAGCCACTCTTTGAGTGCAGCCATCAAGCCAGTTCTTTATCTATCAGTGCTCCACCCATCAAACCCATGTGTCACCAGTCTGGAGATCAGTTTGGAGAACAGGATGTGGTGCACAACAGTGTCAAAGGCGTTGCCCAGGCCCAGGTAAATTGATGTCTCCCTTAAATTGCAGTGCTCAAAACTGAACAGAGTAGTAAGGTGAAGTCTCAACAGTGCCAAGTACAGTGGGACAAAGACCTCTCCAGTCCTGCTGGCCACATTATTCCTGATGCAGGTGTGGATGCTCTTGGCCTTTTTGGCCACCCAGGCACATTGCTGGCTCATGTTCAGCTGTCAGTCAATAACCCCAAGTTCCTTTCTGCCAAGCAGCTTTCCATCTACTCAGCAGACTTAGCAAGCTACACTTAGAGAGTAGGACATTTGAAGATGCCTGTAGGAATCACTCTTTGGCCTCTCTGAAAATCATATTCTAACTGCCATTTTATGTCACTTTTAACCTATTGCAGCATGGCAGTGAAAGCTTTGTTTAGCAGTCACTTCTGCTGACATTATCACAAATTGACTGTAAAAGTGGGTTCTGCATGTCACATTTTTGTCAAGTTCAGCAGCTGAGTGATGCCATTCTCACCTGTGCATTCAATTTTACATCCTAATATCATATCGCTATGCTTCACAGTAGAAAGAGATTTAGCATCCTGGGAACAAGAGGAGAAAGGTATTTTGTTTAAAATACCTGGGTTTAGAAACTACAGCTGTTTCATGCTTCTATTTATTCTAGCCTCAACAGTGCCCATATTTTTTTCCCCAGATTGTTCTTACAGCCTGTTTTGTGTTGAGGACCTGTTGTTTGGCACCTGAATGTATGTGTAAGTTCTATCTTGTGTACAGTGTCATCACTTTAACTGGACTACACATATGCTGAAAGTTTGTTGGCTACCTAGTCTGAGTCTCTAGGACCCAGTCTTCCTCTCATCAAACTCAGTAACAAAACTGCCCTTGACATCACTGGGCAGAAAGAGAATTTTGAATGAAATAGTGCCTACACCTGAAACATTCTGTAAAGTTCCTTCCCCCCCCTTAAAATCTCTGTAAAGCAAGAATCTTTGACTTTCTGCTTGGGGAATTTCCGATTGAATTCTACAAAGGTTTTGCATTCAAAATGATCAGCTATTTAATAAGAGCTCTAAATGTCATTCTTTGAGAAAAGAGTGTTTAGCAAAGTTCATTTGATCCTGCATCTCTGTTCATTTATTTAGACATAATTTGGAAAACAAGAAGACAGAATGAAATTCCATAGCTGCACTGCATTAGAAATGCTGTCAAGACTGGCTGAAGATTACTGATTCCGCTTCAGTTGGAATTTGTACAAGTAATGTTATCTAAAGAAGAACCATATGAGGGCAAATTGAGCAGCACAGAATGAAAACTATTAAAGTTTAACCTAGTGGCAAAGAATCTAAAAAAAAAATTAGACACTCAGCAGCACATCTGAATATGTGAAAGGCAAAGATAGCTAGTGAGCACACCAAATTCTAGGTTGCATTTAGCAAGCCATAGTAAAAGTCATAAAATCTTAAGAGGATCTCACTCAGCTACAGATCCACAACAAATTCCCTTCCTTTGTTAAAGGTGCATCTGTTAATTTATAATTCATTAAAAGTTAAGCATGACAGAATGTATTGATTTTCCAAATTACACAGTGGCAAATGTGAAAATAACAATTACTTTATCCAAATAACTTAGCTCTGTAAAACTATTATTTTAGCACAGGCAACCACCATTTGATGGATACCAAACCTGCTTCTCTGAATGCTAGTTAGACTAGAGGAAATATGAGCTGTTTATTTTGAAGAGGGAATGAGGCAATAAATTATGTGTACCTGCAAATACTGCATGGATAACTCATATTATCTTCCTTCATTGAGTTTTCTTTGCTTCAGTGCTGAAGAGTTCTGGTACTCAGCATGGCCTCTGTTCCCTGTACAATATGCGTGCACATCCACAAGGAAGAAAGGTTCACAGGGATGAATTGCCACAGCCTAACTCATGCAGTAAACTGAAGCAACAGCATGCCAGAAAAAGAGAGATAATTTTGGACAACACTTTCCTTGGCTAGGAAATTATGGGCCCTGTAGTTACAGTACAAGTGGAGGAGACAGGAAATCTGGGATTTATTCTGGGATCTGTCATAGATTTCCTGTGTGGCTTTGAGAAAGTCCTATGGGGTTAAAATCAGCCATGAGGCTTTCTTGTGTCTGAGCACAGCTTGTACCCATATCTCAACAGCTCCTCTGTAGCATGAGCTAATTACCACAAAAAGTGTTAAGATGTCACATTTGTGCATAAGCAACAGCAAAGACGGGATCTCATACTGGTGAAACAACACAAACAAAAGCAGACTAGGTAATAAAAGTACAAACACAAAGGCAGGCAACATGTCCCTTCCCAGGAGAGAGCAGGAGGGAACAAAACCAGGCACTCCAGACATGGGCTGGCACCATTGCTACACAGGTGGAATTGGGAGCAGCCATTTCCACTGGAAGCCAACGCGGCATTTCCCTGCTTCCTTCCAAAAATGAAACCTAAGGGGGAAATACAGATTAAACTGTTCATCTGCAGCTTTCACAGATAGCACAGTGTCCTCATGAAGTCCAACCTCCCACAGTGGGAATCCAAGACACATTCTTATGTATCTTCACATACTTTATAAAATTAGCACGGAATTTTCAGTTCCACGAAGCATTATGACAATTCCAGCAGGTCAATTTGATTTATCAGTCCTGAGTGGCTTTAATGTCTCACATTTGAGCAAAGTAGAATACAGCCCACATGTTCCTGTTGTGAGCTCATACCCTTTTGGGTTCTTCTGGCTGGAAAGAGAGTTACACCTATTCTCTGAGGAGTAGCCCAACATTAAAATAACTAACCCACAGCAATAAACCATCCTGTGTTTTAGGTCACTTGCCCAGTGCTCTCCAGATGATCCATTTTTATCCCCTACATTCTCAGCTATTTCCTTTCTACTTGAAGCTGCTACCTACAAGGGAAATAAAACCTCAAAAAGACAGCTCAATGATGTTCTCAGCTAGAGTGGAATGTCTTGGACAAGGTGTTACTCAGTTGAATGTCTTACTCACTGGTCAGTATGGTTATTATATGACAGATATCTCCACTTGTTTCCCTGATGTTAACAGATGGTTGGAATGCTAACAGTGCACTGCAGGCAGTTATAACTTTTGTTATTTATAATTGATAAACAAATATACCCCAGTATTTGGGGCAATGGAGCATGCAGACTAGAAAAGAATTTGATCCACATGAAGAAGAATACAGCAAACTTCCGAAGTAAACTGATTTATGTTAGCATATGCTAAATCTTAAAGTGAAGAAGGACTTGCTTCAACTTCCATTTTCAAGGAAAGAGAAGACTGGAGCCCAACTGTAGGGTCACATTGTAATACTGCATCTCCTGAATCATCCTAAAAACTGAAAGATGTGTCAACACATGGCTGCAGCCAGACAACCCTGAATCACAACTGGTTACCAAACTGATTTTATAGACTGTAATTACATTTCTAGAAGTCCTAAAATCATACTTAACCACTGGAAATGAGATACCTGGTTTTCTAGAGATGTCCAGTTGTGATTCTTCCAGTATTACTCTCAACTGGATCTACTGGGCAATTGTGAGAAACCAGGCACTGGAAACAAGTGAACACTAATTTTATTCTGGCCCATAAGCAGCACAACTCTAGAAAAAAACAGGAAGCAAGATAAGAACTTGTGACCTGAGATTTAGGCTCAGGAGTGAAATCATATTTGAACAGAGCTGTAAATGCAAACCTCAAGATCAAAGATTTATAATGTTACAGGAAGCTCAGGACATAGGGTTCACTGGAATTCTTCTTCTAGCGTGCAGCAAAAGATCAAATTCTTCCACTGCATTGCAGTGGTTGCCTCTGTCTGTTCACCCTCATCCTCTCTTTCTCCTCAGCCCTATGTGCAGCTTCCAGGTGTCAGAATCCCTGTGTAGGTTCCAAATCATGCCAACCCAAAGAACCTTTTCCTGATTTGGGCCCAGCGTTCAGTCCTCTTCCTCTTCAATACTTCCTATAGGAAGGCATTCCCAACCAGATATCAGGCCTCATTATCCATTAGAAGCTATTAAGCATTCCATTGATCCCAACGATATACAGCATGAAAACACAATGGAATAATGACAGTGTGTTTTTCTCTTCCTAAAGTCTCTGAGAAGACCAGGAAAAAATATGTCCGGGACATAATTTTTCTGTTTAAATCCACAGTCACTCTAAAGAGGTCAACAAAAACCAGATTTCACATCCAGGGTATAAACCCAACATTTTCCTGATGTCTCCAGCTTAAGGTCTATTGCTCCAGGACACAGCATGGACCATTTAAGAATCCATCCCAGCACAGCGTATCTGATTGCCATTTATTGCTCCAATTAGTATTTTTTCCTCTGATATTGTATCAGAATCTTTATGAATATTCTTAGACAGATGGAAAGTTAAGTTTATGTTAAATCCTCTTTTTTTTTTCAGAGTGCAAGACATGAATAAGTCAAACCTCTGCAAGAATTAACTCATAAGTAAAAGATGATGAAATCTTCCTTCTGTGTGGTATGCATTTTGTTTATATGTATCCATGCTTTCTAGCAATACAATGCCACTTTTTCTCCCTATTACTTTATATCACTGGGTGTTAAATGCAATTGTAAACTGCCTGGAGCTAGTCTGGTTGCCCTACAGTAAGTGAAATTTCAGACAGTTTTATATCTTCATGGTATAAAGATTCCAACTGATGTGCCTGACCGTAGCATTTCTTGTAGAGAGCAAACACTTTCTGTCCACGTTCCATTGTGTCTAAGGAATATCAAAGATAGATTCCAGTCTGCCAATGCAAAATGAGAAAGACTTTCCATGTCTTCATTTAGGAGAAGAAAAACAAAAAGGTTTTACTTTAGTTTTAAAAAATGTACACAATTTCTAAATCTAACTTTTCTTTCAGGGCTGCTCTTGTCCAGTCTTGGTCATCCTGCATAAAGCATCTTGGGAAGGCTTCTATATGCCATTATAATAGAGACAATAGAAGAGTCTCCTAATTGCAGTAGTATCACATTTGAGGCGGGGTTTTTTTTTTACTGCATGTTTGCAAAACACGAGGAAAATGGGCCTCTAATTTTGACAGAGATTGCTGGGAATACAGTACAGCAAAAACTAAAGAGGAGGAGTGTGACAGCGGCACTGCGGTTATGACGAAGGGTATTCTAGGCACGGGCATGAACCTAAACTCATTCAGAAGGGATGAGAAGACCAGATTGCTTGCCATATAAGATAAAAATGCAAAGAGCTTTCAATAAATGGTTTTTTCATGCTGTAACTGGATTTTGACAACAATTTAATGTAGTTAAAATATCTTCAGAATAGTTTATTGTCTCACAGCATTCTTTGAAAAGCTAAACTCTCTTGAGTTCCAGAGCTCTACCAGAGACCTGACATCAGAATAGTGTCTATTTGTTGTCCTCCCTAGAAAACTGGCACCTCAGAAATGAGGTTAACACTCTTGGAACCATGCGATTGATTAATATGCAAATCATATTCCTGGAATCCTGAAGGCAGCTCTTTAGGGGTGCCTGTTTCTCAGGTGATATGTTCAGATCACAGTCTTGGTGGTTATACTGATTCATGATGGGCAGGGGCACAGAATGATCCCAATTAATGTAAAGAAACAAGGTCTAATTATAAGGGGGTAGGGTTTTGGCCAAAATCCAGTTGGGGTAATTACACTTTGACTTCCTGAATTCTGTTTTCTTAATTGCTCTGTAAAACAGGATTATTTAAGAAGGTCACATGCCTTTTATAAGCTATGAAGAGAGTAAAGTAATTCCTGGATATCTACATGCCAAATGGGAGGGAGTTTGTATATAGTTGTAAGCTACTCTTAAATGCTACCAAGTAAATTCAAACAATTATATACATATTCAGATACTCTTAAATGCTACCAGGCAAATTAAAACAATTACGTAGATATTCTTATCAGAAATCTGCCTACTATTTACTAACAAAAACACAGAACAAAGCAAACAAAAAAGTCCCACCATATATAGATCTCTTCAATATAATTAATATAATTTGCTTATTAGAGCTTCATTACCTAGCCACTGAAAAGATACCAGGCCTGAATAGGGCACTGTCAGTTTAGTTTTGTTCTGGTAAGTACTGACATATGACAAACACATGTGGGTTGATGCTCCAACATTTAAACATCCTTTCTGTATGACCTGATCTGAAAAGGGTTTTCATTTCTTTAGTGTTCACCTACAGCAGTTCTATAAATCTTTATCCAGAAATTAAACAGCATGAAATTCCTTACAGCCAAAGCTGAGTTACAAGGAAAGAACATGGACAAGAACATGGCTGCTATCCACTTTGTCTGCTCCAGACAGGTAAAAAAACCAACAGTCACATTTAGCCACAAGTGCTGGCCATAAAGGTTGCTGCTAAGGATACATGATGTGAACTGTGACTACCTCATGTGAAACAGGACAAGATCAAATGGTCTGCAACTGGATGAAGGATGGAATAAAAAAACTTTTTTTTTTTTCAAATAATCACTGAATACTTCTAAGCTCCTGTAATGATCTCTAAAAGACCTCTTCTAAGCATTTACTTGGCATTGAAACGTGGCATGTATTGCCCTTGACATATTGCTATCTGTTTTTCTAGCTTTTACCATTTTATTCAGTGACTTGTACTACTTGTTTGATGGAAAAAAGCAGTGAGAGCTGAGGAAATGTAAGTACCAAGCTGATCACTTAGTGGCCCAAGCTCAGGCACATTTTTTAGTTGGAGGCCACATCTTTGCTGCAGTAGCTGACTAAATGGGCCAGGAGAGCACACTCCCAACTTTCTGCCCTTATGTGGCAAAGCAGCCCAGGCAGTTAATTATGCCTGAGCTGGAACCCAGGCACAGAACAGAAAGGAAACCTTCAGAAAGCCTGCATTCATGTCCCATCTTTCTCCCTTGCGTTTTGCAATACATCGGTTCTGTGTGAAAAGTTACAAGCTAAAGAATCTCTAACTGGCTAGCATGCTTTAGCACCTCTCCTGTCTAAATCACAGTACAGTAACTTTATTAAATGTGACTTTTCCAGGTCTTTTTATATGTAATAACAAAGAAAACTTTTAAAGTAGTTTAAAGTTTTTTCTTTTGTTTAACACTATGAAACGAGCTTGCAGCTGGAGTACATTCTCACATATCGTACACTTCAACAGAAGCTCACCACCTTTCACAGGTATCTTGGACTCGTTTTGGTATGTACTCCTGAAATTAGAGAAGTTCTGTCTCTTCCAGGAGGGCAAGAAAGCATAATTAAGCATTTTGAGTTATTGTACTTTGGCTTCCTCAGAACAGTTATCTAACAGTAAGACTGAAGTTCGTTGATGCATTGGTTAGATTTATTCTTAATTTACTTTGATTCTATATTCCAAAGATATTTTACTGAACAGTCACTGTAAGGTCTTCAGCCTTGGCCACCCATACCCTGAAATTTTCTCTCTCCCTAATCCTGCCTCGTGTGTAACAGAAGAAATAGTTATTTTTTTAACAAATCAGTTTCTTCCACCAAAACACAGGCATCCCATGGTATTTTCTGGGTAATTTTAGAAAGCTTGTGCAGCCTTGCACAGTGTGTATGTGTAGAAGTGTATACACAAGCACATGCACAGAGCTATTGTTGAGAACTTTCGTTAAGCCTCTGCAAAGGAAGTCCATCTGCCACAGCTCAGGATGTCCTGTTTCTGTGAGGGACTTTGGCTATTGCTTGGCCATTTTCTCATTGAAAACATAAGTAGGAGGGTCAGGAGCATTCAGTTTTGCTACTAGTAAAAATATCTGATTTGGAAAGGGTATTTTGAAGGGGTTTTGCCCACCAGCTGGGAAGTCTGAGGCACAAACACCTCCTCAGACAGTTTAATGTCCTCTGCTCTGGTGCTGTTAATGGGAAGCATCGGGGCAAAGAACTAGTTCTGTAAGGCTGGGATACATTCTGGTCGTTGCAACAGCCTGGAAGTACATCTAGTCCCTAGCTGTCTTTCAATCCAAACCATAATGCTGATGAGACAGACCTTGGGGACTCCTGCCAGTGGTGTTCCAGCAGAGCAGGTGGGCTGAAGATGCTCTCCTGCCCTGGCTGGCTGCAGAAAGCAGCAGTGCTTTTGAGGGACTTGGTTGGTCAGAGCAGGTGGGCCTCATCACACTGACACAGCAAGTTAAACGCATGCTCCTCTGCTGCCAGATAGAAGTGACAGTGACACTTGGCTTCTAAATGTTGGGTACATCATTTGGGACATCTGCTCATAAGATACACTTTCTTACTTTAGGAGACTGGTGGTTTGCAAGAGGACGAAGGCAGCTCTGTGGCCAGTTTTATTTTGAATTATTGAAAGACAAACAGTAAGTTCAAACCTCAATGAAGTTTTTTCATGATTGGTGATATTTTACGCTAGCACTGCTCTCCAAAACATTCAGTTTTAATTTTACAGTTGATCAGTTTACAAATGGCAGAAAGCCCTAAATATCATTTCCACTGAGCATGAGATTTCTTTCTTTGTGGCAGTAAAGGGTTTAGACACCCGAGGTAGCAGTTTACACTTAGACACAGTGGTTACAAGTAGCCCCTCAAAAGTATCCTCAGTGGAGACAGGTATTGGATCCAGCCAAACAAAACTAAATGCCACAGGGCTATGGCCTTCTACCAGGAAAAGGAAAGAAAAAGGCAAAGACTGGAAAAAAGAAAGTGCCTGAGGGGCAAAAATGTCAAAATAAAGCAGCAATAGTGAACACATAACTGAGAGCCCAACAGCAAAAAAGAAAGCGTGGGCGGAGAAGGGGCATCAATAAATATCTGATTTTCCCATGCAGACTTCCACTTCCCCACAGTCACCACCCCCCCCCCCCAGCTTGCTATGCTTCCAAAATGGAATGACTGATGGTGGCTGCCACAAGCCAGCACTGGATGCTGCAGCAGCACAGAAAAGACAACGGGGAAGAACTGGAAATTAGCAGCATTGCCTGTAGGGCTACATTCATCATACTTTGTCCTGCAATCCAATAGGAACATCAAGCCATGGACAGTTGTTCGGTCAGTTCCACTGGAGCAGAACAATCATTTGCTCCTCTTGGGGCAAAGGGTTTTCCTTTTTAATCTCCGTCCCAAGAGGCTGACACAGAACCTTTCTGCCCTGCTTAGCACACACCAGGGGGCAGAGGGAGTGTAACGTTCGGTGGTGTCTCAGGCACAACGTCCATCAGTGATACGCTCAGTGAGTCCTGACCTTGCATCTGTGCAGCAGTACATACAAAACTGCACACAGGTACGTTAAAGCCATAGCATCGTCTCATTCTTCTACAAGTTATTTCTGCCTACATTTCTGTAAGGTGAGACAATTAACTTTGGCAGACACAGGACAGAGTGAGAGCTACTGCATAAAGGGGCAGCACTTTAAAAAGTCAGGATTTTTGGAAAATCTGAGAAAACATTGCACAGTTAACTCAAAATGCTACTAGAAATTAAAATAATAACCGGTCAAAGGCCCTCAGACTTACATGACAGATACTTATGAAACAAATAATCTTTTAAAATTAATACATCTCATTAGACCTAATAAAAATTAAAGTAAGAATAACATAATACTTCATTTTTACTGTCTATACAATCTATCTGTATGTTAAAGCTAAGGTAATGATGAAACACAAAGTGGGAAAGTCACCAAGAGTAACCAAGAAGTCTGTGGCAGTTATTAACAAACTCAGATCCTAGCTAGGAATTGGGTTTATGTTGCTGAAAAGCAGCTCACAGAGTGGGGCAGAGAGACACCCAAAGCACTGAAAAACAGGTAGGATATGACACAGAAAAGCAAAAACACATTACATGTCATTTAACTACATCAGCAAAACACATGCAGGCTTTTTCTTAAAGCCCCTGTACAGGATTGGACCCCCTTGAATATCATGGTAGCTGTGTAAGAGCAGTGGCTTTGAAGTCACTTATTCTGAAGCCATTCAGACCCAACCAAATACTGACAAAGTAACAACTGCTACAGTGGTTGTCCTCAAGGTGACTCTTTAGCTCAAAAAAAACCATGTACAGTTGCGGTTGCTATCTAATGCCTTCTGAGTTTACTTCAGTTTTAAAAGTCCAGTCTCATCAATGCCACAGTACAGAGTGAAAGGTTATTTAGGAGATAAAAGAGGGCAGCACACTTGCTGTCATTCCTTTCTTCCTGCTGTACGGTAAAGAGCATGCTTACAGTATTGGGAAGTTCAAATTCTCCCTTTTTGGACATTAATCGATTGCAGAACTTCACAGCAGACCAAAAAAAAAAAAAAAAAAAAAAAAAAAAAAAAAAAAAAAAAAAAAAAAAAAAGCAAACTTACTCTGAATTCTACATAATTTCAGAAATGTTGCCCATGTAATCATAATGCAGGAAAAAGAAGGCTTGCAATGCTTTTAGAGCGTAAAACTCCAGCATTTACATGTTTGATTTGTTTTCATAATAAAAAGGCAATATTACAACTATTTTTGAAGGATGAGGATTCTTCCAAGCGCTGAGCGACTTTGGCTGCTGTCAGCCCCGCGTAGGACAGAAAGCCACACAGTGCCATCTAGTGCTTTGGGACCAAGCCGGGACTGCCGGCGAGCGATTCCAAGGACACTGCCAGTCCCTTCACATTAACCACGGATTAGTACTGTTTTTCAGAAACACAGTACTATGTGATCAAACAACTGCATCTGATAGTTGTCAAAGCAAATGCTATCCCGAACTACCATTCGGGTTTGAGTAGCATTGAGGAAATTCCGTGGAGAAAGCAACTAACTGCCGAACTGTAATGTAAGCACCCTCTAACCATCATCAGTAGGTGGTATAAGTATGCTAAGAGACACGAGATACTGTGAATAATCACACATTGTACCAGCATTTAGAAGCAATTTGATCAAGTATATTTAAACAAAAACAAAACAAAAAAAAAAGAAGGAAAAAAGAAAGAAAAAGAGAGATGAGGGGAGGAGGAGAAAGAACAAACACTCATTAAAATGATGCTTTGCTCTAAGCCCTTAGAGCTGAAATATGCAAAGGAAAAGCACAGTTAATTTTTGACACGGTTATCCAAGACAACACAATAGTGGCCTCATATTGTTCTGCGGCTCACAGATCAGCTCTAATTTTCTGCTGTCTCAGCACTCAAAATTGCCCCCCACCCTGGTTTTTTGTTTTTGTTTTTGTTTTTTTTTAAATCTAAACTAAAACCACCCAGGCAACAGCCTATTTACTTTGAAAGGCTCAATCAAAAATTCCATCATCTACTTACAAAATAAATGGTACTTCGGTTGGAATTAATTCTGCTAGACAGGAGCACACAGGAAAAATGAAGTAATCCCAGTGCTGCAGCACTCTGTAAAACACAATGTGGATTGGCTGCATCTCCCTAATACTTTGTAAGGTTTAGGGAATTTTTGTACTGTGGCAGATACACGAAAGGGACAGGATCCAATTTGCTTTTGCCATGCAGCATGGAACCTTTATTTTAGAGACAGATCCTGAATTTGTATGTGGCCCAAACTATTGTGTTTTTAATAAGAATTCAGAAGAAAACCATTGACCATTTAGTACTAGATTGTCATGAAGACCAAAATGTTTCCAGCAAGAAAAACAGCCCAAGGCAGAGCTTGAAACAAGGGAGCAGGACATTTTTACATCAGTTTTAGCCAGTTACAAAACTACACCTTAAGGCTATAGTTACCTGAAGGGCTGTGCTACAATCTGGAACTGCTGATGAAATGAGAAGATCCTACTCCCATTCTTTTCCCCACAGAGGCTCTGGCACTCATTAGATCCCTATGTGACTTGATTGATCTCAATAACCTGAAATAAAACTATTCATTGTTTCCATTTGGATAACAAACTCAGATGGTTATGAGAAATTATGAGGGGGAAGGGGCATGTGTATAAAGTGAGTGTAAGGGAAGGAATCAGAATCAGGCAGCCCAGAATGGAGTGAATAAAAGGGAGGACAAAGACATTCCCCTTTTGCTGTGCAGTTATACAGAAACAAATCTAACCAGACACAAGCATTTGGACTTACAACACTTACAGCTTTGCACCTAAATTTTCAGTCTATTTGCTTGCTGTAAGGTTGTTTTTCCCCAGGAGGAGAAGTAGTCCGTGCTTTGACATTGTGCCTTGAAGGCTCATGCCTCTGACACACAGTGCATGGGGCAGAGCAAGGCTGGTGGTTTTTAAGTTCCTGTCACTAATATTTCTCCTGGCATGCTGGGCCATCTGCTGGCTTTTTCTTTGAAACATTTTGTGAAGCCACTACTAGCTCCTTCCAGCTGCCTGGCTACATTATTTATTTAGACATGTAATATGTGTCTTCATAAAGATCCAAGCACTTATTCTACTCCAAATGTACAAACACTGACATGTGTTAATGATCATATCATGTACTGCAAAATGGCACGGCTGAGCATACAAGGATTATGGGTACACAGGAGCTGTGGTAACAGGGCGTGCAGGTTTCTACCCACTAATAGGCTCTCTGAAAACCAAAAGAAGCATAAATGCAATTACTCATTCAGCACTCAGGTTTAAAACCATCTGCAAAAAATGCACCTATTTCCCCCCCAAATTAAGTGAGTTTAGCACTAGCTGAATAAGTTTTGTCCATGCTGTTCTGGAAATCATCTAATGACATCTTATATTTTACTCAGGCAGTTTGTCCAAAAATGGATGGGAATCTTTCTACTATCTCTACTGGGCAACCTAATAAATGTCATGAGGTTTACTTGGAAATAAATGGTGCAAACAAGCTGATAACTATTTGACCAAACTAATGCTATGTCCATTTTTGTTTCTAAGATTGTCTTGACCTACTTGGATAGAATTAAAGCAACAAGAATAAACACAACTGGAAACTGTTCCTGTGTTCTCCACAAAAGAGCCAATTACCCATTCAATCTTGAAGCTAAAGACAACCTTCATATCAAATGGCTAAATGGAGTTGTTTGGCTCTCTGTTGCTTAAAACAGATGAAAACATGTTGGATCTTAAGAGCCTACCAGAAATGGCTGAGATTTAAACTAAATTCTTCTAGCTCTTCTTCTGTGAGATAAAAATATCTTTTACTTTCTGAGTCTTTTCTTTCACTTATTTGATCACAAAGAGAAGATACTGTAGATTTATGTGTTGCTTGTACTGGAGAGCACAGCTGGTTTAGCTTTTCTGTCAGACCCCTAGGATTCTGGCTATATAATGACTTTTCAAAATGCACAGTGGGTTTGCCTAAGCAAATTTAATTTGTATGACATTCTGGACCCAAAGGAAAGTGGGGAAAACCCCCGTAACAAAGAACAGGAAAAAACCTCCAAAACAACGTAACCCTCTCCAGCCCCACCTTTAGAAGAGAGAAGATTTTATTTTAGATAGCACAAAAATCCTTTTGTCTGCTAGAGCTAAGAGATTGGTTAAAAAATGTTGACCCTGCCATGTGGGCTCTTTAAATAATAGATACATTTGAAGTAACAGAAGATGAGAACAGGCAGGTTCAGGTATAATACCAAGAACAAGTAGATCTTGCTGGCTCACTGAGTGCTGGCTCACTGGAGAGGTCCCTGAAGACTGGCAGCTGGCCAGTGTGATTCCCATACACAAGAAAGGTCGTAAGGAGGAGCCAGAAAACTACAGACCTGTGAGCCTGACCTCAGTGCCAGGCAAGGTCATGGAACAGGTCATCTTGGGTGCCATCACAAAGCACCCACAGGATGGCCAAGGGATCAGGCCCAGCCAGCATGGGTTTAGGAAGGGCAGGTCCTGCCTCACCAACCTGATCTCCTTTTATGATCAGGTTACCCGCCTGGTGAATGTGGGGCAGGCTGTGGATGTAGTCTACTTGGACTTCAGCAAAGCCTTTGACACTGTCTGCCACAAGAAGCTCCTAGCCAAGCTGGCAGCTCATGGTTTGGGCAGATTCACTCTGTGCTGGATCAAGAACTGGCTGGATGGCAGAGCCCAGAGAGTTGTGGTGAATGGTGCCACATCCAGTTGGCAGCTGTCACTAGTGGTGTTCCCCAGGGATCAGTGCTGGGCCCAGTCCTGTTCAATATCTTTATTGATGATCTGGATGAGGGGATTGAGTCCAGCATCAGTAAGTTTGCAGATGACACCAAGCTAGGAGCAGGTGTTGATCTGTTGGAAAGTAGGAGAGCCCTGCAGAGGGACCTTGACAGGCTGGATGGGTGGGCAGAGGCCAATGGGATGAGATTGAACAAGGCCAAGTGCAGGGTTCTGCACTTTGGCCACAACAACCCCAAGCAGCGCTATAGGCTGGGGACTGAGTGGCTGGAGAGCAGCCAGGAGGAAAGGGACCTGGGGGTACTGATAGACAGTAAGCTGAAGATGAGCCAGCAGTGTGCCCAGGTGGCCAAGAGAGCCAATGGCATCCTGGCCTGCATCAGGAACAGTGTGGCCAGTAGGACAAGGGAGGTTATTCTTCCCCTGTACTCAGCACTGGTCAGACCACACCTTGAGTGCTGTGTCCAGTTCTGGGCCCCTCTATTCAAGAAAGATGTTGAGGTGCTGGAACATGTCCAGAGAAGGGCAACAAAGCTGGTGAGGGGCCTGGAGCACAAATCCTATGAGGAGAGGTTGAGGGAGCTGGGCCTGTTTAGCCTGGAGAAGAGGAGGCTCAGGGGTGATCTTATTACTGTCTACAACTACGTGAAAGGGCATTGTAGTCAGGTGCGGGGTGGCCTCTTCTGCCAGGCAACCACCAACAGAACAAGGGGACAGAGGCTCAAGCTGTGCCAGGGGAGGCCTAGGCTGGATGTGAGGAGGAAGTTGTTGGCAGAGTGATTGGCATTGGAATGGGCTGCCCAGGGAGGTGGTGGAGTCACCGTCCCTGGAGGTCTTCAAGAAAAGACTGGATGAGGCACTGAGTGCCATGGTCTGGTTGACTGTATAGTATTAGAGTCAAACATAATGTGTAAAAGGGAATGGCATGCCATTAAGAGGGGGTTCTTGACATCACTAAGCAGCAAGATTGTGGCTCTGGAGAAAAATCCAACAACACGAATAAAGAAGATTACAATAGACACAGTTTGGGGGGAAATTATTCTACTTAACCGTAACAAGTCAGCAGAAAACTATGTTCATCTACTTCTGAAACAACTCAGGAATGAATTCTGCATTCACTGGTACAATAATGAAATGAAAAACCATGAAATGAAAAACCATGAAATGATACAATGCTCTGGATGAAACTTAGATTAAAAAAGCAGGAAAACGCTATCTCAAGGCTGCTTTGGGAGACTGACAAAATGTGACAAAGCATAACTAGTAGAAACATCCTATTTAGAGTTTTATGGAGCCTTTGACAGGAGCTAGCCAGGCAATACAGAGAATACACATCTAGGCTTAATCTGAGCAGTCCAGGCTTCACCATATTCTGTCCAAGTTCCAGTGAAAAACAGATAAAAGGAGAATTTTGAGCAAAATACATCTGTGCTAGAAACAGGAGAGAAGGGAAAAAACATAATTGGAATTGGAGTGTGCCATCTCCTCCAAACACCCTGTCTGCAGAGAAGGAAACAAAGCAACAAATCTGCCAGGATCCTTGCTCAGTCTTTCTACTGTGAAATGAAAGTATGGGATCCACCCATGCTGCCCTCACAGGTAACAGGTCACAATGCCCTGGCCTGTGCTTGGGTTCAGATGGCAGGACTTTAAATAGTGATTGAACGAGAGTGATGTGAAAAACTGATTAAGAAGCGGCAAAATTACAACTAGCTCAGTATTATTTTAAGTGAGGTAGAATTGAAGATTTACCACTTTTTTCCTGACAAATAGCTTTTAGCAGATAAATATCACAAGAGCAGTAGGGAGGAATAAAAATCATTTGAAAAATACAGACTTAATTCAGAGCTTGCTGAAGTCAGGGGAAGACTTCCAATGGCTTTAATGGGCTTTGGCTCAAGCCCTAGCAAAGAAAACAATATAAACTGAAGTGGGACTCATACCCCTACTATAAATAATGTATGCAATCTCAATTACTAGAAACAGTATTTGTATATATCTAATTTATCATCATTAAAGTGAGATTATGGCAGCTTTATGTGAGACAGAGGCAAATCAGGGCCATTACTGAAAGCAGTTCATTTACATTATCCACTAGAACTGCTCAGGCCGTTTTCATCCCTCATGTTTAAGACCTCAGGAATATGTGGCACATGGATAGTGTAAATCCATCCCTTTTCTATTGCCCTTTTTTCTTCAAATTTGAAATACAAATGTCAAATACTCAGGCAGAAACGAAGCCCAGAGACACTTGTTCTTCAGCCTGTGCCTACTATTAGCACTTGCTAAAGCCAACGGTGCCAAAGAAACAAACCTGGAAGACTTTTGCATCATGCTTCACTCATTCCCTCTCACTAAGGACATCTGCAGAGGTTACAGAAGGCAGCTGTTCACACAGGACAATAACGGCTGCAGTTGAGCTCAATTCCTTGAGTTTCAGTGGGCATCTCAGTTATTATTTGTAAAAATGCCCAGCAGAACTACCCATAATGACTCTGTCTTTGAAAGTAAGTTTGGCCTAGGAGCTCAGGACAGAGCTACACAGCCACACTGATCCATTCCTGCTTTCAAGTATTGAAGTGAAATTTGCAAATAAACCAGTTTCAGACATTTATATGGTCTTAAAATAGAAAATGGCTGCTTTGATGTATTAGCAAAGGCTTGTGAGTCATTGCCAACACTGTCAAAATAGCTACCTACGGCTCTGGATGGCAATGCACATCCAGGACTACAGATGTGCAAAGACAGTTCCAGAGAAAGCAGAAAAGCTGGCAGATAAGATGCTTGCAGGTAACAGGTCTGAAAATGGACAACTGTACTACAAATGATCATCCCAATTATTTTTAGCAAAAAAAGAACCCACCTCATCTATGTACACAAGGAAACAAAACCAACCAAGAGTAACACATTATTCCTTTAATGACTAATTTGATGGATCAATAAGATTTTGTGCATCTCTCCTACTTCAGTGCTCTCTGCCTGCTTAGGAAAAAAATATTTTTTCTCCAGACTATTCCATACAGGTTTTGTAAAAAGAGCTTCCAACCTGGTCTATTGTGTCCCTCAGAAAAGTGCTCCATAGGACTGGCAGATTGCAGGAACAAGAGAAACAAACATTCATATGAAAAATGTCAAGTCATCAACTGTGGACATCTACACAGCCTGACTGAGCTCGCTCTGCTGCTTCTTACAGCAGCTGGATTTGGGGTTATCAAACCTCAGATTTTGTATTTTTCTCTGTTATTGCAATAAGATTTCCTTCCTAACAACTTCTCACCACTAACTTGACACATTTATTAACCAGAGAGACTGGTAAGCTACAGGTCTTACTTTATCAGTTAAACAGGCAAAGCAACGATGCAAGCTCCTAAGCTCCCTATTTCCCTTCTCTTTCCCTGAGATGTTAACCAAACTGCTTCACTTTCTGCAGCCATCTGATCCTTTTGCTCTCCTGAAACTACCAACAAAAAGGAAATTAATGCCAACTGTGGAGGTGATTTGTATTGACACTTTTCCAATAGAATCCAGACTTGGACCACCAGTGTGTTTTCACAGGGGACATCCACCCATCATCAGATGGTTGTAATTTTCCAACAGCAACTGTCCTGGGATGCATTCAACATAGTAACAACAGCTAAGAAAGATTCTTTCTTTCCTTAACACTTTACACAACTGGTTCTTCAAGATGGTGTTGTATTTTTAAGCATAGCAATATAAAACATCCTACTTGAAACTGTTACATATAGAAACTATGAATAAAATATAATCAACCTATCCAATATACACCAATATAGTTTTATAAATTATGTTAATCTGCTACACTTCCATCTATGGTATAGTTAGTCAATATTTCCTTTCATCCCCCAAGCCAAAAGGCTAATCCTCTCAGCAGCTGTTACTACTCCAGTACAGAATGAACGTGAATTTAACCTCTCCTGGATATAGCCCAATAAATTCTGTTGTTTTTCTAAGCCCTTCTGTGAATTAAAATGGACGTTGGCTTGCCATCCAACCTCATGAACAGGTCTGAAGTGGCTTTTAGGCAAGGGGCCAAATAACTTCCCAATTCCCTTATAGGGTATAGCTCTCACTCCAGAGATCTTCTGAGCAAAAGTTGAAAAACATAATCTTCTCCATTTCCTCAAAATTAGTTTTCATTTTCTCAGGATTATTTAAAAAATTATGCACAGAACTATATTAAAATAATGCTAAGGGTTCATTTGCACTCCTCGAGTCTCAGGGATTCAACTGAATTATATCAATACCAACATGAGAAAATATGCCCTCCTGCAACCTCTCAGACAATGCAAAGGCCAGGATATTGCAAAGCTTGACTGTAAAATTCAACCCAGCATGTGTGATTGAGTACTGAACAAGGCTCAGGAAAATGGGAACACTCCCTAGGACAATGAAGATCTGTTATTAGAAACAAATCCATACTGCAGCTGATGTTTAACTCCATTCTAATGAAGACCAATATATGCTGTAAAGTCTTCCTTTCCCTTTCCTTTCAAAAGCAATGCACTTCAGGCTTTGATTTGGCGCAGCAATGACCAACGCACTCAATCTGAGGACAACTGGCAATGCACAGACCCTAGGCACGTTTCTGGCGCTCCTGTGGCGTCCCCTCCGGGGATGAGCCGATTGCTGTCTGAAGCGGCTCACCAGCCAGCCTGCGCCCTTGGGGCGCTTCCCGCCCGCATCCTTCAGGGCCCCTCCACAAAGCCCTGCCTACTGATAAGGGTTTTCTTTCTGTCTCACACAACCCGAACTGCAGTCTGTAAGCCTGGGCTTCACAACAGAAGATAGAGACTAGCTAGAGAAAATAAACTACAAATAATAGCAAACTTCCAGCTCCTTCAAGCAGATTGCTATGAGCAGCGAGCTATTATCCCACTCCTCCTCACAGCCAGGAGATCTAATCTGTTGTGTCGGTCAGGTATAGATATTTGATTTGGGGTTTATGCTTGGTTAGAGTAATTAATTTTCCCTCTTTCAGAAAACTATTAAAGTTCTGTGAATATGAGAAGACTAAACACCACCGATGGCAGTGATTGCCTTTACCAGGCTGAGGAAGTTCAAGCACTCTGCCGGTACTGGCACTGGCACTCCTCGGGTAGTGCTTTCAGGCACGAACATTGAGTGTGTCCTTTGGAGTTCCCGTAAATGAGGGCCAGACGGAAAACCTACCTCCTGAGGACGAGGCTCTCCTTTCAGTCTCCAGGCAAGCGACAACTTGGCAGACAGAGCCACATGAGGTCTTACATGCTGCATTCCCTACCAGGCTATTTCTCGCTCTCGGGCTGCCTGCCTTGCCGGCCGACCAGAGTGGGACCAAAGCGGCAGCTGCTGACAGCCAGGGGCACCCAGCCTTAGGCGGTTGAGAACCCCAGCATGGTGGGGGCTGGAAGGGACCGCTAGAGATCATCTAGTCCAGTCCCCATGACAAAGCAGGGGCACCGATAGCAGGTTGCCCAGGAGCACGGTGTCCAGGCAGGTTGGGAATGTCTCCAGAGACTCTCCAGCTTCTCTGAGAAGCCAGTTCCAGAGCTCCGGCACCCTCACAAGTTTTCCCTTCTGTTTAGGAGGACAGCACTGAAAAGACTCTGGCCTAATCCTCTCGACTCCCGTTCTTTAGATAGTGGTAAGATTTCCTCTCAGTCTGTTTTTCCTCCAGACTCAGGTCTCTTCATTAGAGGGGAGCTCAAGTGCCCTCATTATCTTCGTAGTCCTGACTCTTTCCCTAGCCCCTGAGCAGCCGCAGTTTACCAGCGGTTTAATCGCGACAGCGTGAACTGTGGCCTCAATTCTCCTTGTCTCCCCACCAAGCAAGACAGTCTGCCCGCGGTGTGCGCCGGCAGCGGCTCCGCGGGGCAGCGGCTCCGAGGCGCTGCAGCGAACGGACTCCATTTCCCGGCGTGCCCCGGGGGCAGCCCGGCGCGGCGCAGCGGGACGCGCGGGGCGTGCGCAAGATGGCGGCGCTGGCAGCGTGGGGTTCGGCGGCCGCGCCCGCCCGGCTGTGCCCAATGCCCGCCCGGCTGTGCCCGGTGCCCGCCCGGCTGTGCGGGGTGCCGCGGGCGCTGGGGGGCTGGCGGGCGCGGCGGGGGCTCGGGCAGCAGGCGGGAGCCGCGGGCGGTACGTGAGAGGCGGCGCGGAGGGGCTCCCACTCGGCCTGTCTCAAGGACTGCGGCGCCTCTTTAGCCGCCCGTAGCTCCCGCGGGGCTGAGGGAAGGGAAGCGGGGCGGGATGGCATGGGGGGGTGTGCTGCCGGCATGCAGAGGCCCGGCGAGGTGAGGGGCTGCAGCTGGACCTTTGCCTGAGGAGAGAGCATGGCGTAACCGCCGCCGTCTCTTTCTTCCTCTGCTGCTGTTGAGGCTTCCCTTCCAGCTGCGCTAACAGCATGTGCAATTTACCCCCAGAAGAAAAAACTGCCAGGCCGTCCTTCACAGACGAAGCCGTTCAAAACCTGCTCTACAAAATGACTGGGCTCAACCTGCAGAAAGTCTTCAGACCGGTGAAAATGGAGCTTAAGCCACCCAAGTACAAGTTGATGACGGAAGCGCAGCTGGAAGAGGTATGCTGCGCAGCCTCCCGGTGTCCCCTTTAGCAAGAAGTCTGTAACAGACCGTATTTCTGTTGTCTTTGATCGTGCTGGTGGAAGCATTTTGGTTGCTTTCCTTTGGTTTAAGTAGTTTGCTAAATGAGTGAAAATTGGCGTTTTATTTATCTATTTCTCCATTTCTGTGGAATATGGAAGGAGATTGGGTGTTTGATTTTTTCTCTTGAACGCTGGTGCTGTCTATTACCCCTTCCCCTATGCTTCTGAATTGTGTTAATCATCATCTAACGTTTAAATTGTAGCCCTGGAACTCCTTTTACTGTGGTCCAGGATGATAAAGGAGCCTGACTAAAGTATTTTTTTCTGTAACCACAGTAAGGACCCAGAACATATCATCAGCAAGTTCACAAACACCACCAAACTGGGTGGAAGTGTTGGTGTGTATGAGGGTAGGATGCTCTGCAGAGACAGTTGGACAGACTGGATCTATGGGCCAGTGTTAGCAGTATGAGCTTCCGCCAGGCCAAGTGCTGCGTCCTGCGCTTGGCTCACAACGACCCCATGCAGTGCTACAGGCCTGGGGAAGTGTTGCTGGAGAGCTGCCTATCAGAAAGGTACCTGGGGTTCTAATCGACAAGAGGCTGAGTGTGAGGCAGCAGTGTGACCAGGTAGCCAGGAAAGCCAGTGGCAGCCTGGTTTGTATTAGAAATTGTCCAGGAGGAGTAGGGAAGTGATTGTCCCCCTGTACTGGGAATGATGAGACCACGTCTTGAGTATTGTGTCCATTCTGGGCAGGTACCTCCATACAAGAGAGTTCTGGAGGTGCTGGAGTGAGTACAGAGGAGGGCAATGAAGCTGGTGAAGGGCCTGGAAAATAAATCTTATAAGGAACTACTGAGGGAGCTGGGGCTCTTTAGTTTGAAGAAGAGGAGGCTAAGAGGTGACCTCATCACTGTCTATGACTACCTGAAAGGACTTTGTAGAGAGGTTGGTGCTGGTTTCTTCTCAGGTAATGAGTGATAGAACAAGAGGGAATTGCCTCAAGCTGTAACTGGATGTTAGGGAAACTTTTTTCACAGAAAGAGTGGTCAAGCACTGGAATAGGCTGCTTAGGGAGGTGGCTGAGTCACCAGCCCTGGATGTGTTTAAAGCTTGTTTAGATGTGGTGCTTGGGGTGAACTTTGTGGATGGGGTTTAGGGGTGAACTTTGTAGAGTACTTCTCCCTCTCTACTCTGCCCTGGTGAGACCACATCTTGGATACTGCATTCAGTTTTGGGCTCCCCAGTTTAAGAGGGACAGGGATCTGTTGGAGAGGGTCCAGTGGAGGGTTGTGAGGATGATGAGAGGACTGGAGCACTGCCTGATGAGGAGAGGCTGAGGGACCTGGGGCTGTTTAGTCTGGAGAAGACTGAGAGGGGATCTAATCAATGTCTATAAATCTCTGAGGGCTGGGGGTCAGGAGGAGGGGACAGGCTCTGCTCACTGCTCCCTGGGATAGGACAAGGAGCAATGGATGTAAGTTGCAGCACAGGAGGTTCCAGCTCAACACAAGAGGGAGCTTCTTTACTGTAAGGGTCACAGATCACTGGAACAGGCTCCCCGGAGAGGTTGTGGGCATCCTTCTTCTCTAGAGACGTTCAAGGCCTGTCTGGATGTGCTCTTCTGTGATCTGTGCTAGATCATGTGGCCCTGCTCTGGCACAGGGGGTTGGACTGGATGATCACCTTGGGTCCTTTCCAACCCCTAATATCCTGTGAGTAGGGTTAATGGACTTGATCCCAAGTTTTTCCCCCAATCTGAATGATTCTGTGACTCGGTAACAAGCTATATATACATTATTGATTGTGGTTTATGCTTTGGTGCAAACCTACCAGAAGTAAACTTGATCTCCACAGTTGTATGCATAGATCTCGGTTTTGGAACTTCCTCTAGCAGTTTGCCCAGGTTACAGTAGTGGTGTGTTGTTCATGTACGATTCTTCTACCTGGAGGCTGAATTAGTGTCTTGCTCCTCAACTGCAGAAAAAAATAGAAGATTCAAAAAACCCAACTCTCTAAATGGAAATATTTAAAATTGTTAGCTTTCCAATAGGAGGATTATGTTTAATCATAAACTTTTTTTCCCCCCAAAGGCCACAAGAAAAGCCATTGAGGAAGCTAAAGTAAAACTAGCCATGCCCCCTGTTTTGAAGGAGAGAGAGCCGATTGATGATGTCTTAGCAGAAGACAAATTCCTTGAAGGAACTGAAAGTACAAAATATGTGTTTACAGATTTAACTTACTCCGTTCCACATCGTGTAAGTAATGATGACTTTATTTTAATTCTTAATTTCAAAGTAAGCTTTAGGTTTCAATAAAATGTAGCTGCAGCACTTGGCAGAAAGGCTGAGGAGTTATAAATTCACTCTGGTACAGGGCAATACAAACATGTAGTTTTATATGTTTGCTGCCAACTGATCATGATGAATTATGTGCTGGTGCTTAAAAGCGGGGGTGTGTGGGAAAGCTGTGGGATAGTTGTTTAATTATTTAAAAGCAGATGTTTGTACTGTGTAAGGAGTGTGGAGTTCTTTCATACTTCCTAGAAACTTCCTGTAGAATCAGATTGTTTAGTACTATGCACAGACCAAAAGATGGAGCTACTTTGCAGCTGCAGAGATCAGGTGGAAAGCTTGGTAAGTGATAAATGAGTTCATGGGAAAGCTGTGAAGAAATAGTTGTCAAATAACATAGTGGAGTACAGGGATAAGATTTCTTTGTATAATGAAACATCTAGATTGTCCTAAGTACTGGTAGGAGTAGGCTGGAAAAGTCCTTAACAAATAGTTATGATTCTGAGAAGTTTCTATGGGTCAAGCATGCGTATAGTGATGATCCTGTGAGGTGAATTGCCAAGTCTTCAATCTATGAGAACTCTCCAGGAACCTCCTCTTTATTCTTCTGCCTCAACGTGTTCAAAACTTTCTCTTCCTAACAGACTTTCCTATCTGCTGCCCTAAGTGAAATAAGCCTGGGAACAGATCTGAGACCAGTGTTTTCCTGCTTGTGTTTTTTATTTCATGGTTGCCCTTTCTTGATTCTAGCACATACCTCTGAAAGTCAAAAGAACAGGACACTTGCATCCTTAATATTACTGTGAAATGCATAACATTGGGTCAGCAACATGGCTAACTTTTCTCTGGGTATTAGTTACATCACCTGGCTAAAGTTCAGAGGGCATTAGTGTTTAGTGTAGGCATGTCATGTGCATACCTGTTTATGTCATAAAACTGAGGTGGAAATGTAGCGCTTACTTAGCAGGTACCAAGGGAGAAATGATGGATCTGGCCCATAGCAACATCAATTAGAGACTGGTGTTATTAGTGTGAGTTTAGGTACAGAACTTTATTTGCCAAAAAGAATCCTTGTTGCCGTGGTTCTGGCTATGAAGAGAGCTGCTTTGGGAGATAATGTGGGTGTTTTACCTTCTCCTCAGGAACGTTTCATTGTTGTTAGAGAAACAAATGGTGTATTGCGCAAAGCAACCTGGGAGGAGCGAGACAGAATGATACAGATATTTTTCCCAAAGGAGGGGCGCAAAGTTATTCCCCCAGTAGTGTTCAAGGATGAAAACCTTGTGGTAAGTTCTTCTTCATTTTGAAATGGATCAGTTTTGCATAATTGTGCTCGTTTTGGCCAGAGTAGCTCTGAGTAAGCCAATCTGCTGCTATATTTTCAGCTGAGTTCTGTTTTGGACAATTGCTTATCATTGTAGCTTAAAATACTTAAAAGTTCTAGTGCAGGGCCAGGTACATCATGCTTAGGTATAAACGTCCTGTCGTGGTATTAATCCTAATTTAATCAGTACATTCCCAGATCAAGCACAATTACAGTGTGTAAACTGGTGTTCTGGAAACAAAAATCAAGGCACATTTGTACAATGTCATTAAGGCAGTTACTGTACTTGTACCTGTTTTGTCTTGTGAGGAAGGGGATATTGGGTTTAAGCATTGCCCACAACAGAAATATTGTGGATTTTGAAGGGTTGAAACAGTGTGATGGAGACTGTCTGGCTGAACTTGAACTCTTGTCTCAGACTGTGTTTCAGCAAAACCATCATGAGGATGTCCTGAACAGGTGCATTGCTCAGTTTGAGCCAGATTCACCGGATTATATCAGAGTGAGTCCACTTTTCATTTTTCTAGTTTGGAAAATGGCATTAGGGAAGAACTTTTGGGTTTGTTTTGCAAAGTTAAGGATTGTCTGGGGATCACAGGTGGTGTTCATATGTGTTTTTTTCCTCCATACAGAGTACCTGTTATTCTTGTGATGAGCATCATGTTTTGGTTTTACTTTTCCCTTGCAGAAAAGTCAGACAGAATTCTGTTTTAAGTAGTTTTCAACAGTAGAAGAACCACATATACATTGAAATAGTATTTTTATCGGTATTTCTGGTATCAAACCAAAATTGGTGATTAACTCATAAATGGCCAAAGCCAGAGCTGTGCTCCCCAAGTCTTTTTGACAGGATTTGAAAGGAAGAGGTTGATAATTGATAAAGTTAGGTAACTGATCTTGTATTCCTGAGAGCACTGTACACAGTGTTATTTCTGACGAAGAGCAGGTACAAAAATACGCTTCTAGCTGAAACAGTAACTAGTGACTGATGAGCATTTAAATCTACACTTGCCTTTAAAATGCTTAAGCTGTAGTATTTCTCAAATGACTAAGAACATAACTTCTCTTAGACAAATTTTCAAGTACATTTTCTTTGTTCTGTCATTTTTCTCTGTAAAGACCAGAATACAACTTGGCAGCAGAGAAATGAATTTTCAGAGATTATGTCCCTCCCTTCCAAAGTTTTCAGTACAGAGTATTTATCAAGTATTTAACTTGATTTTAACATAAAGGTGTCTGTGGCTAAGCACCAAGAATTGTGTTAAACCTTGGCACGTATTTTAAGTTAGGGTAACACTGGGATAAGGTAGCATGGTTCAGCATGTAGCTTGTTCCTGCACTGGAGGGAGGTTTGAAAATAGATTGAAAAGTTGGTAGAGGGGAGAAACTGTCATCAAGCTCCAGCTATGCTAACAAAGTGAACATTTTCTGAGTCTAGGTTCATCATCGGACCTACGATGACATAGAGAAACATGGCAAATATGACCTGCTCCGTTCCACGCGACACTTTGGGGGGATGGTATGGTATCTAGTGAACAGAAAGCAAGCAGACGGCTTACTAATAGACATGATCCAAAGAGACTTGTAAGTTGTTTGTCACTTACTAGTTTTGCAAAGCACACCACAAAGTACATTCTTTAAATTTTACTCTTCAGAGAAAGTAACTGCTACAAATGGCCCTTTGTGTGTTTCAGGCTGGACGATGCTACAAGTTTAATTACACTCTATCATATGCTTCATCCTGAATGTCCATCAGCAAAAGAAGCTAAAGAAGGGAACCTTCAGGGAGTTGACCTGATCAAGGTAAGCTTTTCTAATTGGCTACTTTCCTAGAGCAGAGAAGGCTCTTACGCACCGGAGGCCTATTTAATATTCCAGATTTCTCCTCCCCTTAAGCAGCAGGTGTTTAGCTGGAAGGGCTGTGCATGCCAGGTTGCTTGTGTTTGGGGTTTTTTAAACTATGTAGCTGTAGCTGGCTGATCTACCTCTGAAATCTCACTATGCAACTCTGCTCTAAATGGTGCATTAATCTCTCCTGCCATGTTTGCAGGTATTTGCAAAGACTGAGTCGCAGAAAGAAGGCTATATACAGCTGGCCCTCCAGGCGTATGAAGAAGCAATGGCTGCCTCTACAGCTTCATGAAATAAACCTTGGTTCATCATAGGGTTTAAGCTTGTTTATAATGTTCTCTGTACAGGATTCCACAATAAATACTTGAAACAACTGACTGGTCAAGAAAAACATTTACTGAAATATGCAAGAGTCACTCATTGTAGCAGCTTACTATTTTCAGAAGTTCTTTCAATGAACTTAATTATCATGACTTGTTTTTAGGGTGATAATAAGAGTCTGAGGTTAATTGCCTGAATCTAAGCAATTTCCCAGAGCTAATTTTACTTACTTAAGCTCTCCAGACAACACATTTATTTCATTTACAAAAGCGTGTAAGACTACATCTGTCCCTGAAGACATACTACAGTTATGTTAGCTAAAAGACCCAAGTGTTGTCTAGAAGAGCAGCTGAGCTACTGCTAGTGAACAGAGAGGAGCTAACTGTATCCAAGTGTAAATGCTCTGAAAAGGCAGGATAAACTATTAATGCTTGGCTTACAACACATGTTACTGAAGCTACAGTAGAAGTACTAGTAAAAGGAGAATGGGGGAATAGAATGTTTAAAACTGTTTATTTGAGATCTTGATAAATGAAAACATTTTTAGTATGCACTGGATCAGGCCTACACCTTAAATTTCAACACAGTGAAGGCAAAGTCTTTTTGTACAGGTACTATCTCTACCTTTCTTTCTACATGTATATGGTCCACTTGCAGTAGAAAAATCAAATTTAGGAAGCACATAGTCCACAGAACTTCCTTTGTTTGGAGTAATTGATTTGGTCATCCAAGAAATGTTCACTCATCTAAGATCTCTTCATCCAAGTTGATATCTGTGGTATCAATATCTTCTAGATCTAAATTATCCAAGTCATCTTCCAAGTCCAACAGTGTCTAGACAAAGAAAAGACCAGATTCAGGAATCATTAATATGGTTACATGTTAGGCAGCTTATAGGACATGTGATTCTGTATGATGTATTTGGATGTTGCACAAAACAAGCTGGGGCAGGCAGGAGGCCACATCACTGTTAAAATAAGGTGTAGGCAGAAGCTGCCTTCTTGACAAGAAAGCACCTCACAGTTGCAGCTTCTTGGCCGGTTTTGACCAACTGTGTTTGGACTGCATCCTTTATTCCCTGAAAATCCACAAGGCTGGAGGACTGGTCTGTGTTACAGTGTACAGTTCCCGCACACAGCAGGAAGGTATCTGTACACTGCGTTAATCCTAAGTTGTTTGTGTCTATCAATGTAGAAAGTGACATTTTCTAAACCAAAGAGCTCAGTTTAAACACATTATTAGTTGGAGGTCTTCAATGTAAAATGAACTTTGTACTTGTGCTTTGCTTTTTAAAGATATTTCAGTACCTTCTGATCTCTTGTTGGAAGCAGATCAGAGTTCTGCACACCTGTCTTCATCACTTCTTGTTTAGGAGGTGGAACTGGTTCTTCAGCCTTCTACCGAAAAAGAGAGAAAAGCAAACCAACAAGCAGTTAAATGGCAGCAGACCAGTGGTTCTCTTTCAGTTTCCCTCAGGAGGTTTTGAACCTTCACAGCCAGTGAGCCTTCTAGTCCTCACTCCAATAGAGATGACTGATTCTCAGCCCACTTTATTTCAAGTGGTTGATGATGGAACGCATACAATGAAAACAACCTTCAGAACATTATTGGTTGGTTTCAAATACCAAAGAGCTGTTAGAAAGGAGGTGAGTTTCCATGTCCCTAGCAGGAAGGTTATTAAGTTACTCGAGAGCAGTTTTAGCAGACTCTAAATCTTAGTACTGGTGCTGGGCTTTGTGTCCCATACCACCCTTCTCTCACTGCTGCACTAGTTTTATATTAAGAAGATTCATCAGCTAACACCATTACTTCAGCACTGGTACTATTCAATTAACCATACTTGCTTTCATTATATAATTATCTCCTACAAAACTTGCCCTAGCCAGCCTCAGCTGTAAGAGACAACTGCTCTTTAAAGGCTTCATTGCAATCATGGCCTGCATGTCAAGATATGCTTCTGACATCCACATAATGGGAGGGGTTTGAAGTGATCTCTAGAAATCATCCAGTTCAATCTCCCTGCTAAAGCAGCATCACCCACCACAGGTTGCTCAGGATCATAATGTCCAGGAGGGTTTGGAACCTCACCAGAGAAGGAGACTCCATAACCTCTCTGCAGACCCTGGTCCAGTGCTGTGGCACATTTACAGTCAAGTTCTTCCTCACGTTCAAGTGGAACCTCCTGGGTTCGTGCTTGGGCCCACTGCCCCCTGTCCTATCACTGGACACTACTGAAAAGAGTCTGGCTCCATCCTCTTGGCACCTTGCCTTTCAGCTTGGTGCTTTTCAGCTTCTAACACCAGTTAGTTCTAAGCTGCTTTAGGTAACTTTTGCAAGACTATTTCTATACTTTCTTTAAAAATACCCAACTTTGACTTTGCTTTATGATACTTGTTTTGATACACAAGCAGCAGCCACTACAGCTACTTGAAAGCAAGCTAAGTTCTCTGAAGTGTCAACAAGGTTTTGCAGTGCATCTCCTAGGAGATAAAAATACACAGAATGGAAAGAAGTGACTTTCTCTTTCTCCTTCTACTTCCACTGCAGTTCTTTCAGAAGTTTATAGCTTCAGGAGCTGTGCTAACATCACTGTCTTCAAGAAATTCTCACGTTCAGATATAAACTGTATTTGACATGAGCAAGAATTAGAAGTTGTCAGCTTGTTTCAATCTGAAAAACACTTTAAGCATTAATTTCAGTTTGTAGTTGTTTTCTGGCTGCCCAGGGAGGAGGTGGAGTCGCTGTCCCTGGAGGTGTTCAAGAACAGACTGGATGAGGCACTTAGTGCCACAGTCCAGTTGAATGGATAGGGCTGGGTGATAGGTTGGACTGGATGATCTTAGAGGTCTCTTCCAACCTCGTTGCTTCTATGAACTGAGGTGGTAAAAAAACCCTGAGTTACTTCAGATACTGATTAGAACACAGTTACAAGTAATGGCGCAGGATTTCTCTCTAGTCATGTTACATTCCATAAACGTGCTGGCCAGCAAGCACTATAAGGCATTTGTAACTGCTGTAACTGCCAGTTTTCAGGCTTTAATTTCTGAGCTTTTGGAAAACTAGCAGCAGTTGAGGCAGTGTTTTTATTTGCAACTGCAGGACAAATTCAGTGGTAAGGCTCCACCATTACTCATAGTGATGAAAGATAACCCAAGAGAAGTAACCATACAGAACAAATAGTTTATCAGTCAAGAAGTCATTGGTAGTTACAAAAGTAGACTAAGAGAAATCTGACTCAAAAGAACATGGAGCTCAGCTGCAGTGTCTGCAGTCAAGCCAGTAAGAGCAGTTTGTCCATTACTGGTGAAATGTTCTCCCGGGTAGATGCTATTGCACAATAGGAAAGTTGCCTCTTTCTTAGACTTCATCATTTAGTAGAAGCACTGACCTGAGGTGCCATTAATCCAGATGGCTCAAAGCCTTTTGCTTCTTCAAGTAAATTTCTTTCTTCATTTGGCTAAAAATAAACAACAAAATCATCAAGATGTGTTTGGGGAACGTTTGGTTTCACTGACCTGCTTAAAGCTGATCTGACAGCACCAAACGGTATTCTAGAGACGCTGAGGCCTCCTGCTCGTTACTTACAGTGACAAGGGGGTACTCCCTGGCTGGTCGCAGGTCAGCAAGGTTCTGTTTAACAAACTCTTCAGCCACAAAAGCTTCCTTCAGGCCAGGGAAAAGATTTTCGTATTCCGTAGGATCAGCAAGGGACTCGGCAGCTTTTTGGTTGACTTTAGAGAGATTCTCCCGCCACAGTTTGACAACCCTGGAGAAGCAAACTGTAGTTACACACAGCTGGTTCTGACAACGCTGCTCATGCTCTGCCTGTGCTCTGGGATTACCTTGAGACTTGGCTTGGCAAATAGGTCCGTGCAAGAAAAGCAGCTTCTGGGAGACGCCCCGTTTTAATCAGCAGCTCCAAACACGAATCGAGCCTGAAAGATTGAGACGGGATTTTAGCCAGTGCATTTAATAAAGAGGTTTTCTGTACTGGATTAGCTGTTTATTCTAGTACATTACAGTGCTTCCACTGCAGATTTTAGAGTAACAACCCTCATAAAATAGGATCAGCTTTTCTGAAAGGTACCTGCCACAAACTCTCCATCAAGTTTTAGGTTAGCTCTAATTAAATTTGGAAACCTGAGGTTCTTTGCACTTGGTAAAGCAGAACAGAACAATCTGAATCTCTGGCTTGCTACTTACTTTCCCTGCAGGAAGTAGCTCATAAATGCAACGTTGTTCTTGCCATCTTTCTCTGCTCCTTCAGCTAACTTATTGACCATGTCAGCATTTCCAGAAGCTGTAGCCAGGAGCAGCAGTCCTCCATAGTCTTGTGCATGGTGGAGACACTCTTGGGCTAAGCCAAACTGGCATTTACTAATGGCAAGCTCAGCAAGTTGTTTCCATTTCTGTTCTGACTAATGGTATAAAAAGGCAACGGGGAGGGAAAGAAAACAGAATATATGCCTCACATTTTTGAACAGTATTTAAAGGTTTTCAGAGCATTGAACACAAAAAGGTAACTTCCCTCATGAAGATTCTGTATCCTGTCACCACACCTGTCATCCCTGTAATAGAGCCACGATTCCCGCAGCTTAGCAGCATGACTCAGTGTTACATGCAGGCCACTGCACTGCTGTACCACGATGCAAAACAGTTTTTCATTAAATGTGGAGGAGAAATAGACTTCAGAAATTTAAACAGTAAAGATCTCTTAAAACTCTAACCTTCAGAATGTAAGAAAAGCTTTTGTGTCTGTAAGGTCACATTCCTTACAGCTAACTTGCTTAGTTACAGCAGGAACCGGGAGGTCAATTCTGTCAGTCTTCACAGTGCACTGCTCTAGGTTTGCCAAGGCTGGCACAAAGGCCTAGAGAGCCTTCAGACCTGGCATTTCTCCTCTCGCCGTTAAATACTGGAGATTAAGGCTTGACTCTTGATTCAAGTTTTGTATTCTCAAGGAGTTTGTGTAGCTTTTTTTGTGCAGCCATTTTTCTGCCCCCATCCTTCATCTTAAATCCCTTTAAATTACAGGCAGAATCACCTCATCGAGGAAGCTGGAAGCATTTATATAAGGTGCAGGGAGGTGTAATGTATTCCCACATACCACTGTCTTTCCTTCCAGGGCCTCTTAGATTCAAACTAATACTCAGAACTAGTATAAAAGACCAAAACCTGTGTGTTTACCTCTGCTTCCACTGCAAGCTGATAGGCTATTTTTAATTCTCCAAGCTGAAGAGCAAGTTCAAAGCGATGTTCTGGATCCGTAGATACTGCAAGAGCTTGTTGTTTGAAGCCCTAAAATAAAAATGTGGCAGTAAGGCTTTGATCCATCAGGCTAAACAGCACACTAGGTGCTCTTACAAAACTCTCTACACAGAAAGTTAGAAACTTAACTACACATGATTAGTAAGAGTTTATGTGTACAGATAACATGACCAGGTGGTCATAGAATCAAATAATTGACTGGTTTGACTTAGAAAGGACCTTTAAAGGTCATCCAGTCCAACTCCTCTGCAGTGAGCAGGGACATCTGCAACTCGAGTCGCTCAGACACCATCCAACCTGACCTGGGATCACTCCAGGGATGAGGCAACTACCACTTCTCTGGGCAACCTGTGCCAGGGTTTCACTTCCTTTATTGTAATGTACTCCTCCTCTCTAGTTTAAATCTCCCCTCTTGTAGTTTAAAATCTTCACCCCGTGTCCTGACACAATAGCTTAGCAAGCTCAACTGGACACATGAGTAAACTGATTCATGAAGGGTTTGATAATATGAAGTAGTTCTCTTGCCTGTTTTTCAAGAAAATGTGCAACTCTGGTTCTCTGCTCTTTTGGAATGGTGGGAAGAACTTTGTCAGCCATACCAAAATCTCTCCTCATCACAGCGGTTTGATATTCAAGCACTGAGACCAGCAAAGAGTAGCTAACAATGTTTAGCTCTTTATCACCCAAATAAAGTCGGTTGTCCTTAGGAATATATCCCAAGAGATACATTGTCCTGAAATAAAATAGAGAACAATAATCTTGAATGGATCCACCACCAAACAGTCTACAAAAAGCTCCCATAGTTCTTACAGCAGCAAAAATATTCTCATGGAAGTAGTCTTTCCCCATACATACACTTTCACACTGCACCTGCACCACTGTTTGCTCCCTCCAAAATTACCACCCCAGAACATACATGAACATGACATGCAACAAACCAGAAATGCAGCGCAAGCTGGTGACAAGGTTCTCCTTGTCCGAACCTGCAAGGCTTGGCTGCAGCCCAGTGCAGCAGCTTACCTGTCTAAATGGGCAATGGTGACAATTTCTCCGCCAACATAGTAGTTGAGTCTGTTCACAGAACTGGTGTAAATAAAGCAGTCACCTACCCACAAGCCTGTTTTCACAATCTCCTGAATCTCACCCAGAACCTGCAAATTAAGTTTCATTTAATCAGATACCTAAAAGCCTATTTCTAGGTAACAGTAAGAGTCCTGCATTTCCAAATTATACTTAGTATTAAGTAAATACTTCAGCAAATTGCAAAAAACGTTTAGGCACAGGTTGAAAGTATTTAAATCATGCTTTTAGCTTCATGAAAATGCCATAGCAGATGAAATCTCTACCATAATAATCAGCTAAACCAATTGTAAATCCAGGAAAAGAACAAACAAACTAGGCTTTAAGTGAGATAACGACAAATCTCACAAGACAAGTTGTGTTTCTGACACTGCACAGCATGAGGTTTTTCACTTGTTCTCAGATTCAAAAACCATTTGGAAATCCAAAAACTGCAGGCAAAGTTTAAGCTGTGCAGACATACTACCTGAGCCTGTGCTCTGGTAACTCCGTAAGAACAGGTATGCGGAGAAACATGAGCACCAGGTTCTGTCATGCTGGGATTCCAAGAGGGATACTCTCCTCAAGGAGCCCAAAGAGTGTTCCTCAGGCAGAAATATGCTGGCCATACTCTATTCTGGTGTTCTGGAAACTAAAATGTGATAGGACTATATGAAGGACTAGATATGCTGCACTTTGGGAAGTCCTGCTTCTATGACCTCAAATCCTAGTCTAGTTTTAAAACAGGAGGTACCTCAAAAGCATCTTCAATTCCATCTTCAGTGACACCTTCATGTGTTTCTTGGGCTGCTGTAACTTTTTCTGATAGGTATTTCAGAATGAAGAAAGACTCCTCTGTAGCAATGCAGACAAGCTCACCCGAGTCAGACCAAAAAATCTGTATTATCAGAACAAGCAATGGCACAGTTTGAGACTCCAGGTTAAGAAAGGAGGATGTATGAAAGTTAACACGTAATAACTCTAACATAAGCTTTAGGACTTGAGAAGCCAACACAGAGAGGGCATTTTTCTCTCCTCCTGCGACACAACTGAAATCAGAAGCTATTATTTAATGATTGCCACTCTGGCTTCATTCAGAAAACCAGCAGTCTAGTAAAAAATCCCAACCAAACAAAAAAGCCACAAAACAAAGCCCACAAACCAGAAACTAAACAAAACAGTAAACAAAGAGAGGTAAGAACCTTCAGTCCCAGCTAGAAACTTACGTGTTTGGGCTGAATTTCAATTCTGCGAATCAGTTCCGTGTTTTCCCAATCATAGAATGCCAAACCATTCACAGATCTGACCCCCAACAGGAAGCCACCATAAATACCTGCAAGAAAACAAAGGTGTAAGAAACCCACACTCAGCAAAAGAACACACTTATTTGAAGTGTAAATGCTCACCTTCTGCTCCAAAATCAGGTTTGAAGGACTTCTTCTCTTTGAAGTTTTTAAATATCTTTACAACACTGTTGCTCTCCCTGATTGCATATCTGAAGAGAGATTACATTGTTAAAAAAGAAGTTGCTCCATTTCCAAAGCAGCATATTACTGATATCCTAAGTTACTACAAAACATCTGCATTTACCATCCAAACAAATTAGCAGAGTGCTACAAATGCAAAAAATTAAAGCAGCTTGACTCTGCGATTACCCAAACACAGGTTTCAGTTTTCAAGTCAGTTTACTATCTGCACAACCTGAAAACTAGCAGCAGCAAATTTAAGTTAACACAAAGGCAGAAAAGGTGCCACACTTACTCTGAAGAATCATGTGCCCATACGAACTCCTGTGCAGAGCCAAAGCTCTTGTTTCTCAGAGCCATAGCTGTGTAGATGATATATTCACCATCTCCGCACACCACTACAAACCTAGAGTGGGAGAGAGATGCAACTGTCTGACATCTGTGTTCAGTTCCATAGGTGTGAGCAAGGAGAGAAGTCATCTGAAAAGCTAAAGGCTCCTAGCCCAATATAACCATGTAAATGCAGACAGAATAAGAGCGCTTTGTTTACCCCAAAAGAGCCACAGAACTAGATTTTCTTCTGCATCATCCTTCCTTCTCTAGTCTCTGAGTGGCTTTTGTACCTTGTATCCTTCTGATTCCAATTTGGCTTATATGTTAACAACAAAAAAACAATTCAAGAGAAGTGGTAAAAGAATGTGGTTTGCTGCTATTACACATTTTGGTTACATCATTCTTCCTCCACCTACAGTGTTCAGCTTGTCTGTTTAAGCAGCTTCTACCTGTGATTTCCCATCTATTACCCTGATTTTACAGCGCCTGGTTCTGATGTACCTGTTCTCCACCAGCACACACAACCCTCTTTTTGCTCCTCATTCAAAAAGACTTGCAATATCTAAATAATAACAGACATCAGAAATGTTGAAGGATTTTGTTCTGAAATCTATTACCGTCCATTAGGGTTGTGCTGAATTGTCTGAGGATAGATTTCACAACTCCCCATATCCTTTACTGCCAGGGGCAATCTCTCTCCGTCTTTGATTTCGGCATCTCCCATAGCTTTCAAGTTAGCCTGTTGGACCTCTGAATGCTTAGCCCAAATGATTTTTCCATTTGCATCCATGGACATGGCAGGTTCTTCACGACCAAGCTAGAAAGTGTAGCATAACAATTTAGCAGATGAATACATTGTTGATGTTCAAGTTGAAGTTTAAGTGAAGCATTCTGGCTCTGCCTTAAACTGTCAATTAAAATGCCACATTTTCCCAGAATCAGAAGTCAGTTGCTCTCTACCTAGGACAGTGATGAATCACTACCTCTATTTCAGACTGCTAACTGTACCTTAACAATAATGCTGCCTTCATCATATCCTAAAGCCACGTTGTTGGATCCTCTTAAACTGGCCACACACCACACCCTCTCCATGCCATAGTTGAGGGTACTTTCCAGGCGGTAAGTGCTTGAATGCCAAATGCGCACAGTTCCTAGAGGAAAAAGAAACAAGTTACATCTTCTCCCTCTCTCCTCTCTCCCTAACGGCAGGAGGTGCGTAGCCACATGACAAGAAAAGTTCTCTCCTAAGACCAAGATACAAAATTACCATCTTCAGATCCCGTGATGATGATAGGCAGCTCAGGGTGGAAGCTGACACACGACACATTTTGAGCATGTCCTTCCAGTGTTTGCACACATGTTTTATTCTGAAAAAACAAAACCCACACCAAGAGTCAAAAGTACACACACAGACAGTAAAAAGCTTGCTACATTTTAACCGTCATTTCTCCCTCCAAGTCCAAAATTTACCTGAAAACATATTTCTCTACATTTGTTCCCTTAACATTTATGTTCAAGATGCTCAAACAGCAGCATCAGACATATTATAAACTATGATTGTATTAATTTATTCTCTCTATAAGAAAATATTTATTCCCCTTGACATAGTTCTTGCCCTCTATTTTCATGCAGTTTCTCAGTGCTATGCAGCACAACAGATTACAGCAAGAGAGAAGGCTGAGTACCCTACAAAAACATGAGATCAAAACATCTATCTGAATCAAATTACAGGTGAAGACAGATCTAATACTGTCTTGGTTAAGAATGTTTGTTCACAGAATTGTGAAGAAAAAAGTCTGTTATTTATCAGCTGTTACTACAGCGTGTGCTTTAATTAACAGCATTAGCTTTAACATCTGAACTTGGACTTACACGAGGGCAATATACTTTAACAACCAAGTACTATGTAATAAAATTAACCTTGCTTTTCATACACTTGTACATGGGAAGAACTTAAGAGCTCTAGGTTCCAGCAACAGAATTGAAACCCTAGATTCAATCTCTCTTTCCTGTACAGCGTTCAAGCGAGTCACCTCATGACCTCTGCAAACTGTTCAGTAGAAGCATCTAAGTGTGGATGCATGCACACATGTGCCTTTTACAGGCATAGCATGTAAAAAAGGCATAGCATGAAAAAAGGGAAAAGGAGTGAAGAAGGGAAAAAAACTAATGAGAAGTGAAAGGATTATACAGAAACAGCCTTTACATTTGAAAACAGAAGAGAAGCACTTGAATCCATAAAAAATTAGTTCAAAATCAGTGATTACTACACCACAAGAAAAAACCAACAGCAACCTTCTGTCAAATTTAATTCTGCAAATGAAGGCTGAGATTATTTAAATCCACAGCATGTTTTCTCAAAGGTTAACAAAGTTGTGGTTTGGGAGCTTTGTTTGTTTGTTTTGGGCTTTTTTGTTGTCTTGACTGTGAGATTTTGTTTAAAATTAAAAATTTATCATGAAATATTCCCCCCCTCACATCTCTTCTTTCCATGGAAAAAGGAGGAAAACCTGTTGGTGTATTCAAGTCCTTCCTCTCTTTTTCTGTGTCTTCACTGATGGCTTTGCTATGCCAGTCTACACAAGTTTATGAAGAACTGAACACGTACCTGGTAGTCCCAGATCTTAACCAAGCGGTCATCTGCACCCGAGATGAGATAGGGCTTGTCCCCTCCACTGTAATAGTCAATGCAGTTTACTCCTTTCTCGTGGCCTTCCAAAGTAAAATTGGGTGAAGAGGAGCCAAGTTGCCATACCTTCCCAGAGAAAAAACAACCCAAACTGCATGTAGTTATCCATCTTTTGCATCCAGGTCAACATTGCCAAAGAGTAGGCATTCAGATGGAATTTGCAATTTCAAAGATACAGAATAAGGAATTTTATTTGTTGAAGACCAACTGCCTACCAAACTACCAATCGTTCCCCCCAAACCACCTGAAGTAACATGCCAAGTTGGATGCACTGTGCTCACACTTCAAAAAAAAAAAGTTTTCTTTCTATTCCTTTTAGAGGACCTAAGACTGTTTGTAGGAAACAGCTCTGTCAATGAAATTAACTAATACAAAAAGTAATCAACTGTGCACACACAGGCTGCCACAACGTCCAGAATTTGCTTATTTTCAGTTACTTTAAATGAATGACAGATCACATGCTAAATGAGGACTCAAAATGCATAGCTGTAGATATACTAGTAGTCACATTAAGTCAACACTTAAATACACCTATCTCAGCATCTAGGAATGTATGAAATCAAACCTGGCTTTTTATAGCCAATATACTGGTAATTTATGGGGAATATGAGAGGTTTCACCACTCAGATGACTATAAACACGCAGTTCAAAGTATTTAGTAGTAACTTCACAGCAAACAAGGCTCACTCGAGTCTATCATGAGAGGCTGAAGATACCTTTGGAAACAGTTGAATAGACAGACAGGCAAGAACATCAAAACAATGGGACAAATGCCTTTACTATATTTTTCTAATGCACAGGGTTAAAGGCTTTACCTACTACATGTATATATACACACACATATAAGTATAGTTTCGATTCTCCCAAATTACTCTTTCACAGCACAACCATTACATCTCCCCAGTGTTACTGTGCAATCCAGATGGCAATGTAGCACTTCCAATTTGGAGAGACACATTTCACTGACTAGAGCTGACATGCAATCTTGTAAGTCTGATAAATCACTTACTAGGTGTGCAGTAACTCAACCAACATCCAGGTCGTTGTTCAAAACAAATTCTATTATTGCACTGCTTTTAAGAACTCAGACTCCATGCAGTATTACTGGTTTGTGGACTGTGATAATTACTTAATGACTAAAAAAAAAAAAGACAAAATACAGTTTTTCTACCTTGATTGTCCTATCCAAAGAGGCACTGGCGAACTGATTATTGTCTTTTGGGTTTATGACAATCTGCATGACATAATGGGTGTGCCCTTCAAACACCTGAGAACAAGACCATTTTTTATCCCAGTCCCAGAGTTTAATGAGCATGTCATCTGAAAAAAAACACAGCAAACAACCAAACTAAGCTTTAATTAACTCAATATATTCTGATAACTACCTTCTTACATTACATAATCCCTAGTAACTTCAGTGAGGCCTCATTCATCCCTTACTCCTTGAAAGGAAGCACTCCTAACACTCTATTTTTCTTTCTTCCTTGCACAAGGACCACATAAAGTGTAAGTTTCTTGAAAAGACTGTCCAGTAAAATGGTGATAAAACCAAGTAAGAACTATATCTGTTACACAAGAGAGATTAAGAATTGATAATAAGGTATTGAATTACATCTCAAAATACTAGACAGAACCAAAGAACCAAATCTGTGCTTTCCTCTGCAGCATCTCTCTGATAAGCCTTAAGGAACAGGGATCAGAGACATGCAAGGTGGCTTTCTAGTACTTTTATTTCAAGTGTAAATACATTAGCTTCAACAGCAAACCACAGAAATATAGGGTGCTTCTGACTCCCAAGGCTCCCTGCACTCTGGCAGAGTTCTGACCGCATTACTAAGGTGTCCAAGAGTAAAAACAATTGAGTAGCATGACACAGATGTTCTTGGGCATGATGTGCCAGGATACTGTGCTCTTCCAACCCTGAGTAACATAGATCACCTCAAATAACAGAGAACTCAGGAGTATTTTGGGGAAAAAAAGATGAAAGTTATATTGCTTCAAGTCAAATTGCCAGCTTAAAACATACTCTGACAATGCTGCGATTTTTTTTTAAGAACATAACTTTGGTGGTGCAAACTCTCAACAGCCAAAAACAAACCTTTCTTCTGGCAGATATTAAGCAACAAGGTCATTCAGTGTTCTCTGAGAAGAATATAAGCTATTGTATTTAAATTGGAAGTACAGCTGATATTCTGTTGAGAAATCATGACTGCATCTGGCAAAGTAGTAACATGAAGTTGACCGCTGTCATGCTGGCTACTAGCTCAGAGATTCCCTTTTCAGCAGAAAAAGGTAAACACATGCAATCCCTCATCACACAGAAAACAGGAGCCTAAAAACAGCTGCTTAATAAATGGCAAAGAATTCCAAAGAACTCTTACCACTGCTTGTCAGTATGAAAGGCTGTGTGGGATGCACAGCAATACAGCGAATGTAATCTGAATGTGCTTCAAACATGTGAACTCTTTCCAAGGTGTTATAATTAAAAACTCTGATTTGCATGTCATCCTGTGAAAGGGAAGAAAAGACACCATTAAAACAGGACTCTGTACAATACACCTTTTATTCAATGCAAGGTGGTTAGGAAACAAAATCCACCATTTAAGAGCCTCTACCAACAAAATACATATAAGAAAATGTATTTTATTTACATCACTAGTGATTCAAATTACACTTTGATTCAGAAGTCTACAAATTATCCAGTTCAATTCTAAGGCATTTATGAAACAGAAAAAGTTTCAATTCAATTTAATATTAAAATATCTTTTGATTTGAAGTGAAAAAAACGCTTAAAAATTATTGATGCTTTATATGCAAATGAAAAAGAAGGCTCTCCATCATAAAATTTACAGTGACGTTAATGCTGTGGAGCCAAGAGGAAAGAAGTTTTAGCTAAGTCAAGTGAAAAAGTGATTTCAAATTTATTTCTCCAGACTTTTTAAAAATTAAATTAAACTAATAAAAATAAAACTTAAGACTAATTTTCATTAGTTACTACTCTAGTTGCTGTGGAGCTGTTTGGACTCTCATGCCATCAAAGAAGCAGTATTATGCTTCTTGAGAAGAGAAACACTGCCCTTGAACAGTGCACTACATGCACTTCAATTGCCTGGGTCACAGCAGTGGGAGGCAATGAAATGACAAGAACTTTTTAACCCTGTAAAGGGCAAAAGACTAGAAAACAAATACTGAGACAAAACCCCTTAGGTATTACCTGAGCTTAGACAAAAGGCATTTGTTTCATCATAAGAAATGAGTTACCAAGACTAAAATCAAACTATTCTCACAGTAGACTTTGTTAGAAAAGTAAAACTTGCAGAAGACTTATTTTTAATACAACCAAGAGCAAAATTAGAAGATAACTTCTAAGTCATCTTACGTAATACAGTCAACAGTTTCATCCTGGTTAAAGTAGTACTATTAACATCTAGTCAAAACTAGGGTATTGTGTTGACAGTAGAAGTTAAACCTAGCTGTGTGTTGCACTACATGCAGGATTAGTCACCATATTTGGCTGCTCTCATATGGAATGAAAAGTTCAGGTTTCTAAGCTTACTTAAAGGAGAAAATTTATCCTCTACAAATTCATATCCAATCATATTATTAGGTGATGTAGAAAGGAACAGCATGAAAATAAACTAAAGAAAATAGTACTGCACATGGAAATTACAAGACGATGATATCTTACCGCTCCTGTAACAACCCAGTTCTTCCTTGCCACGAATTTGGCAGCTCTCACTGGCAGGTCACACACTTCAAAAGTCTTCACCAGAGTCTATAAATAAAAATATTAAATTTATAGCACTGGCGAAAATATAACACTTGAAATCAGCTTGGTATCTTCTCTTAATAGTGTCCACTATGCTGCCTTTGGCAACTCTCCAAGAATTCTACAGCACTACATTCACACTTTTTAAAAGGAACTTACCAGCTCAAGAAGGAAGATACTTGCCTTGTATGTTCTTTTAGCCATTATGTTCTCCCTTCATACTTAACCCAACCCCACCTCTGAGCATTTTTGGAGTTGCTGCCCTATTTCAACAGGTAGAAGTCTAAAAGCTGCTAAAACCTTTGGTAGTATAGATGGCAGGCAGAGATAGAGGCATCTAAACTTTCATAAGGAAAAGTATTAGTTTGCAAGGAATCCACCAAGGAGATAATCCTTGAAAATTACATTTCTGGGAAACGAAACATCATCAAAGTCACAGCACAAAAATTCTTTGCCATAGTGACTGCCGTAATAAAGAAGGGGACAGTTCAGTTGATTAGCGACAGTGACACAAGATGCTTCTTGAATATCCTGTACCATATTCACACATCTGGTATTTATGAACATTTCATTAAAAAAGGAAAACCAAAACCATCACCTGTGTTTCATGGTTCCAAACACAGACACTGCCATTGTAAAGACTAGCCAGCATCCATGGTTCTGTGGGATGCAAGTCTACACTCTTCACTCGGTCAGACCGGGCTGTTAGTTTCCGTTTTATGTCAAGGCGGAGAGGCTAAAGAGGAAAAGAATGGAGAATACTGTGTTATCCAACATCAAACTGGCTCATAAATATGATGGAAGAAATAAAGCCAAAGTTAAACCTTAAAATAAAAGGTGTCCATCCTGCTTTTCAAGCAGACAGAAGAGTACTACTCTTTTCTATCCACCTATTTGCTTTCGTAGGGGTTTCTTGAAACACCACATTCGCTCATGTGGCAATAGGTCCACTTAGTTTACTTCCAAAGAATTAAAAAACATTTTATACTGTAGAAACTATCTCTAACAAAGTAAAAAAAATAAAAAAGGAGGTGCTGCACATCTTCCTGATGTCTCTGAGTCACTAAAGCAGAGAAAAAGAATTAAAAGAATTTGCTTCTAATACAAATGATAGAAACTGAATCTTACTGCTGCTTCTCCTGAAAAAAACAGGTGGAGCAGGCAATTATCACAAATGGAACATAACATTTGCACATTATATGTTTATTTCTGTTCACTCTTCAAACGTTAAGCTCTAGAATGGAACACTATGTTGTAAAAACTGTGGGGAGAACTTTAGATCTTCCTCTCTAAAAGTGGCTTTGACCTTCCACTTTCAGCACTGGCAATGTAAAAACAGAGTATTTTAAAGGCATGAAGTAAAGGCAAAATGAGGCATTATAGATTCATTTACATATAGATATATATAGAGATATTTGAGGCATTACAGATTCATTTAGACACTCAAAGACTGCTGATATTGTATTTCAGATAACTTAGTGGGTAGTATCTGATCAAAGACTGCTGTATGTGTTTAGCAGTAGAATAAAATTAAGGAAATCTGCGGTTATGTATCTTAGACACTGCAAAGATAAAGAGAAACTTAGTTATTGCCTAGTACCCAGAACTTACGGATGTGACATCTGACAGTAGAAAATGAACCTTTCATTTACTTCCCCTGCCATAAGTACAGGGTAAGCAAGCAAGAAAATTGTGTGCAATTCTATGCTTAGCCTTGTATCTGCTCATGTCAGCTGCTACTAAGGATCAGACTGTGGCTAACCTAAGATGTTAACTGCAACATCACACAACACCTGTGTGATTCTGTGTATGCACTCAAAACACCTTGACAGATGTTAGATGAGTTTGATGAATATCACATTGGTAACACAGCCCAAGACATCTGCACTGTGACTTCAAACATAATATTAGTGACATTCCTTATTTCATTTAGCTTAAATCACAGCATAACACTATGACTTCTTCAGGTAGCACAGGACCAGAGATATCGAGTCAAAATCTCCCATTTTTAGTTTAAAGCCATCACCGCTTCACCTGATGCAACGGGCCCTGCTAAAAAGCCTTCTCTCATCTTTCTCACAGGCCCCTTCAGGTACTGAAAAGCTGTAATAATGTTTCCTTGGAGCCTTCTCTTCTATCACAGCATCACAGTATTATCAGGGTTGGAAGAGACCTCACAGATCACCAAGTCCAACCCTTTACCACAGAGCTCAAGGTCAGACCATGGCACCAAGTGCCACGTCCAACCTTGCCTTGAAGTTCCCCAGGGAAGGCGACTCCACCACCTCCCTGGGCAGCCCATTCCAGTGTCCAATGACTCTCTCAGGGAAGAACTTTCTCCTCACCTCCAGCCTAAATCTCCCCTGGCACAGCCTGAGGCTGTGTCCTCTTGTTCTGGTGCTGGCCACCTGAGAGAAGAGAGCAACCTCCTCCTGGCCACAACCACCCCTCAGGTAGCTGTAGACAGCAATAAGGTCTCCCCTGAGCCTCCTCTTCTCCAGGCTAACCAATCCCAGCTCCCTCAGCCTCTCCTCGTAGGGCTGTGCTCAAGGCCTCTCCCCAGCCTCGTTGCCCTTCTCTGGACACGCTCAAGCATCTCAATGTCCCTCCTAAACTGGGGGGCCCAGAACTGAACACAGCACTCAAGGTGTGGTCTAACCAGTGCAGAGTACAGGGGCAGAATGACCTCCCTGCTCCTGCTGGCCACACCATTCCTGATGCAGGCCAGGATGCCATTGGCTCTCTTGGCCACCTGGGCACACTGCTGGCTCATGTTCAGGCAGGTATCAATCAGTACCCCCAGATCCCTCTCTGTCTGGCTGCTCTCCAGCCACTCCGACCCCAGCCTGTATCTCTGCATGGGGTTGCTGTGGCCAAAGTGCAGCACCCTGCACTTGGAGCTATTGAACCCCATCCCCTTGGACTCTGCCCATCTGTCCAGGTGGTCAAGGTCCCACTGCAGAGCTCTTCTGCCCTCCAACCCAGCCACATCTGCCCCCAGCTTAGTGTCATCTGCAAACTTGCTGATGACTGACTCGATGCCCTCATCCAGATCATCTATGAAGATGTTAAAGAGGATGGGGCCCAGCACAGATCCCTGAGGACACCACTAGTGACAGCTGCCAGCTGGATGTGGCACCATTCACCACCACTCTCTGGGCTCAGCCCTCCAGCCAGTTCCTAACCCAGCACAGAGTGTTGCCATCCAAGCCGTGGGCTGACAGCTTAGACAGCAGTTTGCTGTGGGGGACAGTGTCAAAGGCATTGCTGAAGTCCAGATAGAGCACATCCACAGGCCTCCCCACATCCACCAAGCAGTCACCTGATCATAGAAGGAGATCAGGTTGGAGAGGCAGGATCTGCCCTTCCTAAACCCATGCTGGCTGGACCTGAGCCCTTTGCCATCCCTCAGGTGTGCTCTTATCAACCCCAAGATAACCTGCTCCATCAGTTTCCCTGGCACTGAGGTCAGGCTGACAGGTCTGTAGTTCCCAGGTTCCTCCATCCGACCCTTCTTGTGGATGGGGACCACGTTGGCAGTTTCCAGTCTCCTGGGACCTCTCTGGTGAGCCAGGACTCTTGGAAAATGATGGAGAGCATCTTGGCCAGCTCAGCTGCCAGCTCTCTCAGCACCCTGGGATGGATCCCATCTGGTCCCATGGACTTGTGGGTGTCCAGGTGGCTCAGTAGGTCCTGAACTAATTCTTCATGGATTTCCAGGGGAACACACTGCTCCCTGACCCCATCCCCCAGTTCAAGAGGCCACTTGCCCTGAACTCCTCCCTCCTTACTGTTGAAAACTAAGGCGAAGAAGGCATTCAGGACCTCAGCCTTTTCTTTGTCATCAGTTATAGTATTCCCCTCCTGGTCCAGTAAGCAGTGGAGGCTCTTCTTGCCCTTCTTTTTAGCACTGATACATTTATAAAAGTGCTTTTTGTTATCTTTCATGGAAGTGGCAGCCTAAGTTCTAGCTGGGCCTTAGCCTCTCTAATTTTTCTCCTGCATAATCTGGCTACCTCCTTAAACACGTCAGGAGAAGCCTTCCCCTCCTTCCAGAGGTGATACACCCTCTTTTTCTCCCCCAACTTGGATTGATCTCCAGGTTGAACAATTCCAACTTCTTCTTTCCCTTACAGGAGAGGTGCTCTATCCTTTTGATCACTTCTGTGGCCTCCTCTGGACTTAGTCGACCACGTTCACATCCTAAATCACTGAGTAACAGTAACACTTTTCCAGGTAGCACGGGAACAGGGAAACTCGGGTGAAACTGTGTAACATGGGCTCTGCAGAGCCATCCCTGGCTTGTCCCATACAGAACCAAAGCCAAGTCCCTCACCAAAGTGCAGCAGTGTACGGAAAGGCCCCGTGACGTCCAGGCTTGGCTCTAGACTCGCCTTCGTGGAGCAGTTGCTCAGACCCCCAGCCCTTTGAGGCCTCGGCTCCTCCGGTCACATCCAACTGCGCCGTTTCATGGGGGCGCGGGGGTGTGCAGCTCCGCGGTGCAAGCCTGGGCTGCGCTACCTCACCGAAGCCTCGTGAAAGCACCGCAGCACAGCCCTGTCAAGCCTCCTGCACCGCGCACTGAGCCTGGACAGCCTCACTGCTGCCAGGCGCTGGCGGCCGCGGCACTCACCAGGATGGTACAGCACCACCCCCCCCCCCATTCATGCCACGCCGAGCTCCCGGGGCAGGCCGCCGCCCCGCCCCGCCCCGCTCCCCAGGCAGCAGGCCCCGCTGGCGGAGCGGGCCCCGGACTCACCATGGCGGTGCGTGGCCCCGCGGCAGCGCCCACGGCCCAACTCCTGCCGCACCCCGGCCCGGCCCCGAGCCTCCGACGTGGAGCTTCCGGGGCCGCCGCTCTCGCGAGAGCGGCACCTGCAGCGCCCGCGCCCCGCGAGAGCCGGGCCGCCCCGCGGCATGCCGGGAGGCGGAGGCGGCGGCGGGCGCTGGGTGCGCCTGGGGTGCCGGCAGGCGCGGGGCCGGCGCTGAGGGCGGGGGGAGCTGCCGGGCTCTGCGCGGTCCGGGGAGCCCTGGGGAGGAGCGTCGGAACCGCAATCGCTTCGGTCGAAAGAGACCTCTAAGACCATGGAGTGAGTCCGTCAGCCAAGCACTGCCGCCACGTTGCTCAGCACCACATCTGCACGTTTTAAATCGCTCCAGGGAGGGTGGCTCTACCACTGCCCTAGCACCGTGTTCCAGACCTTGACGACCCTTCCAGTGGAAAACAAACGAAACCCAACCCTGAAAACCGATCAGACAGCATCTAGTGGAATGGTTATGGCGAATGTGAGGTTTTGGAAAGCACCGAAGCGGAACCACTGCTGAGGAAATGTCTCTTAGTACTGCTGCCGGATTAAAGCCTCATTTTCAGTTAAACGTTGCAGCTCCTACGGTGTGTTGTGTGAAGGAGAGAGTAACACAGAGGATATTTATATTCACTGAAATTCAGATGAAGAAAATACCCTTGGCTACAAGTGGGAGGTTAGAAGCCTCCTGCTCTATCCAGCGTGGTAAGAAGGATTACACTGCCCTGGGCTGCTTACAGTTTGAAAGACATAAACATAAGGGTGGCAGAGACATTACTCCAACTCTTGTTACTTTTAATGTAGGAGACCAAAGACAAAAAAGACAGATATTTAAATCTCAAAAAACCCACAAGTCTGATGAAAATAAGTGAGAAATTTCTGAAACACACAAGGGGCACAATGTTGTCAGCCTTTATGGGTGAGTTTGGACTACCACCTGTCTTTAAGGCTTTCTTTGCACTTTAATTATGTTAATTCTTAATACATTTGAGTACAGATAGGATTGTTTACTTTAAAGTAGTCTAGTTGATGATTCATAAACAGCTGAGGTGGAGCACTGAAAGAAGAGCTGTAGCAGAATGTGATGGTTTGGGTGTTCCCTGCCCCCCCACACTTTAGAAATCATCCAGACTGGACTCAGCCAGCTCTGGAAATACGAATGAAGCTATTTATTTACAGCTAGCACAATATACAAGCAGATATTTACAGTATATACAGTTATAGACAGAAATAGACAAGGTAAAAGGTAATACAGAATCACAACTCCCCTCCCAGAAACCTGAGTCCCCAGGAGGGGCTCTCAACCACCCCTTCACCTTCCCCCTGCCCCTCTCAACCTTACTCCAGTCCCAAGGGAGAATAGAGGTTTCGCCAGGGGGTTAGGAAGCAAAGTGGGTTAGTGTAAAATGGAGGCTGAGGTTAGAGAGATGCAGCTCAGCCAGCAGCCTGAGTGAGAGTGGTGCCGAGTGTCATATCTATGCTTTGACTTATGTTTTTATACATCTCAGAAACCCTATGAGGGAAGTAGACATCACTCTTGTTTTGATTTCACAGCCTATGGTCTAGTCCTTCTCACCAAAACATTCTAGCCTGTTTCAAATGAGCACACAGAAGAATATTCATTTTAGAGAATATAGGTACTGTGTTTTTCATAGGAAAGCTCCACGAGGTCTTGTTTGGAGGAAGATGAGAATATTACAGAGAAATTAAAGATGACAAGGAAGGTAAGTGAAAGATGAAGGAAATGAGCTTGTTAGTCAAGAAAATAATAGCAGAGAAAGAAATTACTTTGGTGTTAGCTGCTCCTAGGAAGCTGTAATAATAGAAAATCCAAAGTGCAGAAAAGAGGCACCAGTTATAAGCCAAGGTGGACTTTAAAGTAGGAGAGAAGCGATGTGTATAGGGTTAACACTCCTGGGGGAGTGACCCTGAACCTGACCCTAGGGGTCTTGGCCCCTCCTCAGGGGTGGGCCACACTCCAGGTGATGGTTAGCCCACTCCCCCCACTTCCTGTGGTATAAAAGACAGGAGTTCTCCTGTCTCTTCCTCTTTTCGCCCTCTTGCTCACTACCTGCGTTCATGACCGCACACACACACTGATACTGTATACCAGCCACGAGGCAGAGACACCATCACACTACTCGGGTTGTATCCATCCCTGTTTTGTATTTTGCTGTTTTCCCTTCCTCATCCTTTGTAAACTCCCCTACCTCCAATCCCTTTTTTCTAAGTTATTGTTAAACTTTTCCTTTTTAACTTCCAAATCGAGTGAGATTGATTTATTGGGGTGTCCCTACCTTTTATCTCTCTCCCTGTCTTTTGGGGAAAGGAGGGGGAGGAGGGGAGGGCACTCTATAAACTCTATAAATTCTATAAATTGTCATTGGGTCTACCAAATTTATAAGAGTCTCTGGGAACTTGCATTTGAACCCAAAACAATTTATTTGGCGTCTCAACGTGGGGCTAGGTAGAAAGAATTCTTTCAGAGAAGATTTGGAAGTTAAAAAATGGATATTCTGAAAGTCTTAATCATTAACGCTTTTGCATGGCTGTTGTGGGGCTGGCTGTTAAAGTTTATAAGTTACCATGTCTTCTGGATTGTCATTGATATGCTCTGGGAATATTCTAAGCATTTGCCTGCCCGAGTCTATGCCTATTTCCTGAATTCTGTTAGTAATATCACTGTGTTTAGAAATGTTTCTGGAACATGGAATCAATCTGAGTATATGCATTGGAGCACAGAAGCTCCAGATATTTTGGGGGAAAAATGGTACTGGATAGCTGTTATTTCACTGTGTGTAAATTTGGGTTTGGGAATTAATAAGATAGCGGTGAACTGGGACACGTGGAAATATCGAGTGGGCGCCGCCATTAGGGTGCTTAGGGGGAGGGGTAGTCCTCACTGCCCGAGCTGCAGTTGCGGGGGTTGGGCGACAGGTCAGGCCGTTCCGGCCGCCCCCAGCGCAGGCACCGCCCCTAGCGCGGCTCCGCCCCGAACTCCGCCTCCGGTCCCGCCCAGGGCAGCCCCCCGGACCCTGCCCCCTCAGCCCAGCCCCCTTCACCTGGCGCCAATTACGACGCGGCCAGCAAGATCAAATCAAAACCCTCCCGCAGATACCGATCCAGGGCAAGGGACCTCTTCGGGAACCAGCACCCCCCAGCAACAGCAACCAGCTGGAAATGGACCTGATAATGGAGTGATCCTTATCAGCTCCACGCCCAGAAAGGAAATCAGGCACATAAGGCAGGAGTATGCAAGGGCAAACGGACAGTCCCTTTTAGCCTGGCTTTTGAAATGCTGGGATGCAGGAGCAGAAACAGTGGACCTAGATCACAGGGAGGCGAAGCAGCTGGGATCCTTGTCGAGGGATGGAGGTGTGGATAAGGAGCTGGGAAGGCTCGATGGTACCCACTCACTTTGGGCCAGGCTTCTGATAGCTGTGAGGTACAGGTACCCGACTAAGGATGACATGATTTTCCATCCCCTTAGATGGACAGATATGGAACAGGGGATCTCATACCTGAGGCAAATGGCGGTTCAAGAGATAATTTATGGAGCCGACCAGAGGCCCTCAGACCCTGATGATGTCCGCATGAAGCCAGCCCTCTTAAAGAAACTGACTCAGTGTGCCCCTTCCACATATGCCCCCACATTGGGAGCACTGCTGCTGGGCAGAGACCCCAACAACCTTCCCACAATCAGGGAGTTTGTGAATGACCTGAGACAGTTTGAAGACAGTTTGTCGAGGAAAACCTTAATTGCCACTGTAGAGACCCTCACCCAAGAAATGAACGAGCTGAAAGCCTCTTTCTCTGAAATGCAGAAGGCAGAGGATGACTGCTCTTCACCTTCAGAATGGGTGCAAGTCTCAGCTGTAAGGAACACACGCCGCCGTGCTCCTCCTCCTCCCCGCAGGAGACCAGCCCAGAGCAGACAGGGTACACACAGGGGGTCACTCTGGAGAACACTGTGTGACCATGGGGAAAACATGGATAGATGGCATGGCCAGCCCACCTCAGCTCTATCAGCCAGGGTAAGGGAACTGCAGGGGACAAACACAGGGAATAACTCCTCCAGAAGAGGGGTTGCCCCAGTGTCCCGCAGGCAGCGCTCTCGCTCAAGGGGTGGTGAAGCTAGTAACTCAGGTCCATGTGCCTCATGCAGTCACACTGCTCAGAATTAGAGGTGCCCTGTCTCCAGCCAGGCGGAGGCCAGGGATAACAGAGTATATTGGGACGTGTTTGTGAAATGGCCTGGCACTTCTGAAGCCGAGAAGTACAGAGCGTTGGTAGACACCGGTGCCCAATACACTCTGATCCCCTCCAGCCACAGGGGGACAGATACTGTTACAATTGCAGGAGTCACAGGGGGGTCTCAGGAGTTGACTGTGCTGCAGGCTGAGATAAGCCTCACCGGGAATGTGTGGGAGAAGCACTCCATAGTAACTGGCCCTGATGCACCTTGCATCCTGGGGATTGACTTTCTCCGGGAAGGGTACTTTAAAGATCCGAAGGGGAACAAGTGGGCATTTGGCATAGCAGCTGTAGAGACTACAGACAAAGAGCAGCTGTCTATCATGCCTGGCTTGTCAGATGACCCTTCCGTGGTTGGTACCCACAAGGTGGAAGATGTCAAGTTACCTATTGCTTCTCGTGTAGTTCATCGCAGGCAATACCGCACCAACAGAGACTCCCTGCTACCCATACAGCAGCTGATTCGCCGCCTGGAGCAGCAGCTTGTCATCAGCAAGAGCCACTCGCCCTTCAACAGCCCGATATGGCCAGTGCGAAAGGAGACGGGGGAGTGGAGACTCACGGTGGATTTCCGAGGCCTGAACGAAGTGACTCCTCCAATCAGCGCAGCCGTGCCTGATATGTTGGAGCTGCAGTATGAACTGGAAACGAAGGAGGCCAAATGGTATGCCACAATTGACATTGCTAATGCTTTCTTCTCCATCCCCATTGCAGAAGAATGTAGGCCGCAGTTTGCCTTCACCTGGAGAGGAGTCCAGTACCACTGGAACAGACTGCCTCAAGGGTGGAAGCACAGCCCTACAATCTGCCACAGCATCATCCAGACTGCACTGGAGAAGGGTGGAGCTCCGGAACATCTGCAGTACATCGATGACATCATTGTATGGGGTGAGACAGCAGAGGAGGTCTTCCAGAAGGGTGAGAAGATCATTAATATCCTGTTGGATGCAGGTTTTGCCATTAAGAGAAGCAAAGTGAAAGGGCCTGCCAGAGAGATCCAGTTCCTGGGAGTTCGATGGCAGGATGGCCGACGCCACATCCCTATGGATGTGGTGAATAAAGTGGCCACTATGGTGGAACCCACTAACCGGAAGGAGACACAATCCTTCCTGGGGTTTGTGGGCTTTTGGAAGATGCACATTCCCGGGTACAGTCAAATTGTGAAACCCCTCTTTGACGTTACAAGAAAGAGAAATAACTTTGGGTGGGGACCTGAGCAGCAAGTGGCATTTGACCAGATCAAACGAGAGGTGGTCCATGCCATGGCCTTGGGACCAGTTCGAACCGGCCCAGAGATTAAGAACATTCTCTACACAGCAGCCGGTGAGAATGGTCCTAGCTGGAGCCTATGGCAGAAAGCTCCTGATGAGACAAGAGGCCGCCCACTCGGGTTCTGGAGCAAGGCGTACAAAGGCTCAGAGACCAAGTATACCCCCACAGAGAAAGAAATCCTAGCTGCCTATGAGGGAGTCAGAGCTGCCTCTGAGGTGATTGGGACGGAGTCACCACTCCTTTTAGCTCCAAGGCTTCCAGTCCTGACTTGGATGTTTAAAGGGAAGGGTTCGACTCCGCACCATGCCACAGATGCCACTTGGAGTAAGTGGATGGCTCTGATAACTCAGAGGGCTAGGATGGGGACTCTCGAGCGTCCAGGCATTGTGGAGGTCATCACCAACTGGCCAGAGGGCACTGACTTTGGAAAGCCAGCAGAAGAGAAGGCAGTGACCCGTGCCGAGGAAGCCCCCCCATACAGTGACCTTCCTGAGGAGGAAAAGGCATATGCTCTCTTCACAGATGGATCTTGCCGCCTGGTAGGCAGCAAGCGAAGATGGAAGGCTGCCGTCTGGAACCCCACACGCAGGGTTGCAGAGGCAAGAGATGGAGAAGGCGAATCCAGCCAGTATGCTGAGGTGAAAGCCATCCAGCTGGCCCTGGACATTGCAGAACGAGAGCAGTGGCCAATGCTATACATCTACACCGACTCATGGATGGTAGCAAATGCCTTATGGGGGTGGCTGAAGGAGTGGAAGAGAAATGATTGGCAGAGAAAAGGGAAGCCTATTTGGGCTGCTGATCTCTGGCAAGACATTTCTGCACGCCTGGACAAACTGCCAGTTAAAATCCGACACATCAGTGCTCACATCCCAAAGAGCAGAGCCACTGAAGAGCAGCAGCATAACCACCAAGCTGACCAGGCTGCCCACATCTGCCAGATTGACCTGGACTGGAAGCACAAAGGTGAACTGTTCTTAGCTCGGTGGGCACATGACTCTTCTGGTCACCAAGGAAGAGATGCCACATACCAATGGGCCCGAGACAGGTCCGTGGACATATCCATGGAGGCCATAACTCAGGTTATCCATGAATGTGACATCTGTGCCACCATAAAGCAAGCCAAGCGCATGAAGCCTTTGTGGTACGGGGGAAGGTGGTCAAAGTACAGGTATGGGGAGGCCTGGCAGATTGATTACATCACTCTGCCTCGGTCTCGTAGTGGCAAGCAGTATGTGTTAACCATGGTGGAGGGAAGCACGGGGTGGCTGGAAACCTACCCAGTACCTCATGCTACTGCCCGTAACACCATTCTGGGCCTGCAGAGCCACATCCTGTGGAGACACGGAACCCCAGAGAGGATTGAGTCAGACAATGGGACCCATTTCAAGAACCACCTTGTAAGCAACTGGGCAAAAGAGCATGGGATAGAATGGGTTTATCACATCCCATACTACCCACAGGCTGCAGGAAAGATTGAGCGACACAATGGCCTGCTGAAAACCACCCTGAAGGCTATGGGAGGTGGAACTCTCAGAAACTGGGAGAAGCACCTTGCAGAAGCCACTTGGCTGGTGAACAGCAGGGGATCAGTTAACAGAGCTGGTCCTGCTCAGTCTGCCCTACTGCCCATAGTTGAGGGAGATGGAGTTCCTGTAGTCTGTGAAAGGAATCTACTGGGAAAGACTGTGTGGGTTGCTCCTGCCTCTGGTGGGGGAAAACCTATCAAAGGGGTGGTATCTGCAGAGGGTCCTGGTCACACATACTGGGTGATGATGGAAACTGGTGTTATCGAGTGTGTCCCTCAGAGAAATCTCTCTTTAGCTGAAAAGGTTTTGAAATCTCAGAGTTGATTCCATGTGTTCCAGATACTTTCAGGTGTTATCTTGTATTATAGTTGTATAATAGTTGTATCATAGTTGTGCAATACTTGTATCATAGTTCATAAGGGGTTACAAGTTGTTTTTGTAGTTATACCCTCACCACTACACGGCGTCCAACAGAACCTACATGACAGCAGCAGCTATCCAGAGTCCTACAGCATCGCATCACACCACGGCGTCCAACCAGAACCCTGCATCTGATTCGTCACTGATGCCCTGCAGTGAGAGACTGTTCCTGATTTCCCTCCAGAGGATGTCTACAGCCATCTCATCTACACCTGTTCCCCTGATGCCAGACATGAAGAGACTGTTCCTGATGTTTTCTTCGCAGAGGGAAAAGACTCTTTTCCTGAGTACCAACAAGAACTGTTCCTGATTCACTGACTTTTCTTCCGTTCCTGCCCTGCTCACATCTCAGCAACCTGCACCGGACCAGAGGAACACATCGCCTTGGGATACAGCCGGGGACCAAGAAGGACTTCACGAACTCTTAACCCATGGACACTTTTCCCATCTTTGGAGAAGAAGACTGTTCTTAGGAAGGTGGAAGTGGTCTAACCAAGGGGTGGAATGTATAGGGTTAACACTCCTGGGGGAGTGACCCTGAACCTGACCCTAGGGGTCTTGGCCCCTCCTCAGGGGTGGGCCACACTCCAGGTGATGGTTAGCCCACTCCCCCCACTTCCTGTGGTATAAAAGACAGGAGTTCTCCTGTCTCTTCCTCTTTTCGCCCTCTTGCTCACTACCTGCGTTCATGACCGCACACACACACTGATACTGTATACCAGCCACGAGGCAGAGACACCATCACACTACTCGGGTTGTATCCATCCCTGTTTTGTATTTTGCTGTTTTCCCTTCCTCATCCTTTGTAAACTCCCCTACCTCCAATCCCTTTTTTCTAAGTTATTGTTAAACTTTTCCTTTTTAACTTCCAAATCGAGTGAGATTGATTTATTGGGGTGTCCCTACCTTTTATCTCTCTCCCTGTCTTTTGGGGAAAGGAGGGGGAGGAGGGGAGGGCACTCTATAAACTCTATAAATTCTATAAATTGTCATTGGGTCTACCAAATTTATAAGAGTCTCTGGGAACTTGCATTTGAACCCAAGACACGATGGAATAAAGAATGAGAAATATCCCTCACAGCTCTTAGATGCAATGGTACCGATTCTGAGCCAGGGAGACCATGGCCCACAAATTACTGGAAATTAAATGGGTCTACAGGGGAAATGTCATTTATTTATTTATTTCCCCTTCATATTCTTTCTCACTTATTCTGTACTAGCCACTGTTTCACAGGTGTTGTATACAAAGTAGCTGGAACCATGAAGAGCCTCTAAGAAAACTTACATTTTGGATAGGAGTGGGTGATAGGTTGGACTGGATAATCTTGGAGGTCTCCTCCTACCTGGTTGATTGTATGATTCTACAATTGTCTGACGTCAGTAATGTGACCCAACAGCTATTCTTATGCCTATTACTGAAAGATACTTTTCAGATAACAAAATCTAACACAATGTTTTCTCCCAGAGTGGTTCAACAGAGGAAACTTTACTTCCTGTGAGCATTGCCTTGTTCTGCATTTCCTCAGTGCTCTTTCCATAGCCCTGCCTGAGTGACCAAGCGGTAGCACTTGCTGTGGCTCGTCCAGAGCAGTATATGTGCACACTGAGCATTTGGCTATTTCCTCTTGGGTCTGTCAAAATGTAGTACTTATTTTTACTTTAGAGGAAGAGCATGGGTTTATGTGTCTGTGGTGGTTTAGGCTGCAACCCGGCCCCCCACACTTTTGAATTTGCCCCAGCTAACTCAGACAGGCCCCAGGAATATAAATGAAGCTATTTATTTACAGCAGCACAATATACAAGCAGCTATTTACAATATATACAGTTATATATAAAGGACAAGTAATACAGAAGCACAACTCCCCTCCCAGAAACCTGAGTCCCCAGGAGGGGTTCTCAACCACCCCAGCACCTCCCCCTGCCCCTCTCAACCTTACCCCAATCTTGAGAAAAGAATAGAGGTGCAGCCAAGAGGTTAAGAAGGAAGGTTAGTGGCAGCGAGGTTAATGAGATGTTGCTCAGTGTGAGGCCAAAAAGCAGAGTGAGAAAATGGCGAATGTTATCTAATGTTTACCCTTCTTGTTCCCAGAGCTCTCAGTGAGACTGATGAGGGAAGGAGACACAACCAATTATCTACTTTCTCTCACCAAAACATTCTAGTTTGCTTCAAACTAGCACAGTGTCTCCTGCTACTTTTGCAGATTGGCTGTTTTCTGTTACTTCCCATAGCTACTGGATGTCTTTAAGACAAGGGGGGAGCAGAGCACGAGGGGAATGGTGTGATGGCTACACATCAAGTTGAGATCAATCGCAGGCCTTGCTTCCTTGACAAACCAGAGTTAAGCTGTATAGAATACTTAAAATGAAACGTCTGGAGCTGTTCTGTATCTCTCATTTCTGCATCTCAACATTTCTGTGAAGTTTGGATATGCATGTGAAATAAAGTGTATAATAACTGGTAACATGCTGTTGCAAGGCACATTCCTGTAGATGCAAAACTTTTAATGACCTTGAAATTTCTCAACACAATGACAAGACAATTTTTATTACAAAACTAATAATAATAAAATGGTGTTCTAAACAACTGGTCAACAAAATGCTGGCAGTTGAAGCAATTTTGTTCTGACACATTAAATTCTTGGAAATGGACTGAAGTTCTGTATTAGGGGAATTCTGCACATTTTTGTTTAGTTACAAACACAGCAGCCATAATGGATTGTAACGAGATACAATAGTTGTAAGGAAGAAGCAACTATGGTATTGTTTTAGCCTACTGGTAATTTCTTCTTTACAAGACTCTTGCATCTCAAGGTATAATGGAGAGTAATTAATGATGTGAGATGGTATTTTTTCCAAAATTAATATTGTTCATCAATTTTGATTTTCAGGACTCTCTTGCCACACACCCAGTAACTTTTAATAACATTTAGATTCTGCGCAACAGTCATGAAAACATTCTATAAAGGTAGCTGAATCTAGAACAAATAACTAGCAATACATCATTAAACTCAATTGTGATCAATGGTGCCAAGTCCAGCTGGAGAGCTGTAACCAGTGGAGCCCCCCAGGGATCAGTGCTGGGTCCAGTCCTGTTCAACATCTTCATCAATGACACTGATGAGAGGACAGACAAACAGAGTCTGCTCAGCAAGTTTGCTGACGACACCAAATGGGGAGCCTTGGCTGATAGAGCTGAAGGCTGTGCAGCCATCCAGCGAGACCTGGGCAGACTGAGAGCTGGGCACAGAGGAACCAGATGAAGTTCAACAAGGACAAGTGCAGAGTCCTGCACCTGGGGAGGAATAACAAACTGCACCAGTACAGGTTGGGAGGTGACTGCTGGAGAGCAGCCCCGTGAAGAGGGACCTGGGGGTCCTGGTGGCTAATAAGTTACCCATGGCACAGCAATGTGCCCTTGTGGCCAAGAAGGCCAATGGGATCCTGGGGTGTATTAGGAGGAGTGTGTCCAGCAGATGAAGGGAGGTTTCCTGCCCCTCTACTCCACCCTGGTGAGACTTCATCTTGAGTACTGCCTTCATTTGAGCACTGCCTGATGAGGAGAGGCTGAAGAGACCTGGGGCTGCTTAGTCTGGAGAAGAGAAGACTGAGAAGGGATTTAACAAATGTTTATAAATATCTGAGGGCTGGGGGTCAGGAGAGTGGGACAGGATCTGCTCATTTGCTCCCTGTGATAGGACAAGGATGGTGTAAGTTGCAGCACAGGAGGATCCACCTCAACACAGGGGGGAACTTCTTTAAGGGTCACAGAGCACTGGCACAGGCTCCCCAGAGAAATTATGGAATCTCCTTCTCTGGAGCCTTTCAAGGCCTGTCTGGATGTGTTCCTCTCTGATCTGTGCTAGATTCTATGGTCCTGCTCTGGCAAGGGGGTTGGGCTTGATCTCTTTGGGTCCCTTCCAACCCCTAATATCCTGTGAGCTTGTGAATTGAACTGGAATAGACAGTTCAATATATTGCGTGGCCACGAGGTGGGCACAGGAAGCTCTTGGCTGTTTAAGACAGAAGGCACTTGCAATTTGAGAATTTCTCGGAGTTATGCTAAAGTTTTGCTAAATAGGCTGTGAGTATTTACTCACAAAATGGTTTCCCGACTTGTGTAGCTAACTACAGTTTCAGACAGCACCCAAACACTTGCAGGGGGGTGTGCCAGTGTCTTGTCATCCACTGAAACAGTTTTAGGCAGAGAAGCCCAAAGTGTCAGAGCTTGTTATGCAGCAGAGCTAGCTTACAGTTTAGCAGATATAATGCTGCAGAGCATGGCAGGATGCAGTGGCAGAAGGCAATGGCATAATCATTGCCAGAAGCAGAGAGCACCTTAGAAAGAACAGCAATGGCAGCAGTAGCAAGCACGTTGTGTTATCTGCTTATTTCTTTTATCAGTGTAGCCCAAATCTAATGGCCCCTTGGACACAGATTAGCCAATCAGAATGGCAGTTAGCCAAGCTTAACCATACTGGGTGAAACCAAGGCTTACTTTTACCTTTGAGGGCAGGACACAAACAAGTGCATAATCATGTGTGGGTAGCCTTTAAACAAGTTTGGACAGACATGGTGGCACCATGCCCCTTTGTCTTTCTTTCCTGCAGTTGCTTCTCCCAACAACAGAAAGGAGGGAGAGCAGAAAAATATGTCTGGGCAAGCCAGGACATGTTCAGACCTATATTGGCCTACTTGGCCTTCCACAACACAGCTAAACCAATATATTTGACCTTCCTTTTCTGAGACTGAAGCTTAGCTCCTTGTGCTAGGAAATTGCTGGCAGATTTTGAATTTGTGCACCATTTAAAATGTTTGGGTTTGAAAGCAGAATAGAGCATCTTAATATTAAAAAATAGCATAATATTATTCTTCCAATGGCAAAAGCCAAAGTAGTTTGGGATACCAGTCACAAGCACATATAGTTTATCCTCAATGTCCCAAATTAATTTTAACAGAGAAAGGGAAGGTTGACAGTAAAACACCAGTCCACTTTCTTTATTCTCTTAGGTAGAGACTGGAAGCCTAGAAATAAGAGTCATGTCCATACAGCTCATTCTATATGGATAATCATATCCAGGCTGGATTCTAATATATGGTCTTAGCTAGAGCTCTGTCTCTAGCAGTGTGTCCTGCTGCTTGTTGCAGTGGGCAGCTCTGTCCTGAATGGCCAGCATTTATTGCTTTGATTGTTCTAGCCAGGACATCACCCACCAACCATTATGTGAATTCTTTGTTTCTCAAGAACTCAGCTGCTGTTTTGTTGTTTTTTTTTTTTTTGTAGGGATGGATCCCTGCATTTCACCTTGGGGCTTAGTTTGCCAACATCTCTGAGCTTGACTGACTTTATTATCTTGAGGTAGCATTATGGATGGTTTACTAATTCCCTGAGTATTCTGTGAGTTATCATTTGTTATTCTCATTAGACCCTTTCTTGTAGAATACACAGAGGCTTGCCAGGTCTATAGTGCTGTAAAGTGTTTGTTTTATATGCAAAATGTATATGAAGTGCTGTTCATTGCTGGCAGTTAATACTTGCAGTGCATTCAATGGAACTAAAGCCCACTGCAGCCTTAACTTGGAAGATAGTAAAGATTGCTGGAACATGATGTGCTTAAAGAAAAGGTGTTATTAACGTGTAGGTGGCAGAGCTGTGAGACAAACCCCATGTGCTAGTTTGAAGCTAGCTGGAATGTTTTGGTGAGAACTAGATTACAGGCTGTGAAAGGAAAACAATGGTGATGTCTGCTTTGCTCCTAGGCTTGCTAAGATGTATAAAACCAAAAATCAAAACATAGGTAAAAGTACTTCTGCTGGGGAGCTGGCTGAGCTGCATCTCTTACCTCACCCCTCTCTGCTGTTTCGCTGACTAATCCACTTTGCTTCCTGACCACCCTGGCTGAACCTCCATTCTTCCTTGGGACTGGGGTGAGGTTGAGAGGGGTAGGGGGAAGGTGAAGGGGCAGTTGGGAGCCCCTCCTGGGGACTCAGGTTTCTGGGAGGTCTGTTGTGTTTCTATATTACCTTTTACCTTGCATATAACTGTATATAACGGTATATATACTGCAAATATCTGCTTGTATATTGTGCTAGCTGTAAATAATAAGCTTCATTCAATTTCCAGAGCCAGCTGAGTCTAGTCTGGGTGATTTCCAAAGTGTGGGGGGGCAGGTAACGCTCAAACCATCACACTCTGAATCAAAAACTCCCTTGAAATGATAATATTTTGCTTTGTTGCAGATCAGGGATGTTATGCACTTTCAATCTGAGGAGCCCTTTGAGCCTTTGTCTCTTCTTATTCTCTTAGAACCATATAACCTTTGGTACAGTCTTGACTCATACAGAGAGATCAGAGCATTAAACTCACTAGTATACTGAGGAATTAAAGTGCAAGTAAAGAAACTGTCAAAACCATAAAGTTCATATCAGAAAGAACAACCTTGTTCTCTCCAAAATTTGCAGTTTGCCAGAGGCAGCTTGATTGTGCACATACTGTCTCAAAAATGATTGCTGCCTCAATCATCTAAGATGCAGCTGGACAGGGTTTTGAGCCATCTTATCTAGACTGTGCTTTTCTCAAGAAAGCTTGAATTTTGAGTTCCAACCAAGGACCAGATCCTCAAGGTCCCTTCAAACCTGTCATTCTATTATTCTGTGTGCTGCATACAGAGAAAAAGAGACACTGCAGTATGTAAAGAAGGGTTTGGAAGCTTTATATTTGAAGTCACCTAAAATAACATCCCCTGACACTTTCGTACAGGTTTGCCTTTTCAGCTTATAATTCTGCCAAACTAGGGAGAGGTCTATAAAGAGGTAACTGACAAAACAAAAAAGGTTCTCAGTGAGAGTGAATGAAGTGTGGTGCATAACATAAAGACTGTGATTGTTACCCTCTTCTGCTGCAGCAGAAGTACATTTCGTTCATTAGATAAGAGCTGCCTGCATGTCATTTATGTAACCACCTGGCAGGAGAGGTCTTGATTGACCTGCTAGTGCTTCTGATCGTTGTGGAGGCAGGGAATTAACGTGGCCGAGTCAGGAATATATATAAAAATAGAATTATTTTATTTTCCTGAAGCCCTGCCCCCAAACTATATGCAGAAATTAATTTAGTTTAATTAGCAGACTCACTTTGATTGAGAATATCTTACAAAGGATACCATAGATAAATCTGGCTATTTTAGCAGTCAGGAAATGGAAAAGGCTAAGCTATAAGCACGGGTTTGCCAGTATCAGTCATGCTGAGCAGAAAGTTCACTCCCAGGTGAGCCAGGCTGGCTGAGAGAAGGGCAGGCCAGGTGCTTGCCAGCTCTCTCTTTCAAACGACAGCCAAGGCTCCTTAGGCCTATTAAGCTTGCACAAAGGATGCTTATGGTGGGAAGCGTCCAAAGCAGGGACAGTCCTGTCCCTCAGGAGCTTGTCCTTCGCAGTGCCAGGGGACTCTCTCTGCAGGAGCTATCCAGGCAGGGGAGAACTCTAAGGTGGGAACCACCTCAATATTTATCCCTTTCCTAGACAAAGAGTCAAGTTACCACTTCCTAGGCACGAAGACCACAGCCCAATCTGCACGGGCACCCCTCGTGCCGGAAGGGCCCTTTGCTGCCCCCTTCACACCTGCAGGGCAGGGGGAAAACAGGTGTTTTGCACCTTTCTTCTCCCACTCAAACCACGGAGGGAGAGGAATTTTGGGGTATTCAGGGCTCCAGGACACTGATTTGTGTATACTTCCTTCTTCACAGTTTTTGTGGAGGCTATAGTCACTTTTTTTGGCATGATTCCACTTCCATTAAGATCAGTGGCAAAAGGGCAGGCCTCAAAACCACAGCAGTGGTTGGGAATGCAGCAGTATATATCCTCCCAGGTATTCCAAGTTTAGAGCATATATATATATATATATATATATATATATATATATATATATATATATATATTTAATCAGATTTACAGTGACTTCCACTCTAGTTGAACATTAGTATTAATGTTCTTTTATTGACTTTTGAGGCTTCAGATAAACTGATTCAATTTTCTTAGCTCTTCTTCAGACCTGTCAAACTGTTCCTAAGATCTGATTCAGCGAGCGGTTTAGTTTGCCCTGAATGTAGTCTTGAGGTAACATGAACTAGAAAACCTGGAAAATTGTTTCTTCTTGGCTGAGAAGTACTGCTCCAATAGCTACTTTTAAATGTCAACAACAATAGTAATGATTTAGTGACAAAAAATGTTCTTTTATTTTCACTTCTGATTGCTGTTCTATATTATTATCATCTTATCACTGCTGACCACAGAGTTTGAGGGTGCTTGTGTTGTGGAGGGGGAAATTAATTGGTGCAAGATGATATTTTATAAAAATATATATTTTATTAATTTTAATATTCTTGCCACCCCCAACCACAGAATTTTAATATTAATATTTGTTCATTAACGTGGTTATGGAAGACACTCTCGGAATAACACCAAACAGAACTATTATTATCTAGCAAACATTCAAACAATAAACGGAGAGAATCCCTGCGGTCAATATGCTGCCTGGGGTCAATATGCTGCTTGCCCAGTAGATGGATGGTGGAGTCACTGCCCCTGGAGGTGTTCAAGAAAAGACTGGATGAGGCACTTAGTGCCATGGTCTAGTTGATTGGATAGGGCTGGGTGCTGGGTTGGACTGGATGGTCTTGGAGGTCTCTTCCACCCTGATTGATTCTATAATTCTATGATTCTATGGGCTCAAGCTCTTTCTGCTCTATGGCAGAAGGCAATAGAGAATCACAAAGAGGCATTAAAGCATTTACTCACGGATTATTATTATTATTACTTTTACCTTTGCAGGGCTAGCCACAGTCCAGACAGTGCCCAAATGCTTTCAGGGGACTCTGTCTTGTTGGACGCTGTGGTTGGGATCTCTCAGCTTCAGGGGAAAGTGCAGACGATCTCTGACCTTGTTCTCCTGGCTTCTTCTGGATGACCTGTGTATGTGTCCAGAGATTCTAAGCAAGACCTTCAGGTGCAGAGGCAGATGTGGTGCAGTCACACTGGCCACACAGGCCAATCATGTGCAGCCGATCCAGGGTCTGCTCCTGGTAACTTGCAGCAGTGGAGTTTACCAGGCAGTGCTAAGGCAGTGGATGTGCAATAGGGTGCGCAGCTGCACAGGAGACTGAGCTCCGTAGAGAAAGGCAATACAGGTAATTAGCAGCAAGCAGTGAAGCAAAAGCAGTGAAGCAAAAGCAGGTTGTTTACCTGCGTATCTTCTTTTATCAATGTGGGCCGACATTAATTGCCCTTTGGACACAGAGTAGCCAATCAGGATGGTAGTTAGCCAAACTATACCATATTAGGCAGGGTCTACAGGCCTAGCTCCCCTAAATATGGTAATAGCATGGGCCTTGCACCTGGTGGGCCATAAGCTAGGTGCATGGGCTTACATGACCATGTTACACAGCCTGGGCCCTGGGCAGGCCAGACTTTATGGTGCCAGGTCTGTTGTGTTTCTTTGTGTCCGTTTGATAGGTAAACAGGTACAAGCCTATTTTGGGCCTATGGACTCCCCAGGACAACCTGGGAGATGATTCAGTACAGGGTTTTCCATAAGCTTGCAAAAAATGTTTGTTGGATAGTATTACCCATCATCACAGTGTTCTGTTCCCTGCCCTCTGGAAAACTGAAAATACTGCATTTGTTTTCTATTAATGTTTGACAAGATTGTGATAGAGTTATTTTTTTTATCCAGACAGAAAGTGTACAATAGGAATAAAAGAAAGTTTAAGAACAGCACTTGGACACTTAGTCAATGTGAAAGACTTTGCTAACTGAGTATACCTTGTGAATGAGCAAAGTTGTTTGTTTTCTCTTGACCAGGCAGTTTTATGTTTTCCAGATGCAGAGATGATATTTCAGTCCTTGGTGTAACATCTGCATGTACAATGTCAGTAATCAAACTGTCCAGGCATGCTTATTCATTAGTTAAAATGAACTGAACAGTGTTAGTATCTAAATATTTGACAATAGAGTCTGGTTCAAAGGAACAGTAATGATATTAAAACTACTTTTATGAGACTGCAGTAAGACAGTTGTGTATTTTCTCAGCAAACAGGAGGAAAATCACATTAAAGAGTAGATGTAATTCTTACTGCTATGATCCTATTTCGTAGGCACTCATCCTGCATGACCAAGTGCTATGAGCAGTCTTTTGTTTTCTAGTTCATTAGTAGTTTCACCACCAGCCCAAATGCTTGTGGTCTGCTAGGTACATAAAACCCAAACCCTGCCACTAGGTTTTGTTTTCAGGCCAGGGTAATTTATGTAGAGGGGGAGAAGAAGCCTGAAATGTGGCTGTAACTCAGAACCTTTCTTAAGATAAACCTGTCAAATGGGTGGTGCCTCTGTCAGCAGGTTTGGGGATTTTTTTTCCAGTCTGATTTTTATTTTTAAAATTAACTTTCAGTAGTTGTAATCTGTAGTTTTGGTTGGTTGGTTTTAGGAAAGGTTAAGAGCACTCTGTCATAGCAATTTGATCTGCATGGTTGCATGCTTTGTGGTTACACTGGAGCTCAGACAATTAGCAAGCGCAGGATCGTGTGGCATTTTGTAGCACTGACTGTATGTATTTGAGCCTTTTTCTTCACAGTAACAAGTTATTTATGTAGGAGAGCAAGCAGTAATGAAAGCTGTGTGAAACGCTATCCTTGCTCTTTTGTAATAATAACACATAAATAATGTTTTGCCAGAGGCAAAAGGAGCAATGTGTTTGTGTATACATCTTATATGAGCTCTGTTTTGTTTTCCCATCTATAGTAGACCCTGAATCACTAAACTTTTCAGACACACAGTCATGTATATAATTCAGCAGTATTGGTGTGTGCTGTGTACCCTCGTCATCTAGAACGAAGACTGCAAATTATCACAACCATTCCTGTCCAACATTTCAGATTTAAACTCAGACTGTAGCAGTTCATGCTTCTGGCTTGGAGTGTCTCTTTATCTATCATTTGTCATTCTGTTGTTACATAAATTGAACTTGACATAAGATTGGTAGCATTCAGATCTTCTAGACAAATTCACTCTCAAAGATGAAGTGTCCAAGCTAAAAGAGTGTACGCTTTTAATTATAGAGGGTTTGGGTTCAGCTCCTCTTGTGCTGCTGCTCCTGAAACTGGTAGCGTTTTCTGTTACATAGTCAGTTTCTCCTCTCCCTCCCGTTACTAATAGTAACAATCACCCACACGTGATGTTATGCCCTTTATGACGAGGCACATTAAATTCTCCTATAAAAAAAGGATATGTACTATTTTCATGTGGCTATTCATACTGGAATATTGAAATTCACTTGGAATTTAATCCTCTCAAAGTAAAAGCACTTGTAGAGTTGTGATGAGGTTTAAACTGCATGCGTTGTCTTAATAGTGATGGTCTTTTAAACGAAACAACAACAAAAGCCATGCGAGTGTTACTCAATTTACTGTGGAGGTCTAGAATTCAGTGACTCTTTGGCTCTGAGTCCGTGGAGAGGACCCCACCGGGTGGCGTCCTTCGCGGTGTGTTTAATTGAGACGCCACTAGGTGGCGCCTGGGTGCTGCGCAGCTCGCTCGTGTCTTTTGCTCCTGCTCTCTGGACCTGAGCTCCGGAAACTGTTTGACTAAATCTGCCTGGGGAAAAAAATCACTTCTTTTGAAATTACAGTTTTGAAGCCATCTACTGGACTAAATGGAACTATTGATGCTTTTAACTGCAGCCTGTCAGGGGGTGTGTGTAGGTTTGTGGGTTGGGTTTTCTTTTGTTGCCATCCATTTTGTTCTGTCATTATACTGCTCATTTATTTGTCCAGAAATCTTCGTGGTGAATGCAAGACAAGCGTTGTAGCTTCTGCTCCTGATTTGTTAGTCTCTGCACTAATAAACTTCATCTCTGTAGTCTGGTGACGCAGTACAGCAAGTTAACGTGGGTCAGCTGTTCCACGATAACTGCAGGCGTGTTTCCACCCAACAGTTTCTTGCCACAAAGGAAACGACAAGAGCCTCCCTTCAATGACATGCAGTGCATTTCCTCATTTTTGGTTAAACATAGGTATTTTGTGATGAGGAGCACTTTCTGGCATCAAGCTGACCAACAAGACCTGTTTCCTTTGTAATACTTTATTATGTCAAAGGGCTGCACCAGGCCATCCTTTACAAAAAGCTTACTCTAGCAGATCTGGTCTGACAGCACATTGCTGAGTCTCTGCATGTACGCTGCTGTGCTGCTGACAGAATCCAACCTCTTCACATGGCTTTGTACCTGGATGAGCTGCTATCTGCTGTCTACTACTACCTTAAAGAAGATTGTAGCCAGGTGGGGTTGGGCTGTTCTCCCAGGCAACCAGCAACAGAACAAGGGGACACAGTCTCAAGTTGTGCCAGGGGAGGTCTAGGCTGGATGTTGTTAGGAAGTTCCTGGCAGAGAGAGTGATTGGCATTGGAATGGGCTGCCCAGGGAGGTGGTGGAGTGGCCGTGGCTGGAGGTGTTGAAGCCAAGCCTGGCTGGGGCACTTAGTGCCATGGTCTGGTTGATTGGCCAGGGCTGGGTGCTAGGCTGGGCTGGCTGAGCTTGGAGGTCTTTTCCAACCTGGTTGATTCTATGATTCCATTCTATGATGTAATGAAAATTCTATATGGTCTTTCATATGAACTGCTTTGTAACACTGCTGAATATTATTGTGTTAAATGTCATGGAAAGTACTGATGGAGTTGTTTGAAGGACTTCTCAGAGATGGGACTAAGACAATTTTCTCTGCAGGCAGAGGCTGGGAGCTTATATAAAACAACACTGTGAGACATTGTTATTTTGTCAGTGGTATTTTTGGCTGACAGAATGCTGTTGTTTAGGAAAGCAGATTTGATTTGGACAAGACAAAACTGGGCTTTACTAGCTTACATCAGATCCATATTTATGCTTACAGTGACAAAAAGAGACTTCTGGCAATAAGCCTTTGCAGTGTAGACCAGACTTTTGAGGATTTTTCTTTTTGTATGTTGAAGATGATAGCATGGAAAATGAAAGTTTATTGTGCTACTTGTTTTATGAAAAAAAAAATCTAAAAATTACTCACTAAAAGCCACAAATTCTTCTCTGATTCCAGGTAACTGCATAAGGAGGGTACTAGTATTAAGTCTTTAGGGAGGCTTAATAGACATGACAGGCATGCTGTTGGTTGCAGCTCATGTCACCATACAGGGATGTGGTTAGAATCTGACACATTAAGGAGAGCTGCATAAACCAAGATGTACTTCTTTCTCCACCCTCTCTAATGAATACTGCCAGAAAATAAGACCTGGCATTGAGCTAGGTTATAGTAGTTCTCATCTCCTACCTAAAGATGTTCTTTTTTGATATGTAATCATTATAGTGCAGGGGAGAAAAGTGGTGATAAAAGCACTGAGATACATTTATGCTCTTCAGTCAGTGTAGATTAATTACTGCTGATACAGCTGTCAGGAAAGGATAGAAGTAGTTTTTGTTATCAAAACCTAACAGAGTGGTCAGGAAAGGATCATCAATTGTAATCTTTCACCAATCTGAGACCAGTTGATTGAAATATTTCTGTATCTCATTCTTCAGTCAAAGTGTAATGCAGAAAACAATTAAAAGACACAACCTAAATGCTCTAGCATTGACCTAACATTTGAGAAGGTTATTTGGGCTGTAAACTGCTTAGGCTGAACCTGCTCTGGGTGCATCTGTACAGATATGTGACTATGTGTTGTGGAGGGGGATTTCTCTTATTCCTCCCCTATTAGGGGGAGGTGAGAAATTAATTTGAGGTGGTATTAATTTGTTATAAAATTATTTATTAAAATTAATATTTACAAATTTGTACCACCCCCAACCACTGTGTAATTAAGTTCTATTGCAAATTTATGAAAACAATCAGGATATGATATATTTATGTACAGGGATTGGATTATTAAATGGAAATATCAAATTATCAACAACTATAGACAGAGAGAAAGATTCTGTCTATAGTTTTTGATAATTAATATTCCAATCCCTGTAAATATATCATATCCTAATTGTTTTCATAAGTTTGCAATAGAACTTGATTATATAGTGGTTGGGGGTGGTACAAAATTGTAAATATTAATTTTAATAAATAATGTTATAAAAATTAATACCGCCTCAAATTAATTTCTCACCTCCCCATAATAGGGGAGGAATAAGAGAAATCCTCCTCCACAACACTATGAAATTAGATCCAGAACATGTGTAGTTATAAGTCTTGATTGCTACTTGTGTTGGTCATCTAGGCAAAGAACTGCATACATTTGGCATATTTTGCAGGCCCAGATGTGTAGATGTTGCACTGTTGTTATATCTGATGCAGTGGCACTGATTTGTTCTAGAAAAGGATTTTAATCTGTTTCTACTTCTATCAGGGAACACATTGGCAGTGAGAAATGGATTGTTTGGGTGTTCTTTAAACTGCAGTCTGAAGTGCCAAAGCATGTTCTACTTTTCACTGGAGGATTCATAATATGTTCTAAGTCTCATTTTATTTAAATTACTTGCCCTGGGACAGCTACAGAGTTCTGTTACATACTTTACAAATGATAACACATATCTGGGAAGCTACAGCATTTTCCTTTATAGCCTTGCACGGTTTGCTTGGTTTGAGATCTACAATGAACCAAACAGATTTTCTCCCCTTCATTTATGACTTTGAGAAGGACTGACATGCTTCTTTGAAACAAAAGACAAACAAAAACTGTATCAACAGAATATGGATTTATCCCTGTGAAACAAACAAACAAACCAAAACAGGTTATGAAAAACCTGTGAACCTGAATCTGAGCTCCAGAGCCAGCATCTTCATTGCCTTGCACTTCATGCCCTATCAATGGAACATCATAGAAGTTAAACCAATGATAACAGAAGTTGCTCAATTCCTTTGGGTTAACTCGTTTCACAGAAAGAGTTAAGCCAGTTGGTATGCAATCACATCTTGGTAAAGATTATCCTCTTATAGTCCTTCACTGCTCCTGGAAAATATCGGAGTGCAGATACCATACAAGCTAAGCAAGGTGAGTCAGGTAAGGAGAGGTGTAATCAAAGCAATCTGACAACTCTATTGCTGTAAGCAGGTGTACCTGGAAGTCCCAATCAGGGCAAGGGACAGAGCTGTCTAGATGTCTGTTAGAGCCCACCCTGGATCCTGCAGGCCAATGGCCGATTGCTGATTTATTCCTGCCGTTGTGATTTGGTCACATTCAGCCTTCATTTTGCTCTGCTACAGAGTGACTGTGCAATCAAGCATGGCAGTAGAAAATCTGTTTCTGCTTCCCATTTTAAATGGCACAAGTTCACAAACACTGAAATAGTTCAGTTATGATCATACAAAGCCCTTCTGTGGAAGACAGTTATGTTCCTTTAGTGACTTCTGGTATGGTAACATTTTAACTAAGTGTTCCTGTTTTCTGTGTATTCAGTTTATGCCATCAAGGAAAGCAATTTGCTGTAATGCTACTCAAGGCACCCATTAGCAGCAAACAGCAATCTGTGTTTTTAGAGAACCAAGGCTGTTATTTCACAAAGGGAGCCATTTAGCTCTGCCTTAATCCTATAACCAGTAAAGCCCATCTTCCAGGTCTTATTCCTGACTGCTTTCACTGATGCTGGCCTCTCAAAAATGTGTAGAGAATTAGAGTCTAGTTGGTTGGTGATTGAAAAAAATGTAATATCATATGTATCAAATAAATGTAAACTCTCAGGCATTTTTTGAGATAACAGAAAAAAATTACCATATGGCACCTGCTTTTATTTTTAGTTCATGTTTTGAACATTTAAGTGAAAAATATTTAACTTAGAAAACTTGTTCCTAAACATTCAGGAAGTCTATCGGATCTTTTTGTTGTTGAGTCTTCGAAGGAGATATCAGTAACAGTGAACAGTGATATATTTTTTTTTACTGACACTACAAATGAATTAGATTCTGCAGCTTCTGAGCCTGTGGCCTGTGTTATAAAGAGATGCTTAAGACCTGACTCAGGTCAGGTGTGACTCTGGCTGATCAGAGTAAAATGACTCCGTGGAAGTGCTCTGGTTTAAGCAGAACTGCTTGTAAACTCAGCTCCAATCTACAACTAAAATCCCTTAGAATTAGTTCAGAAGTTGCCACTTAATGAAAAAGCTGTAAGGAAAAGACAAAATGATATATTTTGAGATAATAGTGCTGGCTCACTTGTGATGCCAACTGAATTGTACTAAGACTTTACTTGCTTTTGTGATCATGTTAGAATGTATGCCCATAGAGTATGGATTTTTTCAATCAACAAATCAGTGTATAGGAAAAACAGACTAAAGTGTTCAGCTGAGTTTCAGGACTACTGTGTTGGCATGTTGAAAAAAGCATTGCTTTAGCCTGATGACCAGAAAATATAAGTAATCTTTGGCTCCAGGGCACCTCCAGGGAGAATATGTTCTTCAAGCGTTAAAATTCTTTTCCTCTAGAGACATGTAGAATGAGATGAACAAATTTTGACAGAACAAGAGGTAGATAGCCATGGAAATATAAAATGGTACAATTGTTATATCTTACAGAGTATTTATACTTTGTTGGCTTTTGTGCTAGTTTGAAGCAGGCTAGAATGTTTTGGTGAGAAAAACTAGATCATAGGCTGTGAAAGGAAAACAATGGTGATGTCTGCTTTCCCCCAGAGTCTTGCTGAAGAAGAATGTAAACATTAGATAACACTCTCACCATTTTCTTGCACTCTTGGGCTGGGCTTTGACTGAGCTGCATCTCCCTAACCTCACCTGCCACTCACCTTTGCTTCTTAACCTCTTGGCTGAACCTCCATTCTTCCTTAGGACTGGGGTAAGGTTGAGGGGGGCAGGGGGAAGGTGCAGGGGTGGTTGAGAGCCCCTCTTGGGGACTCAGGTTTCTGGGAGGGGAGTTGTGTTTCTGTATTACCTTTTACCTTGTCTATTTCTGTCTATAACTGTATCTACTGTAAATATCTGCTTGTACATTGTGCTAGCTGTAAATAAATAGCTTCATTCATATTCCCAGATCTGACTGAGTCTAGCTGGGTACTTCTAAAGTGTGGGGGGCGGGGTACACCCAAACCACCACAGCTTTGTTTGGCCAATCTGTGCTGGGCAAGTGGTTCAGAAGCTGTGAGGGTGTGGGAAAACAAATGCTGTGGACATGCCACATTTTCTTAACAAACAAGGCTACCAAACCCCTCCTCCAGCTGTAAATACATGTGTGTTTAAAGGAGCACAGCTACAGGGACAAAAAAAGGGGGAGGGGGGTGGGAAAGCAGTGGGAAAGACTTGACTTTGAGTGCAGTGACAAAAGGCAGCAAAGGGCACTGCATACTGAAAGCAGTTCAAAGGAATATAAGCTGTGCAGCTTTCACAGGGAGACATCCTATTTAACTTCCATGCCATGGTTTAAATCTGAAGTCATAACTGAGTTTACAGGAAAAGTTTTGTGAAAGGGTTTATAAGAATTTTAGCAAGCCTTTCTATGACAGACTGTTACCTAAACTAAACCTAGCAGCAATCCAAAGTATAACAACATGAAAACAGATAAGGAGAATTTCCAGCAGTTCTTAAGGCATGTTTATGGGTCTTGGTCAGCATGCTGTATGCTCTTGCCTTTCTCTTACTGCAGGTAATCTCTCTGGCCATTTCATTCATCAAAGCAACAGGAATACAATGCTTTTGAGATCTTCCTGACAGACTTTTGGTCAACTGTTACTGCAGTTTGATATGCTGCTGTGTGATGGTTTGGGAATTAACCCTCCCCACACACACTCTTATGAAATCACCCAGACTAGACTCAGCCAGCTGGATGTTAAGGAATGAAGCTTTATATTCACAGCTTAGCACAATATGCAAGCAGATATTTACAATATATCACAAATAATCTACAGCCATAGACAGAAATATATAAGTTAAAAGTATTGCAGAAACACAGCAGCCCTCCCAGAAACCAGAGTCCCCAGGAGGGGCTCCCAACCACCCTTCCACCTTCTTTCCACTCCTCTACCTTATCCCAGGGTTTGCCTTACATGCAAGGGGGTTAGAAAGCAGAAAGATTAGTTACACAGAAGCAGCCCAGGGCATCAACTGCAACAGAGACACACACACTCGGACTCTCCCTTCTGTCTTATCTATGCTTGTGTTCTTGTTTTTATAGACATCTCAGCAAGACTACCAGTGTTTCCTTTTCACATTTCTCATTAAAATGTTCCAATTAGCCTCAGACCAGCACATGATGGAAAGAAGTGGATGCTGTAGTTGACCATAGAGACTCCACAAACTCTGCAGCCTCTTGCAGTCCTTCATTATCTTTTGAGTGCCAAGATGTTACCTGATGCCTACTTGAAGTTTCCATGCTGCAATTTACATACAGTACTTCTTGTCCTGTCTTTCTTTTCTTGCCTTTGGTATGGATGATAGTGTGCATCTGCATTCCTGTAGCAGCTTTCCATGTCTGTTTTTATGCCAAGTGCAGCCTTTTATGCTGTTACATAAGGCAAAGCTCCCAATCTTTCCATGGATTCCTTCACCTCTAAGAGCTCTGGGATAGGTACCGCCACCTATTGCATTCCCGTTTCTATTTACTGATGACAGAAACACTGTGAGATATAATTAAAGCAAGCCTGATATTTCGAGAATAACTCACAGAATTTTTGCAGCTATTGAAAATCTTGTCTGCCTCATTTTATTTTAAATCTCATTTTCACAAAATGATTTCTTTTAATCTTCACCATCTGCATAACAAGTGTAATCAGCAAGCTGAAATTAAAGTCGCTGCAGCTTCTACCCATCAAATCAATCACAAGTGAAACCTGAAAAGAATGTAGTCTTCTATTCCCACTGAGGGAAAATATGCAACCTTGCTTCAAACAAACACAAAAACAAATCCTATCACCAAATAAATGTAATTAAACAACTCTTTCGGGGGCATGATTTTTTATTTGTCTTCATCAGGTCTTGAAGTAAATGCTGATTGAGGAACCTCAGAGTCTTTGCCAGATGGCAGTGGAGTAGGCATCTTTCACAAGTGGCAAACCAGCAAAGCAGCTAGGATATTCCTGGAAAATGTGAAAGCCATTCTGTGCACACAATATGTAGGTGACCCTTCAGAGATGAATAGAAAGATCACATCTCAGAACTAGCCACAGAATGTTACTAGTTGGAGCATCTGCAGCATTATTCTACAGCATTTGCCTTGCTTTCTTCTAACAACTGAGAGGCAAATGCTAGTTAAATCTAGTGGAGAAAAATCACCTTGGTGCTGAGTGCTTCCAGAAAATCTACCATAACCATTTCTTACACACACCATCCTTGTTGTTTGAAAAGTCCAGTCACAGCTAGTGCTGCCTACTCTGCATAATACTGTACTTGCTGGGAAGTCCTTTTCTTACAGTACAGTCCTCTCTGTTTTCTGCATCAGAAGGTTGCTAGTAAATTCTCTTCCTCTGCTGTATTTGAGTAATATTCTCTGTTAGGAAAAGAATCAATGCAAATGGTAATCCTTCAAAAGAGCTGAGACAACATTGCATGCCAGAGGGCTGAAAAAATGTGAATGCACATTCTCTGATTTACCAGTGAGGTCCATTCCTCCAGTACAAGTATTTAATCTGCTGTCAAGCAGATAAGGGGCTTTGTACTGCTTAGAGACCAATCTAACATCACAAATGTGATTAAAAAAAATACCTTTGGAAGTAGGTACAATGCTGTCTTGGGTTCAAATGCAGGTTCCCAGAGACTCTTATAAATTTAGTAGACCCAATGACAATTTATAGAATTTATAGAGTGCCCTCCCCTCTTCCCCCTCCTTTCCCCAAAAGACAGGGAGAGAGATAAAGGTAGGGACACCCAAATAAATCAATCTCACTCGATTTGGAAGTAAAAAAAGGAAAAGTTTAACAATAACTTAGAAAAAAAAGGGATTGGAGGTAGGGGAGTTTACAAAGGATAAGGAAGGGAAAACAGCAAAATACAAACAGGGATGGATACAACCCGAGTACTGTGATGGTGTCTCTGCCTCGTGGCTGCCACGTGTTGTGCTGGTATGCAGTATCAGTGTGTGTGTGATCATGAACGCAGGAAGGGAGAAAGAGAGCAAGAGAGTGAGGAGCAGGAAGTGCTCCTCTTTTATACCGCAGGAAGTGGGGGGAGTGGGCTAACCATCACCTGGAGTGTGGCCCACCCCTGAGGAGGGGCCAAGACCCCTAGGGTCAGGTTCAGGGTTACTCCCCCAGGAGTGTTAACCCTATACATTCCACCCCTTGGTTAGACCACTTCCACCTTCCTAAGAACAGTCTTCTTCTCCAAAGATGGGAAAAAGGTGTCCATGGGTTAAGAGTTCTTAAAGTCCTTCTTGGTCCCCGGCTGTATCTCAAGGCGATGTGCTCCTCTGGTCCGGTGCAGGTTGGTGAGGTGTGAGCAGGGCAGGAACGGAAGAAAAGTCAGTGAAACAGGAACAGTTCTTGTTGGAACTCAGGAAAAAAAAAGTCTTTTCCCTCTGTGAAGAAAAAAACATCAGGAACAGTCTCTCTTGGTGTCTGGCATCAGGGGAACAGGTGTGGATGAGATGGCTGTAGACATCCTCTGGAGGGAAATCAGGAACAGTCTCTCACTGCAGGGCATCAGTGACGAATCAGATGCAGGGTTCTGGTTGGACGCCGTGGTGTGACGTGATGCTGTGGGACTCTGGATAGCTGCTGGTGTGGTGTAGGTTCTGTTGGACGCCGTGTAGTGGTGAGGGTATAACTACAAAAACAACTTGTAACCCCTTATGAACTATAATACAAGTATTGCACAACTATGATACAAGTATTGCACAACTATGATACAACTATAATACAAGATAACCTGAAAGTATCTGGAACACATGGAATCAACTCTGAGATTTCAAAACCTTTTCAGCTAAAGAGAGATTTCTCTGAGGGACACACTCGATAACACCAGTTTCCATCATCACCCAGTATGTAAGCAAGAGTGAGAAACAAAATGGAGAATGTTTTCTTCTTCTTCCCAGAGTTCTCAGAGTAACTGTGAGAGAAGTAGACACAATTGTTTTTCATTTCACTGCCCGTTATCTAGTTCTGTTACCAAAACATTCCAGCTTGCTTCAAACTAGCACAATCCACCCCTTGTCTACTTCGCTCAGAGTATCGCTGAGAATTATCCAATCTAATCTAAACCAATATTTACAATAAAACAATATATACAAGTTCAGTTCACACTTCAATCAGATGTAGGTGATTCAAAAGCTCAGAACAGGGACTCCCAGGTGATGTTGGGTTCGTGCTCACGTACTGTAGATTCTATCATAGATTCTCTCAGTGTTGGGCGCCGATGTTACCTAGAACAGAAAACTCCTAACAGCTTGAATTTAAACTCTCTCAGCTAAGGTTAAATTTCTCTGTGGAATACACTGGATTTCACCATTCTCCTGCATTACCCAGTATGTATGACCAGGACCTTCAGCAGATACCACCCCTTTGATAGGTTTTCCCCCACCAGAGGCAGGAGCAACCCACACAGTCTTTCCCAGTAGATTCCTTTCACAGACTACAGGAACTCCATCTCCCTCAACTATGGGCAGTAGGGCAGACTGAGCAGGACCAGCTCTGTTAACTGATCCCCTGCTATTCACCAGCCAAGTGGCTTCTGCAAGATGCTTCTCCCAGTTTCTGAGAGTTCCACCTCCCATAGCCTTCAGGGTGGTTTTCAGCAGGCCATTGTGTCGCTCAATCTTTCCTGCAGCTTGTGGGTAGTATGGGATGTGATAAACCCATTCTATCCCATGCTCTTTTGCCCAGTTGCTTACAAGATGGTTCTTGAAATGGGTCCCATTGTCTGACTCAATTCTCTCTGGGGTACCGTGTCTCCACAGGATGTGGCTCTGCAGGCCCAGAATGGTGTTACGGGCAGTAGCATGAGGTACTGGGTAGGTTTCCAGCCACCCCATGCTTCCCTCCACCATGGTTAACACATACTGCTTGCCACTACGAGACCGAGGCAGAGTGATGTAATCGATCTGCCAGGCCTCCCCATACCTGTACTTTGACCACCGTCCCCCGTACCACAAAGGCTTCATGCGCTTAGCTTGCTTTATGGTGGCACAGATGTCACATTCATGGATAACCTGAGTTATGGCCTCCATGGATATGTCCACCGATCTGTCTCGGGCCCATTGGTATGTGGCATCTCTTCCTTGGTGACCAGAAGAGTCATGTGCCCACCGAGCTAAGAACAGTTCACCTTTGTGCTTCCAGTCCAGGTCAATCTGGCAGATGTGGGCAGCCTGGTCAGCTTGGTGGTTATGTTGCTGTTCTTCAGTGGCTCTGCTCTTTGGGATGTGAGCACTGATGTGTCGGATTTTAACTGGCAGTTTGTCCAGGCATGCAGAAATGTCTTGCCAGAGATCAGCAGCCCAAATAGGCTTCCCTTTTCTCTGCCAATCATTTCTCTTCCACTCCTTCAGCCACCCCCATAAGGCATTTGCTACCATCCATGAGTCAGTGTAGATGTATAGCACTGGCCACTGCTCTCGTTCTGCAATGTCCAGGGCCAGCTGGATGGCTTTCACCTCAGCATACTGGCTGGATTCGCCTTCTCCATCTCTTGCCTCTGCAACCCTGCGTGTGGGGTTCCAGACGGCAGCCTTCCATCTCCGCTTGCTGCCTACCAGGCGGCAGGATCCATCTGTGAAGAGAGCATATGCCTTTTCCTCCTCAGGGAGGTCACTGTATGGGGGGGCTTCCTCGGCACGGGTCACTGCCTTCTCTTCTGCTGGCTTTCCAAAGTCAGTGCCCTCTGGCCAGTTGGTGATGACCTCTACAATGCCTGGACGCTCGAGAGTCCCCATCCTAGCCCTCTGAGTTATCAGAGCCATCCACTTACTCCAAGTGGCATCTGTGGCATGGTGCGGAGTCGAACCCTTCCCTTTAAACATCCAAGTCAGGACTGGAAGCCTTGGAGCTAAAAGGAGTGGTGGCTCCGTCCCAGTCACCTCAGAGGCAGCTCTGACTCCCTCATAGGCAGCTAGGATTTCTTTCTCTGTGGGGGTATAATTGCTCTCTGAGCCTTTGTATGCCTTGCTCCAGAACCCGAGTGGGCGGCCTCTTGTCTCATCAGGAGCTTTCTGCCATAGGCTCCAGCTAGGACCATTCTCACCGGCTGCTGTATAGAGAATGTTCTTAATCTCTGGGCCGGTTCGAACTGGTCCCAAGGCCATGGCATGGACCACCTCTCGTTTGATCTGGTCAAATGCCACCTGCTGCTCAGGTCCCCACCCAAAGTTATTCCTCTTTCTTGTAACGTCAAAGAGGGGTTTCACAATTTGACTGTACCCGGGAATGTGCATCTTCCAAAAGCCCACAAACCCCAGGAAGGATTGTGTCTCCTTCCGGTTAGTGGGTTCCACCATAGTGGCCACTTTATTCACCACATCCATAGGGATGTGGCGTCGGCCATCCTGCCATCGAACTCCCAGGAACTGGATCTCTCTGGCAGGCCCTTTCACTTTGCTTCTCTTAATGGCAAAGCCAGCATCCAACAGGATATTAATGATCTTCTCACCCTTCTCGAAGACCTCCTCTGCTGTCTCACCCCATACAATGATGTCATCGATGTACTGCAGATGTTCTGGAGCTCCACCCTTCTCCAGTGCAGTCTGGATGATGCTATGGCAGATTGTAGGGCTGTGCTTCCACCCTTGAGGCAGTCTGTTCCAGTGGTACTGGACTCCTCTCCAGGTGAAGGCAAACTGCGGCCTACATTCTTCTGCAATGGGGATGGAGAAGAAAGTATTAGCAATGTCAATTGTGGCATACCATTTGGCCTCCTTCGTTTCCAGTTCATACTGCAGCTCCAACATATCAGGCACGGCTGCGCTGATTGGAGGAGTCACTTCGTTCAGGCCTCGGAAATCCACCGTGAGTCTCCACTCCCCCGTCTCCTTTCGCACTGGCCATATCGGGCTGTTGAAGGGCGAGTGGCTCTTGCTGATGACAAGCTGCTGCTCCAGGCGGCCAATCAGCTGCTGTATGGGTAGCAGGGAGTCTCTGTTGGTGCGGTATTGCCTGCGATGAACTACACGAGAAGCAATAGGTAACTTGACATCTTCCACCTTGTGGGTACCAACCACGGAAGGGTCATCTGACAAGCCAGGCATGATAGACAGCTGCTCTTTGTCTGCAGTCTCTACAGCTGCTATGCCAAAAACCCACTTGTTCCCCTTCGGATCTTTAAAGTACCCTTCCCGGAGAAAGTCGATCCCCAGGATGCAAGGTGCATCAGGGCCAGTTACTATGGAGTGCTTCTCCCACACATTCCCGGTGAGGCTTATCTCAGCCTGCAGCACAGTCAACTCCTGAGACCCCCCTGTGACTCCTGCAATTGTAACAGTTTCTGTCCCCCTGTGGCTGGAGGGGATCAGAGTGCATTGGGCACCGGTGTCTACCAACGCTCTGTACTTCTCGGCTTCAGAAGTGCCAGGCCATTTCACAAACACGTCCCAATATACTCTGTTATCCCTGGCCTCTGCCTGGCTGGAGACAGGGCACCTCTAATTCTGAGCAGTGTGACCGCATGAGGCACATGGACCTGAGTTACTGGCTTCACCACCCCTTGAGCGAGAGCGCTGCCTGCGGGACACTGGGGCAACCCCTCTTCTGGAGGAGTTATTCCCCGTGTTTGTCCCCTGCAGTTCCCTTACCCTGGCCGATAGAGCTGAGGTGGGCTGGCCATGCCATCTATCCATGTTTTCCCCATGGTCACACAGTGTTCTCCAGAGTGACCCCCTGTGTGTACCCTGTCTGCTCTGGGCTGGTCTCCTGCGGGGAGGAGGAGGAGCACGGCGGCGTGTGTTCCTTACAGCTGAGACTTGCACCCATTCTGAAGGTGAAGAGCAGTCATCCTCTGCCTTCTGCATTTCAGAGAAAGAGGCTTTTAGCTCGTTCATTTCTTGGGTGAGGGTCTCTACAGTGGCAATTAAGGTTTTCCTTGAAAAACTGTCTTCAAACTGTCTTAGGTCATTCACAAACTCCCTGATTGTGGGAAGGTTGTTGGGGTCTCTGCCCAGCAGCAGTGCTCCCAATGTGGGGGCATATGTAGAAGGGGCACACTGGGTCAGTTTCTTTAAGAGGGCTGGCTTCATGCGGACATCATCAGGGTCCGAGGGCATCTGGTCGGCTCCATAAATTATCTCTTGAACCGCCATTTGCCTCAGGTATGAGATCCCCTGTTCCATATCTATCCATCTAAGGGGATGGAAAATCATGTCATCCTTAGTCGGGTACCTGTACCTCACAGCTATCAGAAGCCTGGCCCAAAGTGAGTGGGTACCATCGAGCCTTCCCAGTTCCTTATCCACACCTCCATCCCTCAACAAGGATCCCAGCTGCTTTGCCTCCCTCTGATCTAGGTCCACGGTTTCTGCTCCTGCATCCCAGCATTTCAAAAGCCAGGCTAAAAGGGACTGTCCGTTTGCCCTTGCATACTCCTGCCTTATGTGCCTGATTTCCTTTCTGGGCGTGGAGCTGATAAGGATCACTCCATTATCAGGTCCATTTCCAGCTGGTTGCTGTTGCTGAGGGGTGCTGGTTCCCGAAGAGGTCCCTTGCCCTGGATCGCTGTCTGCGGGAGGGTTTGATCTGGCTGGCCGCGTGGTAATTGGCGCCAGGTGGAGGGGGCTGGGCTGAGGGGGCAGGGTCCGGGGGGCTGCCCTGGGCGGGACCGGAGGCGGAGTTCGGGGCGGAGCTGCGCTAGGGGCGGTGCCTGCGCTCGGGGCTGCCTGACCCGTCGGACCGCTCTGCCCTGTCGCTCATCCCCCGCAGCTGCAGCTCGGGCAGTGAGGGCCACCCCTCCCCCTAAGCATCCTAATGGCGGCACCCACTCGATATTTCCACGTGTCTAAGTTCACAGCTACCTTGTTAATTCCCAAACCCACATTTACACACAGTGAAATAACAGCTATCCAGTACCATTTCTCCCCCAAAATATCCGGAGCTTCTGTGTTCCAATGCATATACTCAGATTGATTCCATGTTCCAGAAACATTTCTAAACACAGTGATATTACTAACAGAATTCAGGAAATAGGCATAGACTCGGGCAGGCAAATGCTTAGAATATTCCCAGAGGATATCAAAGACAATCCAGAAGACATGGTAACTTATAAACTTTAACAGCCAGCCCCACAACAGCCATGCAAAAGCGTTAATGATTAAGACTTTCAGAATATCCATTTTTTAACTTCCAAATCTTCTCTGAAAGAATTCTTTCTACCTAGCCCCACGTTGGGCGCCAAATAAATTGTCTTGGGTTCAAATGCAGGTTCCCAGAGACTCTTATAAATTTAGTAGACCCAATGACAATTTATAGAATTTATAGAGTGCCCTCCCCTCTTCCCCCTCCTTTCCCCAAAAGACAGGGAGAGAGATAAAGGTAGGGACACCCAAATAAATCAATCTCACTTGATTTGGAAGTAAAAAAAGGAAAAGTTTAACAATAACTTAGAAAAAAAAGGGATTGGAGGTAGGGGAGTTTACAAAGGATAAGGAAGGGAAAACAGCAAAATACAAACAGGGATGGATACAACCCGAGTACTGTGATGGTGTCTCTGCCTCGTGGCTGCCACGTGTTGTGCTGGTATGCAGTATCAGTGTGTGTGTGATCATGAATGCAGGAAGGGAGAAAGAGAGCAAGAGAGTGAGGAGCAGGAAGTGCTCCTCTTTTATACCGCAGGAAGTGGGGGGAGTGGGCTAACCATCACCTGGAGTGTGGCCCACCCCTGAGGAGGGGCCAAGACCCCTAGGGTCAGGTTCAGGGTTACTCCCCCAGGAGTGTTAACCCTATACAAATGCAACATAATGAACATCTCCACTGTCTCCCAGTTCTGGGCATGCAGCTGTAAAGGATGCCACAAGTTCTTATCAATAAGTGCAGGAAGGAAATGCTGGTTTTGGAATATAAAAACCTTTGCTCATTTTCTCGCTCCTTGCTAGCAGGCCTAGAATTTTAATTTGCTGAATTAGAAAAAATATAGGGCCAGATCCGTTTTTCCTTCCCAACAATATCCATTAGATAATACTAGTAAGCACAAGAAGAAATCACCTGAATAATGCTCAGTTTTCATCTTCAGACTTATTATTTGTAAACTCATGGTAGTTCTCTGTGATATATGAAAGCTTTCCCTTTGCTTTATGATTAGGTGTGCAGTTACAGAACACTGCATTGTGCAGGCTCCGCCCTGGCAAAAGCCATCTACAGGAAATCTCACTGATTAAAACATGCACATTTTGATTCCTAGTTATTACTTTGTTCTGATAACATTTTGAAAGCTTAATGAACTGTGATACCACTTATCTTAGTAACTAGCAGAGACTTAGAAGTGGGAATTAAATATGTTTCTCCTGGAAAGACCAGGTCAGGGCTGAATAAGAAAAAATCAGAAGCTTGTCAGCTGTAAGTGCATTTTCTTCCATGTGAATGAACATTGGAATATTGCTCAGCTGAAGGACACAGGAAGTCTGATACCTGACCAACTTTTATGAGAAGCAAAGTCCAGTTTCATAAAAATATCCCTATGCATGAACTTCTATGCCCATGGCCATGCAAGCATCAGTGACATACTAACCAGATTTGGACTTTTGACATGTCACTTTGTTTTCAGCCAAGAGACCTGTCTCACTCTACCGATGCAGCAGACTAAGCGGGAGGTGGGGACAGGGACAAAGCATATGTCCCACCACTTTTGTTAAGTTCTTTTCTACATCTTTTCTCCAGTCCCTTATCACTGGTCTGCTTAGTGCATTTTCACTCCTGCCATACTGAACAGAAGATGGATGTCTATAGACAAAAGAGAGCTGAAGTGGTGATAAAGTTTATGTGCAGGTTTGTATGTCTGGAAGGCTGGATTGTATGAAAGACAGCATGTTTTTTAAGAATAATTCAGATAGTTGGGGAAAAACAGATGAGCTTTTGGGCATACCAGACTTGCTTCAGTTCTGGTGACTGTGTGCATGCACTTTGTTGAATCATTTCAGTTTCCATCTACTGAAGCAGTGCTCACCATCCCTAGTTATCTCAAATTTGCCTTTAGCAAGGAAGAGGAATTCTTTTGAAAAGGACGCAATAAAATTCAGAAGAGTTTTCCATTTAAACTCTCTGAAAGGTAGGCTCAAGGTGAAGATTTCAGCATGCTGTGTGATTTTTACTTCTGTGTGCAGTCTGCCACTTTATAGCTGTAAGTATGACTTAGTTTTCACATCACGGAATAACTCTCAAATGTAGAGCTTGCTTCAAGCGGTGGATCTCTCCACTGGGATTACTGCTAGGATTCCAGTTCTAACTGGAAGTTATCAGCATTGCCTGATCCACATCAGGGCCGCGTTGAGGAGCTACAGTGTTTCACACTGGCCATGAGGAGGTAGAAGGTATCAGGAGATAACTTCTAGCAGCTATAGACTTAAGCCAAATTTGAAGGAATATGTGATATGTGCAAGGCCGTGTATCATGTCCAGTGAGCTGTTCTCTTGCCTGAAACTGTGGACCTAGTGATCCACAACTAAATTAAATAGAAATAGTCTAATGAATACTCAGTTTTACTCAGTCATCCAAATATATTATGATATTACAGCACCATGGGGAGATATACTCTGGTTGAGATAATTGTGACTTAATTTTCATCCTTGTTGCTAAAGGACATTCCTCTGGAAATGATTACACTGATGCAGGAAAGCATTATTTGAAAGAAAATTACTTTTATTTAACTCCAGATTGAAATGCAAAGGAGTTGATGATGTTTGTATGCAACTGTTTGATGTTATTTCTATGGAATTTGCTTGTTTCCATAAACAGGCACAAAAGGCATTGGCAGAGCAGTGTCAAAGAGTTACTGCTAGTCCAGCTTGGTTCTTCTTCTTAGATAAAAGATAACAGGATAACAGTGCGATGAGGGTCTGGGTGTCTTTTGGTCAGTTTTACTTTTTCTTCCTAAATACCTGATGGCACACCTGGTCTTCACATGTCAGTTCCTACAGTATTAAAATAGTTAGAAAAATAAAGTGTAGTATAAGTTGTAGTTTGTATATACAGCAGATCTCACCAGATATTACTACAACTGAGCCATGGCATTGGAAAGACATGCTTAGGAAATAGAGAGAAAGAATAATGGAGTAGATCAAAGCAATCAGCAGGCACACACTATGTGTTGCAGTAATTACATTTTGACACTTTAATTGAGCTCTAAGACAAATAAACATGAAAAATGTATAAAAATTTCACTTTGATGCAAGGCTGGTTTGTACTCTGTTATTAAAACAATATACTGTAATTGTTTATAATTCACATGGTACCTCATAATTCATGAGAAGCAATGAAATAAGGGAACTTAAACAAAACAAACAAAAAGAAATGAGAAAGAAAAAAGAGGATGCTTTAAAAAGATGAGGGCATTTGCTTCAGAGTTGCACCCAGCTATTTTTCAGAGATCAGAATAATACAGTATTTTTGCCCAGCATTGCATCTGACCTCTTAAAAGTTGGCACACGTGCACACTGTTGTGCAGCCACTTTAGTTACTCTTCTGATTGGTCAGCCAAATTAGACTTTGAAGTGAGCTGAAGCTGGCTTTTTCACCAGCAATTGGCCAAACCTGCCATCAATTTACTGAAGACTGTTCTAAAATCTACCTGGTCTCTGTCTTTAGCCTGAAATCTGATGCCAGCAGGTAGCACCATTTTTAGGTCAGTTCTGACTATGTGTTAAAATAGAGCTGAGGAAGTTTAGTTAGGTGGTAGATAGTGGGATTTAATTAACTATTTTGACCTTCCAAGCATGTAGACTTCAGGCAGTGTCATTTGCCACACCAGCTATATGCAGGCTAAACTTGTGAAGGAGTAGATGTGTAGATGCAAATAATGAGATAGAACAATTAGCTCTCTTCCATAATCTTTCCTCACTCATCTATTGCACCAGTCAGCATTATCATGCCCATGTCCTGATTGCTTTCCCAAGAAACTGGAATCATAATCATTATGTGTTAATTACTTTGAAATCGTTCTGAACTTCAGTGACTCCTTATTTCCTGAACATGCTCTTCAGGCCTCTCTTGGACTCATTTCATTTATCTTTGAGCTTCAGCTTACTAACTCAGAAGTATGAACGTTGTGAGTTTTTTAATTACAGTAGCACAACATCACTGCAGTGTAGTTTATCTGCAGGATCCTGTTGAGTATCCAGAGTTTCTGATCTTTAGCGGCTAAGATGTCATAGTTCTTTCACAACTAAATCCTTTTGTTGCAGTCTGTCCCAGAGTGGGCTTTTTTCTTTGATTGTTTTGGGTGGGTGTTTTGGGTATTTTTGTTTGTTTGTCTGTTTTGGTGGGGGTTTTTGTTTTGGATTTTTTTTTGGTCTCTGATCTGTTTTGCTTTGAGATGGTTAGAGGTGTGATGTAACAAGAAGGATTAACATCTGGAAGGCAGTGGGCTGGAGCGAAAAAAACCACTGCAGGACTAAGAGTTAATTGGGAGCAGATGGAAAGAAATTGAGCATTCTTCAGTTGTTGCAGAGTGGGAGTTTCCTTAGAGTTCAGAGATCAGAGCTCTTTAAATAAAGACCATTCTAACGAGAACAAGCAGCAGTCCCTTTGAAATGGAAAACTGTATTTGCAGTCTCAGTTATGTGCTGCGTATCAGTAAAGCAGCCCTTACCAGATGCAGTAGGTCCCCTTCAATCCAGTGCTTCCAGCCTCTGTTATTCTTTTCACCTTTTTGAACACATACCAGTTTGTCACCATCCCAGGTCACCAGTGTCTGCAAACAAAAAGTTTAAAGTACATGGGAATCAGCTCTATCGAACAATGAGAAGGCAAAATTACAGTTGCTTCTTACCATTCTTGATCTTCCTGCCAAGAAAACTCAAATCAGCCAAAACCCAAATGCATTCAAGATGGAAATAGCATTTTGGCATGAAACTGTCCTAGTGCTTTGTTGACATTTCCACTTATTTCTTCACATACTCGAGTAGGAAGTGTTCCTACTAACTGGTGAATCATTGAGGTACTTGTGCAATATATGCAAATTGTATTTCTCTTTTTTTTAAAGCCATTAACAAAAAGATTATAAGGTTTCACGATCAGTGATCTGGCCCTTATGTCAACCGGTGTTGTGCTAACACCTTTCTAGCTCTGCATAAAACATATGTGAATATTGTCTTATACAATAATTGTATTTGTGTCTTTTCATGCACTTTCACAAGACCTTTAAAGAGATGTGATCATAAGTTGAGCAATGTGCTCTAGCTGACCCTGCTTGAGCAGAGGGGTTTGACTAGGTAATCTCAGGGGGTCCACGTCATGATTTGATGTGATTCAGAGTCTATCACTAATAAACTATTTGGTAGACTGATTCTTGTCCAGCATCAGGATAACCATTAATGAAAAGTTCTCTTTACAGGCTAAATTCTCTACTCAAACAGGCTAGAGTACACTCAAAGCAACTTTGTTTGAATTGTTCAATATTTGAGCCATTGTACTTCAAGGAGTCATTTAACATGTATCATAGGCAAATCCTCAGCAGAGACCAGTTACAATTGGAGTAAGTTTAGTTATTAAGAGGCTTCAAGAGCTTCATTCATGTTCTAGTTCAGCACTGGATGATTTATTTCTCTTAAGAGGGAACTTTCTATTAATAATGAGACAAAACTCATTCAATTTCATGACTTCTTTCTTATTTAGGGAATTTTAAACCTACATGCTCTTCAAATTATCCATACCCTCTGCACCTTTAAATATTGCCTAGCACTTTTATTACCTTTATCTAACTTCAGTGTGTCTGAGGCTTTGCTTTGTTAATAAAATCACTGGAAAATTCTTTTAGAGCTGTTCAGAGAATAATGCTATGACATGCTTCCTTTCCCCTTATCCTCTGGTTAGAAACAGGTAATGTATTTTGTTTAGAAAAGAGTAGCAGGGAAAAACTATTAAAATGGACAATTATAATTGTACAAGCTGTGTTTGCTTCCTTCCTTCCAAATAACTGATAATGAAGAGCAGAGTCTGCTAGTTAAATGATTCTGCACAGAAAGGTAATGGCTTTGATAGTGGTGAAGAGTACTAGAGGAGCATTAGTCTGTGGATTTAACAAGTGATACAGCTAATGAGTCTTTAGATCCTTACTAATGCCTTTGACTGATCTAAAGAGCTGTGGCAGCAATAAACCCTGGCACAGGAACATGTCCCACCTAGCAGGCACTGCAGAAAATGATAGGAGGAAAATTTGGAGATAGAGATGTTTAGGATACTGGAAAAAATGGACTGTGTTATTTCAAGGCTTGCAGGGCTATGGATGAGGAATAATTTGGAAGAAGTTGTAGAAATTACACTGCAAAAAAGTCAGTTTGAGAACTAACAGTAATGCCCAAGGGTCAGTGCTGGGCCCAGTCCTGTTCAATTTCTTTATTGATGATCTAGACCAGGGGATTGAGTTCAGCATCAGTAAGTTTGCAGATGACACCAAGCTAGGAGCAGCTGTGGATCTGCTGGAGGGTAGGAGAGCCCTGCAGAGGCTGGATGGGTGGGCAGAGGTCAATTGGATGAGATTTAAGAAGGCCAAGTGCAGAGTTCTGCACTTCAGCCACAACAACCCCAAGCAGCGCTATAGGCAGAGAAGGAGCTGGGAGTGCTGGTAGAGAGTAGCTGAACATGAACCAGCAGTGTGCCCAGGTGGCCAATAGAGCCAATGGCATCCTGGCCTGCATCAGGAACAGTGTGGCCAGTAGGAAAAGGAGGTTATTCTGCCCCTTAACACTGCTCAGGCCACACTTGTGCTGTGTCCAGTTCTGGGCTTTTCAGTTCAAGAGAGATGTTGAGGTACTGGAAGATGTCCAGAGAAGAGCGATGAAGCTGGTGAGAGGCCTGGAGCACAGCCCTGTGAGGAGAGGCTGAGGGAGCTGGGGGTGTGCAGCCTGCAGAAGAGGAGGCTCAGAGGTGACCTCAATTGCTGTCTACAACTACCTGAAGGGAGGTTGTAATGTGGTGAGGTTGGTCTCTTCTGCCAGGCAACCACCAACAGAACAAGGGGACACAGCCTCAAGCTGTGCCGGGAGAGGTCTAGGCTGGATGTTAGGAGGAAGTTGTTGTCAGAGAGAATGATTGGCATTGGAATGGGCTGCCCAGCGAGGTGGATGGCACACTTAGTGCCATGGTGTGGTTGACTGGATAGGGCTGAGTGCTAGGTTGGACTGAATGATCTTGGAGGTCTCTTCCAACCTGATTGATTCTATGATTCTATAGTGAATAAAGAGTGTCTTCAGCTGAATTTGTGCCACTCCAGTGAAGGCTGATGTGAGTTCAAATGTAAACATGGCTTTTATGCTGCCACTTTCCTGTGGCAATTGCTAAAACAAAAGCAGCCTTGCAGAGAGTGATCTTTGATCTCAGCCTCTCAGTGTTTTGCAAGAAGTTCTGAAACCCTGCTGATTGAGAAGATACTGATGGAAAGGACAAGCATATGCTTGGAGAAGGGCAGAAGAGCTGAGTGGAAGAACAAAACTGTAGTAATTGGCAGGTGGATTGCTAAGGGTAGCTCAGTGAGTGATGGCAAAGTCAGCCCACTGATGCAAGATTAGCAAGACTCTGAGTGCAACAGTTGATGGAAATTTAAGGTCCACTGGCCTCTCTACCTTTACCTTTGCTGAAGTGTTTGAGGGGTGAGAAGAATGTACAACAGAAACTGTTGATACAGAAACCTGAAGCTGAATTTTATAAGTGAATTTAATTAGTGCTCATATGTATTCTTTTCCTCATGGACTTCTCTGGATACAGTCTTGTTTGAATGCTTCACAGGTTTCCTACTTGATTTTGTCTGTGACAGGAGGTAGGGCAAGGGCAATTCACAATATGCTCCTTGATCCAAATGTTCCTTGTCCACTTATCCCACTGAAATGTGTCTGCACATATGCCCACAGTTTCCTAGGGGAGTTCTAATCTAAAAATATTCTAATCCTAAAGATATTGAAGCATGCATTGCTGAGTCTCCTTGCCTGTCTACCACTGCCAGTAGCCTTTCCATCTGTATCAGTGCTGGCTTTGACTCACAACATTTTCTTGTCCTTCCCAGAGCTCAGGGCAGGTTTATTTGTGCAATGTGCAACTATTAAACTGTCCAACTGCGTTTGAGCAAGCTATGTGTGAACATAGCCATTCAGAACTGAGCAGTTACATGGGCACAGAGCAAGTCCTGCATTCAAAGGGGTGAATTTACAGTTTCACTAGGGAAGATACATATGGAAAAACGCAGCCTGTCTACTTTCCAAGCACGTAAAGGTATGTCAGAGAAAAGCCCTGAAAGCCTCCTGCTAGATGGGCATGTATGTAATGATCGTCCTCACGTATCTGCGTCATCAGCCTGATTTGCATTTACAATAAATGCTTGCAGCAGGAAACAAAACTGTCTCAAGATGCAAATTATTTGTGCTTTATTAGAGTCCTCTCGTGTCTGTCAAATACTGGATTGGTTTTTTCATGCACTCAGTTGATTTTAGAACTGCTCACTCTTGGTGCTGGTACCATTTTTTTACCTTTACTACTCGGTTATCCAGTCCTTTGGTGTGTTCTTCGAACTCCACTCCCACAGTGAAATCCAGGTCATAGTTTCTGAAAGTACTGACTGTTTTTGTTTTAAAGTTATCTCCATTTTGAACAATCTCCTTTGTTTGTTTCAAGTGTTTTGCAATCTTACGAGTGGCAAAATCGATACCTGCCAAAAATCAGGAGAGAGTATCACAATGAGAATTCCAGTATGTGTTACCAAAAATCAAACCCCACAGCACTTACACATAATGAAAACCTCCAGACATCTCAGGTAGAACACAGCTATTTAAATGATGCTTTACCTGCAACATTTGCAGAGATTGACATTTCAGATGAAAATAATCTTTTGTTTGAAAATAAGCTTCAGTTTGAGGATTTCCACTGATTATAAACTTATTTATTAACAAGCTAATGTTAATCTTTGGAAATGTTGTGAGTGGGTCTACAACATACAATCAAAAGCAACTGGATGCTGGCATGTTACAGCATCCAAATCTCCAGGGTTTTTGAAGAATGTGAAACAGGGTCTGTTAAGACTGACATATCCTTTTTTGCCTCCCTCACACATGAATCTGTGGCATGCCTAGAGTGCTGTTGCAATTTTCTGCCTGGGAGCCATTCCCTTTTCAAAACATGCAGTATAAATCATGTAGTTCTCAGGCTAAAGAAGGCACTGGTACATGTTCTGCAGGGTTACAAGCATTAGCCACCACTGAAAAGAAGGATCTCAGAATAATCGTAGAATCATAGCATGGTTTGGGTTGGAAGGGACCTTTGAAGATCATCTAATCCAACCTTCCTGCATTGAGCAGGGAACCCAGTCATACTATTACTTTAATCTGTTAGAATGAGTATGTCCTCAAGGGGATTTTGGTATCTTAGTTTCACAATGAACCATAGTCTGTACGAGTGTACAAGAGGTTAAAATTATACTAACGAATAAAAAAGAAACAATGAAATAAAAGCCTGACTTGTCCTTTGTTGTTTGACAGCAGACACAGAAGTAAATTTTAGTGTAAATGTAAAAGGGAGACAAATGCAAAGTTGAAAGACAAAAAAGTATCAAAGTACACCATTTGACAGTCTCTGTTTAATATTCTGTCAACATTTTATGCAGTTCTAATCTCCTTAACATCCTGATTTTGCTCATGAAGAGTAATAACAAATGCTCACAACTGAATGCATTGAAAGTTGCTAAAAGGAGAATATATATTACTAGGTTGACAGTTTGCCCCAGACAATCCACCTAACTCCAGCTGCATTACCATCTGCAATAAATATTTCTGACCAGCTGGCTGTGAATCTTATTATGGTGCTATATGCAAATGAAATAGCCTCACATGCCTCTGCAAGAGCCTGAAAAATGGTTTGGGCTTGTTAGCCACCTTTTGGTGCTTTCACGTGTGAGTTAATCATTGTCAGCTCAGCAATGCCACACACCAATAAAGCCCCTTTTCTTTTGGTAGATTCATTATATTACTTGCAAAGTACTAATCAACTTGTGTAACAAGATTGGCTTGGGGAAAAAAAGTGACTTTTTAACAGGGGGAATAATGTTCTTGTTCAGTATTTATATCCAAGGCTTCTTGGGTATATTTTATCTGCTGTGGTGGATTAACAGTATCTCTGGGTCTGATTTATGGCCAGGTTACATAAAATTTAGTTCTCTCAGGGGAAAAAAAAAAGAGAAATGCTAAAGAAATGCTATTTAGGACTAATATATTAGTCTTGTAGCTCCTGGAGAAAAATCAGAGGAGGTTTTATTAAAGCATAGGTTTCATAACTGCATTTTGGACAATACAAGCAATAAAAATGATCCATTGTTCTATTACAGTAGATTAAAACACTTTGTAACATGCGTATGATAAAAATCAAAGTTTCTGGCTTAAAGGGCAGCACTATTCTTTAATTAAAGGGTAGAATTTAAAGGGTGGATGAATTAAAAATCCCCCAAACCTCATGGTGCTTTGAACCTGAGCACTGTAATACCTGAAATATCAGCTACACCTGAAATGATGAGCAATGGAGCAAAAGAATCTCTCTTCCCCTATCCATGTAATTTCTTTCCAAGTATCACCTATAGCAGCAGGCATCTTTGCTTTGGTTTTGATGTTGACCTTTTTTACTAATTCATTTGCAGATTTTAATTAGTATAACTTATAATATATGTATGCATGCATATACAATAAATCATGATCTACTTATGAAGAGTCAGATGCTAATGACTGGTGCAGACAGGTCCTTATTTCAACTACTTGCTGGCATCTCGTTGGGAAAGCAGTCTAAAAATGTTGTCAGAAGTTGAGTGACTACCTCTCCCAGGGTAGGCAATGAATCAAGTCTTTCCCAGGAAAGATGCATCTAGATGGCATTCCTTATCCTAACAAATTGTTCCTCTTGCTTTGTTCCAGCCTATTGAGTGGGTCAAGGCCTCTCATTCTCATTTAAGGTCTCTCATTCTCTTTTTAAGCAGTCTTCTGAGAAGTGGAAGCCTGGTTTCCAGACCCAATTGTTCCAGAATCCATCCATTATTCTCCCAGTTTCCACTGGGGTATATGAGATCAGAAAGGGATCAAAATCCCACTCGGTTTAGTAATAAGAACACAATAATTTATCTACTGACTGAAATGACTGTAAGGATATCACTGAGATGCAACACCTTTTGAACAAAGCAGAAAAAGCCACAAGTCTATCTTAGCTTTAGCCTGAAAAAGCTCTTGTTTATTAGCATCACTATTACAGAGGTGTCATATGCCAGCTACTGTAGAAAGGTAGAGAAAGAAGAGTGAAAAATAGAAATCAAGGACCACTAGACCGAAAACAATGAGACATCTGGGAATGAGAACTGCATGGCACAAGTTTAGCCCCTGAGAGCTATCAATTAGAAGCATAAAAATAAAATACAGGTTTGATTTTTGCCACACACTGATTTATGTTTCAGAGCCAGCCAGACTACTCCAGGCTAGGTTAAATCAGCCAACTCTAATGCCTCATTTTCTTGGGTAAGTTTTATAGACATCATATGTGATAAGGAAGCAATGGTTCTTTATGCCCTTAATCTGTGATGTAGCAGAGCTTGAAGAAGATTCCTGATTCTAACAATTACAATTCTTAAGCATGTATAAAACTAACTCACTTTTTGCTGTTGTTGTTGGGTTTGGAATGCAATGAGTGAAATGCAGTCACTGTTCTCTCAATGCAAATCCAATCTTATCAAGAACAAACTCTGGAAAAATGTTGATGTCTTCTATTATTTCTTCTTTTCAGCAATTTAAAGATCTGCCTCTCTGCTAACCTAAGTAGAGAATTTCCTGCACGGTTCTTGCGTAATGGTAATGACTTGGAGCAAAAAGTGTATGACTTTATGAGAACAAAAATGCTTGAAAGCTGATTTATATGGCATATAATAGATGCAGCAAAAGAAGACATAAAGTTATCTCCAGTCATTAAAAAAAAAAGAATTGTCAGTGTGGGGATAAATAAATCTACAAACAGCATAAACTGATCTTGATATGAACTGATGAGGATAATGCTTGCATTCAGTTAACAGTGTTTCAGTCCTCTAGCATCTAACAAAGAGTATGCCTGATATCCCACACAATGGGTACACAAATAGCAGCTATGGCAAAGCAACAAAGAGCTAATGCCAGAGAGCCTAACAAGCAATAGAACAAGGGGACACAGTCTCAAGTTGTGCCAGGGTAGGTATAGGCTGGATATTAGGAAGAAGTTCTTCACAGAGAGAGTGATTTCCCATTGGAATGGGCTGCCCAGGGAGGTGGTGGAGGCACCGTCCCTGGGGGTCTTCAAGAAAAGCCTGGATGAGGCACTTAGTGCCATGGTCTAGTTGATTGGTTAGGGCTGGGTGCTAGGTTGGACTGGATGATCTTGGAGGTCTCTTCCAACCTGGTTGATTCTATGATTCTATGATTCTATGATTCTAAGTAGCAAGTGAAAGTTGCCTAAATAGCAGAGCTTCTGTTTCTGCACATACACGTATTTTGCTGTCATCAGTGGTAGTCACATCCCAGTGAACTAAAGCTTGGTTAACATGTAAAGGTGTTTAAGAGCTCCTGTGACCTCACAGCCTCCTTGCTGTAAGGATTACTTCCAGAAAAATTCTCAGAAATATCTGCCCTTTTATTTTTAAATGCTTTTAAAAGTGTTTTATCCCCTTGAGCATGCAACTGATACATACATTTTCTGTTGGATCAAAGGACTAATTTAAATGCTAGACCCTGTTGTTGCTTTAGTGGTATAGAATATCCTGTTCTTCAACAGAGCCGGACAGGTTGTGGCCTGACTGTCATGGTAAGTACACACCAGGAAAAAAAAAACATCACTCTGTATCTGAAAGCCTGGTGGATTTTCTTGTCTTTTGTTGCCCAATCTATACCTGGGTGATTTTATTCTTTTTCCTTTCATTTCTCTAAATAAAGACTAATTTCTTTGGCTAAAAGCTTATGATAGAATCAACCTCCAAGATCACCCAGTCCAACCTATCACCCAGCCCTATCCAGTCAACCAGACCATGGCACTAAGTGCCTCATCCAGTCTTCTCTTGAACACCTCCAGGGATGGTGCCTCCACCACCTCCCTGGGCAGCCCATTCCAATGCCAATCACTCTCTCCAGCAAGAACTTCCTCCTAACATCCAGCCTAACATCCTTAGATCATTGTAATTGTAAGCAGATAGCGAGTACTTGATTTTTAATGATTAGCAGAAGCCATATGCCACCACACATACCACAGAAATAGTCTCCTTAAGGAAGGATTTTACATAGAATTGAAATGTTTGCTCTTTCTAGAGATACTTTCATTTACCTAAAGCAACCATGTAGCCTTCAAAGTTTTCATTGGTTTCCATTTCCCACGTCCCATTGTAATCGGCAGGCATGATGGCAAGAGCTTAAAGCCAACTTCAGATCAAACGGTGAGATGCAAGTGGAAGCAGGATCTGCTAAGAGGATGCTTTATAAACCCTTCATACTTTTTTTTTATAAGGTTTATGGTTTTCTAGATAATACAGGGTAAGGGTCAGAGTGATAACCCTAGAGAACTTTGCCTTCATTAGCAAAGTTCAGTTGAACAGCTGGCAGACAAGGAACACTTTCTGAAATATGTAGTAACACAGGATAAGATTTTACTATGACCTTTGTAAAGAACTGCTAGCTATTATGGGATACCTTTGAAATATACTGAACACGGTGGCAAATTGTACAACAAAGGTAAAGCTTCTAAGGTGAATTCTGTTTCAATTCCTTTCCACGTCTCACATTTCCCTGTGAAGAACCAGTCTCACAGAGCTGACACACCCAGCACTCCCAGCTAAAAGTGATGGAAGTCTTTGCTGTGCAGTAAATGCAGGGCAGAAAAGGGAGAGTTTGTGTTTAAAACACTTTCCTTTGGCTTTCAAAATGCCTCTACCCCAATAGCTGCATTTGACGTAAGCCAACTGCGCTTGCGTATTTGTATTTTAACCTGGCTGCAGTTTCCATCTAGGAAATGTAAAGTCAGTTGAAATTAGTAATAGTCTATCCTACTTTGAAAGTTGTATTTTGAGAACTCTGAAACATCGCTCTTTGTACTAGAAAAGTATTTTGCATCCAGCGTGGCACTGTGGTGGGGAAAAGAAGAGATTGCTGCTGCGCACAGAAGCACGTTCAGAATGTGCCTGAAAAATAATTGGAATGTTATTTTTGTGTAGGGAACAGGCTGCTCAGGGGGATTGTGAGGTCTCCCTCTCTGGAGATATTCAGAAGCTTCCTGGACACATTCCTGCGTGGTCTGGTATAGGTGACTCTGCTCTGCAGGGCGCTCGGACTGACGTTCTGTGGTTCTTTGTGATGGATCAGATTTAAAAGCACTAGAAGTAAATTACTGTAATTGAAGTTTTAATTTTGTTTTGCTTTAATTTAATTAGGCAAGAGAACTTACAGGTAGTTCTACAGATACAATAACTGAAGTGATTAAGAGTCCAAATCCACTTACTTTTATTTCTCTCTCTCTCTCTCCTTTTTTTTTTTTTTTATGGAAATACTAAAAATGTTATTCAGAAAGTATTAGGGTCTAGGAACTCCAGCTCATAAGTAAGTCATCTGAAGAGTTATTGATCTTAGGATGTCTTCTGTAAAATTCCTAAACATTATAATACAGGGATTTAAAAAAAAAAAAAAAAAGCTAAAATTAAGTTGAGAGTTTCTGGGATCTGACTTCTTAAAACGCCTTTGTGTGGTGCTTAAGGATTTAATGTAAGAAAAGGAAAAGAAGTGTTTTGGTCTGTACCATAGATATTAAGAGGGTTTTCAGTCACACATCAGACAAAGACTCAGGGGTTTTCAGTGGCTGAAAGTTGAAGTGAGGTGAGTTCCCATGTGAATTCCTAACTGTAGAGTGTAGTTTGTCTACAGAGCAGTTCACTCAGGGAAACTGGTATTCACTGCTGGAAATCTTCAGGCTCTCTAAAACAAATGTGTCATTTCAAACAGAATTTATTGGACTGAACACATCTACTTATGATTTTGCTTCCAATTTCTAGATGCAACACTATCAGTGAGGTTTTGTTGACAGTGAAATTTGAAGATCTTTGTGCATGAAGCATTGTTTGGTGATGATACTATGCAATACATATGCAATGTTTGGTAATGTGCACCTTGGTGTACTTTCTTAGCCTCCTCATTGAATCAACATTAGTAAACAGCTTATTACTATTTATACATTTTAGGCATATACTGAAAGATTCTATAGAAGCAAGAAGAAGAAAAATTATGGTTCTCTCATCAAAATTCCAACCACTCAAAATCAGCTGTGTAAGCAATGTCTGTTCTCATGTGCATGCATATAGTAATCTGGAAGTGCTTTACCACGCTGTTTTCACAACTGGAAGCTATTCTTTCCTTTGGTGTACTGAAGGCAAGTTGTCTCATTTATAAGCAGGTACTTATAAATCCACTAGTGGTGGATTTATGAGGAATGAACCAGACTTAATGCCTCCATAGAATCATAGGTGCATAGAATGGTTTGAGTTGGAAAGGACCTTTAGTAGTCATCTAGTCCAGCTGCCCTGCAGTAAGCACAAACATCTTCATCTAGGCTGATCAGAGATTGGCCCAACCTGAACTGAAATGTTTCCAGGAATAGGGCACCTATCACCTCTCTGGGCAGCCAATCACCTTCCAAAATCAGGGCATATGCTACAAGCCCATGGTGAGACATATTATATGCTCATTAATTTTAGTTCTGAAGTAGTTTGCTTCCTATGTATCAGTCATTTTGGCAAGGTGCAGAAGTGACTGAGACTGCATTCTGTGATGGTCAACAATTAATGTCCATTAGGAACTAATACAGAACCAGGCAGTTCTGTTGCTGTAGATATGCAGGAAATTGCTTTTGAGATGAGCACTTCTATTACATTCGAGGCCATAATTAATTAGCAACATACACATATAATTGTACAGGCTTTCACAATGGTGCTTTGTTTATGCCCATCCCTCAGTAGTTGTTAAAATAACCTTTTTTAGGAATTCCCTAAGCATGTGTTTACCCATCAACCAGAAATAGCTCTTTTGAGCCTTTTCAAGTAAATATGTTACTAGGAGGTTTATGGACACTAAATTTAACCTACCAAGGAACTGGCTAAGTAGTGAATTAATAAAACATGAAATATTGACTTGACAGAGCTCTGTGAAGCTTCCTGGGGTTTTAAATAGTGTTGTGGTAAGATCCACAAAGAGAATTTTCAGTTTACGAATCAACACTTGACAGGCAGCAAAACCTCTACCAGATTCAAACACCTGCTTAAATGATGTGGAGCCAAGGAACAGTACAGATGCTGTTAACACAAGGCCCCGTGTGGATAGCTATGTCTGGAGATCACTGACCCACTGTACCTTCAGCATTCTCTTGAGTCCGGGCCCTGCTAGTTATACTGAGCTGCCTTCAGTCAGTTTTCAGCACTCAAATTTTGACTTCTCCACTTCAAATCTTAGAAACTATTCTATGTGCTCTGTCTGCATTTTCTGTTACTACTTATATAGACACAAACTCCCCAGATGGCAAAACAAGGTTTCCTGTCTGTGGCATAAGTGCAGGTTTGGGGAAATGGAGAAAAGGTGCCTTATCCTAAGCATCATGGTTATTTTGGTCTCCATTGCTTTCCTTGCAGGACCACCAGAAAAATCCACCAGGGGTGCGTGCATTGAACCCTGGCAGGGATATGTCTTCCTCAGGTTTTCCAACATGTATGTTAAAAACTAAAGCTCTGAGCTCATAGCTTTTGTGTCAGATGTCAACTCAAGGGTAAGTTTCATGACTGAGTAGTAAGATTTTGAAAATGAAGCAGAGCCATGAACAACTAAAATACTTTTGTTACAAGCTGAAGCAACTTTTTCCAGCTGTTATTTCCATGTAAAAAAACAAAGATGGCTTTTCTTGCCTCTGCCCTACAGTTTGATATTAAGGAGTGCCAGTTTGAAATAGTATATCATAAGGAGAACCTAGACTGACAGGACTGAACAGTGAGGCTCAAATGTTTCTGTGGAATGAGTCAGCACTCAGGGATACTACTTTTAACACCTTCCTCCAGCTCCTCTCACTGTATCTGAGACCTGCCAGGAAAAGAAATGCTATACCTGCAGCTGAGCACAGTTCAGCCTTCTTGCTCTCTGAAAGAGCTGCTTTTACACTCTGCTTGGGACAGATTCTGCAGTAGCACACTAATAGAAGCACTACATAAAGAACAGTTAAATGAGATTGTTTTCTGTAAAGCTTTGGGCATGAAGTTTTGAAGAGATGGTAGCATGTTTCCCACTCTGTTGACCCATGGATTCCTTCCCTTTAAAATTATCTAATGTGCATATATAATCCAAGAGAAAAATGCCTTGTACCCCCCCAGCCAACCCCTGCACCCCTCATGCTTGGCAGCTGGCAGTTCTGCCTTTAGTTGCTTGCTGTTTAACACAGAGAAATATGGTAAACTCTGCAAGTTCTTAGCAGCTGAATTCCCCTGAAGTGCTCGGACAGAAGCAGCATGGTCACAGACACCTATTGTTATTTTTAACTTGTTAGCACATGTACACTCACTGGGATTATTTGTATTTTAAAGACAATTAATCACTTGAATGCATTCAGTGATGGCTGCTACTGCAAAACTGCCAGAGGTGCTATCTCACCAAGCTTGGGGCTCTGTTCAGCACACACAAATAGTCCTGTTATGACAACTAAAAGTAAAATGGAGGGGGGGAGTCCACTTGTCAGTGTGTGAGGTGGCTTGCAGGCCTTGGGGATGCAGCAGGATGAAGACAGTCATCAGCTACAGGGAAGAGAATTTACTAAGGAGTGGTAGGAGAGATGTGTGCAGGACCAGAGTTTAGAACTAAGGAGTGTTATTTGCAAAGTGGGCTCAGCAAATAGTATTTGATGGCCTGTTCGGTAGTGGTCGCCCTCTCCTAATATCAAATGGCACTAATTACCTTGATGATCCCTAGTTTATAAGCTTGCCAAGTAAGATACAACTAAGTATAATCAAACCTAGCTCAGTCTCTTGGAATTGGGGGTTTTGTTTCTGATTCTTAAAGCTTGCTTTTTCAGGTCTGGATCTCACCAAGAAGGACCAATGACTGCCTTCAGCCAGTCTTGCCTCTCTTTTTTCACCTGTTTTTGCCAATGAAGTGTAGGTGTTACACACTATTATCTAGAAGCCTTCCTCCTCTCTAGCTGAGGACTTTAACTTGTCTCTTAGAGGCATCATAATGTCATTGATAATCATGTTTTTGAGTTTGATAATAACAAAAAGTGGTCCAGTGATTGACATGGTTTGAACTCACTTTTAATAGAGCAGTTTGCATTAGCAAAAATTATGCTATAGGAAAAACCAGCCAATGGATACAGCTGACCTTGCTTTTCAAAGTAAGTGAGGAATGATGAATTTATTTAGCCTTTGTAAAATCAGAAAATTTTAGGGAGTGACATGGTTGGGCCAAGATAATGAAATAAGCCACTAGTTAGAGCAAGTTAGTCAGTATAACCCTTTATGTTGTTCACTAAAGTATGCTTCCTTCTGAGCTGAGTGCTGTAGATTGAAAACCTGAACCCAGTGTAAGTGCTTTGTCATTGCCATTAGAGCTGCCTAAGTTTTCTCTGCAGTGATTTTTTCAGGGCCTGAATTGCCTGCATGAGCTATGCATTAATATCTGTTACTGTAATCTATAGCATAATTGTATTTATTCTGTGGCAAAGTTTTGTAATTGCAACTGCCACTTCTTGTCTTCATCAGATAAAGGTTGCATTGCTCAGACATTGACTGGACTACTGATTGATGGTTTCTAAATTAAAAAAATCCATAGAACAAAATGTGTTTTGTCTTTGATGCTTCAATGGCAAGCACAATTTACCTGAGAAAATGTGTGTCTGTTAGCTTGTTCATGGCTGACCAAACCAGCCAAAATGCCATTTTAATGCAGGAACTCCTCTGCTAGAATGGCATTTTAAGGCATAAATTTCATCAAACAGAAAGAGTCCTGTTACCTCATCTTGAGAACACTCTACAGGCACACTTTCTAATGTCTTAGACCTCAAGTTTTCACATACCTCATCATTACTGTAAGTCCATGATGGGAAGATTCTGCTTGAATTTCTAGGCTCCAGATGAGCAGAAAAAGTCCAGAGAGCTGCTACAGGCAGTGCAGTTTTCAATTCACTCTAGCCATTTACAGAAGTGTTTAAACTGTTCTGGTGATAGCCTTAAGGCTCGAAAGGTGACTGTAAATTAGGTCCAGATGCATTGGTGACCCCCCACAATGATAGTCTGCCTGTTCACTTTCTTTCACTGCATTGGTACCAGAGCAGAGCAGCTACAGAGCTGCTATCCCAGCCCTAGAACACTGCCAGATAAATGAGTGTATCTATTTCCTGAATGCTTCTTTTGGCCATAAATCAGCTTTATTGCTTCAACCAGAAAAAATTACTACCTCAGTAACCTAGAAGCAAAATCTACTACACAACTGAATGCTCTCGCTCTGCCTTGTTGCATATCTCCTAGAACATAGGCCTAAGTCTCCATTTCCTATTCATTCATGTGTTATAAATCTCATCAATTTATTCCCCTCACAGGGCTGTACAGGTACTCTCTTCTGGCTGCATCTTCTGCTCCACAACTAGACTTCTGCTGTGGGTAAGGCTCTCAAAAGAGAAACAAAGCCAGAGTTTAATTCTCCAATGCATCCTGCATTACTAGAAAATGATCTGCCATAGGAGCAGTGGCCTCCAGGTGTCTGTCTCTCCCTGTGGTGCATTTCTGGTGTTAAGTTTGGTAGAAATAGCATTTAAGATGGAAATGTGTAGTCATCTTTTAAAAAGAGTAACTTGAAATGTCCAGATACTGTCTGATGTATCAGTAACTGATAGATGAATCAGTAACTCTGTGCTACCAAAACACAGACGCAACAAAGCCAGCGCTGCAAGACAGCTCCTTAAGCATCTGTTCAGTCATTTGAAAGGCATTGGTGGTGGGCCAAGCACTAACACTCAGGACACATTGCTGAAGATGCCTCCCAGGCATCTGACAGAATAAGTTCTTGGTAGCAGTGCTACTTTGTGAGCTGAAGAGATGGATGCAATTGCACCCAAAGTGGAGGGAAGGCTTTTCCTATCTGTTTTATTGATGTGGCTACTGAATGGCTTAACTGAAATAGGGACTAGACACACACAGCCATTTCAGGTTTTGGTACAAAGTACAAAGTACAATGTAATAGGGAAGGTACAATTGAAAATACAGTTTATTAAAATGTGTATTTTAGAAGAAAAGTTATAGCTATGAATACACACAAATATAAAGTGTACTGGAATGGCAGACTGATTGTACTAGAAAAATCAAAGAAAGAAAAAGAGTCAAACCAGGGGATACATAAATGGAAAAAGCTAGGCCTAAATATAGGAAGATTCCCCAGGAAGTCAGTCAGGATTATAATGATATGTTTCTCTGGTCCATACGTGAAAAAGAAAGAAAGAAGGCAGGAAGGGAGAGAGGGAAGAAAGGAGGAAGCCAGGAAGGGATGGGTGAAGGAAGGAAGGAAGGAAGGAAGGAAGGAAGGAAGGAAGGAAGGAAGGAAGGAAGGAAGGAAGGAAGGAAGGAAAAGAAAATAATTATTTATGGCCATAAAAGTATATTTCCATCTGTAATCTAGTGTATAATTAGTCTGAGGTCTTGCTTAGCATGTTGCCAAAGAGAAGCCAAGGGAGCCAAATGAGTAAAGCAGAACAAGCACGCTTACTGCCGTCTGGCAAAATCATGTTGTGCTTGGTTCAAAACAGCAGTATTCAGCCTGCTCCCTATAGGTTTTTCCCACCTGACCCTTTCAAACTGTATTTGAAGTTTAGTTATTAGTTGTTTGCCTTCACCTTGATGGTGTGGGAGTTGCCAGACAACCTGAGATTTGAGCAGACAAAAAAATCCAACATGATCCAGAAACAACCATCTCTGAAGATGAGCCAGCAGTGTGCCCAGGTGGCCAGGAGAGCCAGTGGCATCCTGGCCTGCATCAGGAATGGTGTGGTCAGCAGGAGCAGGGAGGTCATTCTGCCCCTGTACTCTGCACTGGTTAGACCACACCTTGAGTACTGTGTTCAGTTCTGGGCCCCCCAGTTTAGGAGGGACATTGAGATGCTTGAGCGTGTCCAGAGAAGGGCGACGAGGCTGGGGAGAGGCCTTGAGCACAGCCCTACGAGGAGAGGCTGAGGGAGCTGGGATTGGTTAGCCTGGAGAAGAGGAGGCTCAGGGGTGACCTTATTGCTGTCTGCAACTACCTGAGGGGTGGTTGTGGCCAGGAGGAGGTTGCTCTCTTCTCTCAGGTGGCCAGCACCAGAACAAGAGGACACAGCCTCAGGCTGTGCCAGGGTAGATTTAGGCTGGAGGTGAGGAGAAAGTTCTTCACTGAGAGAGTCATTGGACACTGGAATGGGCTGCCCGGGGAGGTGGTGGAGTCGCCGTCCCTGGAGCTGTTCAAGGCAGGACTGGACGTGGCACTTGGTGCCATGGTCTGGCCTTGAGCTCTGTGGTAAAGGGTTGGACTTGATGATCTGTGAGGTCTCTTCCAACCTTGGTGATACTGTGATACTGTGATAGTGTGATCTCCTTTTTATGAACATAGATACAGACTGTCAGGTGTGGAAGCAGTGCAAGGGACGTAGAAGCTCAGGCCCTTGTGACAGCCACAATGAAAAAAGAGCTGGAGCTGGGAGATATGTCTTCAGTACCATTAGATTCCTTATGAGGAGTCTCCCTTCATGACAGCAAGGAAACTTAGTCCTGTGCTAAAAAGAAATGTGTTACTTGTGAAAATACAGCTATCTAGGCAGTTCTTTCTAACTTGCCAAACATAAGTAGAAGTCTTTGCAGGAAGTTATACGTCTGTTAGAATGATGTTTATCATTGTCTTGGTTGCTAGTAAAAGACACTCCTGCCAGGGAAAAGGAAGTTTATTGGTATCAGGGTACTGTGCTCCATCGCTTCTCAGTTGAGAGAAGAACCTTTTGGGGAGAGAAGTGCTGCCTGAATCAGCTGCTATAAAAAGATTTCAAGTATTAGGCATCTAAAGGTAGAAAAAATATCTGGTAGAATAATATTCATCATGAGAGAGGAAAAATAATCCTCTTCCTTCCTTAAGCCTAACACAACTGCATATTCAGCCAGCAGTCCTAAGGATGCAAAAAGCACCACGTTGTAACAGTGACAGTGGCAAAGTACGACATGGTTGGAAGGTATATGAACCCTACTAACAGACAGTTGTGAAACTGCTTTATGCCTGCCTGTTCTTGGAATATGCTCCTTGCCTTTGAAGGCTGAGCTGCTATCTCTGTTCAACAACATAGCCTTCACTTGTGAGTAAAGGTTGTACTGCTGTATGGCAATCACAGATATCAGAAGTTTCAAATAAGACATCATATCATTATTGTGACCTTTTATATAGTGTCTATTAAACCAACACTGGTTAGACTGAGTCTCTAATGGGATACTTTCAAAGCTCAGATTTACCAAAAGCAGCCCCAAACTGTTCCTCTTCTCCCCTATTAACACATTTTTCATCAGTGTCTGACCATAGAGGCTGCTGAGTAATCAGCCTTTTATCTCGACAGAACACCTACGCAGTACTTTGTTTTCTGCCAGTGCATAGCATTATGGTCTAATAGTTTTCATATCAAGGCAGGGATCTCAATACCATGCACATCTCAAGCAGATTCGCAGTGCAGACAGGAAGCTGAATTTAAGTATCTAATGATAAGAAGTAAAAGTATGTGCTTTGATCTCAAACATGGAAATCCTTGGTGCAATTACAGGTTCCCTTCAAGGTGAAAGAAAGAGAATGAAAAATCTGTCATTTCAGCAAATACTTCCATGGCAAAGAGATTAAACAATCAGCAAGTAAGAACTGGAATAACCTATGGTACAGCTTTTTGAGAAACAGAATCACAGAATGATAGAGTGCACTGTGCTGGGAGGGACCTCTAGACATTGCCTAGTGCAACCCTGCTTCAGTCAGGAGGGGCATGCCCAACTAGATCAGGTTGCTTGGAGCCCTGTCCAGCCTGACCTGAAAAGCCAGGGATGTGGCTTCCACCACCTCTGTGGGCAACCTGTTCCAATGTTACAGCACCCTCATAATAAAAGACTTTTGCCTGATATCCAATCTAAATCTACCCTTCTCTAGAACCATTGCCCCCTGTCCTGGTGCTAAATGCCTTTGTAAGCAGTCTCTCCCCAGCTTTCTTGTAGGCCCCCTTGACTTCTATTGTTCAGGCTGAACAACCCCAATTCTCTTAGCCTGTCTTTGTAGGAGAGGTGCTCCAGCCTCTCAGGGGCTCAGGTCAACGTCCTTCTTGTGTTGAGGGCAAGGCTGGAACTGAGGAGGACTTGCACCAGAAAGGAAAGGCTTGTGAAGGAAGGGAGATCTTGCCTTGGCCAAGCTGTTCCGCGGATGCGCTTTGTTTGTGCTGTGGAACGCGTGTGTTGCACCACAGCACACAATGCCCTCCAGAGCCCTTGGAGCAAGTCTCAGAAGAGCTTTACTTCACAAAGAAACACCTCGTATGGTAAGTTCCCTTTTCTGTGACTATTTACTGCCTTTGTTTTCCCTCTTGAATTATACAGACACTTTTAGGAGGAGCAATTATCAGGCAAAGTAAGTCTGCCATCCTCAATTTAGGTACATGGCCCAGTGCTGTGATGTTTTATGCTTCAGATGAACTGTAGTGATGCTTCAGAGATGAACTGCAGTGAACTTCTGGTCAGCTCTATTGTTGAAAGCTGTATTTATTTTGCTATTGATGATGTTGTTGTGGTGATGCTTTTTTATTTTCATTTTAAGTCCCCCCTGACTTAAAAGAACAGTGTTACTTGTTTTAGTTGGGGATGTACTCTGCATTTACCTCCACATAGCCAAGATTTAGGCAGCTCTGCTTCCATCTTTGGTGTCTAATGAGAGACTGATTAGTCTAAGCTGATCTAGATTTTTGTACTGAAACCCATTCACTTACTTCAGGGAACTGTCACAGAATCACAGAACTTTAGAGGTTGGGAGGGACCTCCAGAGATCATCGAGTCCAACCTCCCTGCCAAGGCAGGATCACCTAGGGTAGCTCGCACAGGAACGCATGCAGGTGGGTTTTGAAAGTCTCCAGAGAAGGAGACTCCACAACCTCTCTGGGCAGCCTGTTCCAGGGCTCAGTTTCTCCCCATGTTGAGGTGAAACCTCTTATGTTTCAATTTGTAGCCATTGCTCCTTGTCCTATCGCTGCTGACCAGTGGAAAGAGATTGGCCCCATCCACTTGACACCCACCCCTCAGATGTTTGTATACATTGATCAGATCCCCTCTCAGTCTTCTCTCCTCTAGACTAAACAGCCCCAGGTTCCTCAGTCTGTCTTTGTAGGGGGTGTGTTCAAGTCCCCCAGTCATCCTTGTGGCTCTCCACAGGACTCTCTCCAGCAGGTCCCTGTCTCTCTTGCACTGGGGAGCCCAAAACTGGACACGGTATTCCAGGTCTGATCTCACCAGGGCAGAATAGAGGGGGAGAAGAACCTCCATAGACCTGCTGACCACACTTTTTCTGATGCCCCCCAGGATGGCATTGCCTCTCTTGGCCACAAGGGCACATTGCTGGCCCATGCAGAACTTGCTGTCCACCAGGATTTCAAGGTCTTTTTCCACGGAGCTGCTTTCCAACAGGGCAGCCCCCAACCTGTACTGGTGCCTGTTGTTATTGCCCTTGCACTTGTCCTTATTGAACTTCCTAAGATTTACCTTCATGCAGCTCTCCAGCCTGTCCAGGTCTTGTTGGATGGCAGCACAGCCTGATGGGCTGTCAGCCGTCCCCCCTAGTTTTGTGTCATCAGCAACTTGCTGAGGGTGCACTCAATGCCCTCCTCCAGATTGTTGATAAAGATATTGAACAAAACTGGACCCAGTACTGATCCCTGGGAAGCACCACTGGCCACAGGCCTCCAACTGGATTCTGTGCCACTGATGACACCTCTCTGAACTCTGGTGTGCAGCCAGTTTTCAATCCACCAACAGACCAACTGTCTATGCCACATCTTCTGAGCTTATCTATGAGAATGTGACAGAGAAGGCAACAAGATGGTCCTGAAGTTACTCAAGCTTGAGTGGCAAGTGCTGCATGACACTAAGCCAGTTTTTCATAGTGTTTATGTGGCTGGAGGGGGTGAAAGGCTCTCCTAAAAAAATACATGGAGTATTCAAGCAAATCAGGTGCTTACTCCCTGTTAACTAACGATCATGCAGCTGGTAAGGTTTTTGAGTGACCTTCAGCAGTTTAATTGCTTCTCTTTGTCTGTTTCTTTCAGCATGGAAAAACATTTTAAAATATAGGAAAAAAAATATCTGCCATCATGATGGGAGCTGGAAACAGAAATGGAATTTTGTGCAATGGGATACTTCAAATGCCCACCAGACAGACTTGCTTGTGAAAAAAGTACATTCTAAATACATAAACCCACATACGCTGCAAAACCACTCCCTGAAATAATCCTGTGTGTGGTTTGAGCAGACATTTGCCTCACATTCCATTGCACAAGAGGTGACAAGGAAATTTTCTAACAGAGATTTGGACCACACTGCTCAGAGACTATTTTGCTGTGGAACTCTGATATTCTGCTTATTTTCTGGTTTGCTTCATAGAGAATCACTCATCTGTTTCTGCATCATTTAGGACACTGTGAAATCTCATTTGCAGTTCTTGTTTGTCTAGCTCCTAAGTCAGCCCCCATGTCTGAGACTGGTGGAAGCCAATCTCAGACAAAGTTGGTGTGATGTTACTGCTTCAGAGAGTTGTGAAAGTCTGCTCTGTGCTTTCAGCTGTTGCTTACACATAACAGGTCTAAAGCTCAGAAGCAGTTCTCTCAGAAATCTTTCAGAGTAACCTGTGAGCAGCTCTAAGGAGCTGAGAAAGTATCTGGGTTTGTATCTGAAATAATGGAACATATGTGTAGCAATAAAGGAGTAGTGGTGACTTATTGGCAGTGTTTTAGACCATATGCTGCCCTTAACGATTGTCTTGAGCAATTTAGTGTCTCTGATGAACACTGGTACCAGAGATACAGTGGAGAGGACTGACTGCACTATGGTGAACTACATTGTTGTACATAAAAATGAGTGTTTGGAGCTGCTTGCTAGTGTGTTTGAGTGTGTTCTTTGCTCTGTTGCTGTAACATGCATGAAATGGCACTTCTCTCCTCCTTTTCTCTCCAAAAATAAACCTGTAAATGTCAGCACCAAGAACGGCAGCATGTTTCTTGACAGGAGTGAAAGATCACACAGTTATTTCACAGAAGTACTACTGAAATGTGTCAACTTCTTCTGCATGCCCTTAACATGCCCAGCTGGAGAGGAGAGTTGGAAATTATAATGGTTATGGATAATAAGTGTTGATGTCTTGGTAAGGAAAGATAAATTGAATCATGCTGATGTGGCATCAGAGAAGTGAGCAATGAACTGCTGTAAGTCTTGTTGCACTTGATTGCATGTTAAATTTCAGTGAGCTCATCTCATATGCTATGGTTCTAAGCCCTAACAAATTATAGAGGTGTGCTGGTTTGAGGCTAATTGTAATATTTTAATGAGAAAAATTAGATGATAGGCTGTGACAAGGAAACAGTGGTGATGGCTACTGCACTCATAGGTTTGCTGGGATGTATCAAAACAAGACCACAATCATAGATAAGGCAGTCGGAGTCTGTGGTTCTCCCTGGGCTTCTGCTGTGTTAACTGCTTCTGCTTGGATCTGTGCAACCCAACGAATCACTTCCCTTCTAACCTCCCTTGCTGATTCGTCCAACTCACCTTGCACGTAAGGTGGATTCTGGGATAAGGGAGGGAGGTGGCAAGAAGGTGGAGGGGTGCCTGGGAGCACAGGCACTCTGATTTCTGGGAGGGCTGTTGTGTTTTTGTATTACTTTTAACTTGTATATTTCTGCCTATAGCTGTAAATATTTCTGATGTATTGTAACTGTCTGCTTGCATATTGTGCTAAGCTGTGAATATAAAGCTTCATTCCTTAACATCCAGCTGGCTGAGTCTAGTCTGGATGAATTCATTGTGTGTGGGGGTAGGCAACTCCCAAACCATATTTTTGGTGCCCAATGTGGGCCATTTGCACCAATAGTATGGCATCTCACTGTGGTGCTAGGCCTGATGGGGCAAACGTGGGCTTGTACATGCCCAGATATGTTTGCCTGCCCCCCTCCTTGTGTGCTGGAGAAGCAACCTTGGGAGGGGAGGGCAGAAGCCCTGGCTGTGCCTAATATGGTGAGGCCTGGCAAAGTGCCATTCCGATTGGCTAATTGATGTCCAATGCCCCACTCGGCGTGGGCTGGATGCTGATGAAAGGGATGAGCAGGTAGCATGAGGCTGCTGCTGTCTCATTTTGCATCCCAAATTTGCCTGGAGAGCTTAAGAGGAGCAGGCTCCAAATGCCTGCATGCAGTCACCTTGCATAGCCCTCAGCATGACACTGTGCTGAGACCGTGCACAGCTCAAGACACCCTGCCTGCCCCTGAAAATCTTCCTGCTAAGACTACAAGTCCTGGAGATACACAGATCATCCAGAGGAGCTGGGGACAAGGGCAGGGATTGTCTGCCTCCTTTCCAGAAGCCAGGGAGAAATCAAGTCTCAGCGGCCAATTGGACAGACTTCCACCTGCTTTGGGTGCTGATTTATAATTGTGTGAGTAGATACTTAAAAGCCTTCTCCAGTATAATGTTTGTGTTTGCCACTCTAAGAAATAAGTGCTCTGGTTTTGCCTGTGCCCTGCCTGTGTGAATTTCCAACCTGTTCATTGTTTTGAACCTGTGAATAAGTTTCTGTTGAGTTTTAATGTTAATAAACAATTTTCATAGTTAATAACAATCATTGCCTGGTTATCAAAATGAATATAGATTATTAATTTTGCATAATCCTTCACACTCACCAGCCAGCCTAGGACTGGCTCTCCTGATTCCCTTGAATGTTCCTTTCTAACTTCCCTGATCTCTTTGAAGGGGTCATTGGAATCCTGGATACCATCCTTCTCCTCTTCCTCTGGTTGTCCTTGGCCTAGAAGCAGAACTTTCCTGAGAGCACTCTTAAACTCCTCAGAGCCATCCTCCTTCTTGGCAGCCAACCTCACATAGCCCTTTTCATTGCTGTATTGCACTCTAAGTAAATTGCCCAAGTCTCTAATGGCTTCCTTAATCTCTGTAGCCATGGTTTTTATGGCAGACGCTAGGGCAAGCAGTGACTGCATTGCATTGTGAGTGTCTCCTTTTTGTAGGAAGTTTATGGACTAGCACTTGAGAAAAAAATTGGTGGGAATGTCAGGATGGAGAGGGACCTTTAAGTATAACTTCAAACTCCAGTACAATTCTGCTTTAGCTCTTCCTTCACCTTTTCTTGTATTTCCACTCTGCACTTCTGTGTTGTTGCTTTGTGTAGCTCAAAGAGGGTGGGAAAGAAAGGCAGCCAAACAGCTGCAAGAAAGCTTTTAAAGTAATTCCACAAAGTTGGCTAAAGTGTTTTTAGGAACTCCACTTCCTTCCAGTTTGCCACTGATAATTATGCCCTGCACATTTCTGCACATGCACAAATAAGTTCTAAATGTTAACTACTCTGTAATATGTATGCACTCATAACCAACTGCTCATGCTTCTGCTGCTGTCTTGAGCTGCCAAACAGATGAACATTTAAATAAGACATTTTAAATTTGAAGTGCTCTTGTCACAATATTGACCTTTTAATTTGCTCAGCATTTGAATAGCTTTTAACACGAAATAAGTGGTCTATTGTTATGTAAATAATAGCGGAGTCGTTAACCACAGATCATTTCCCATCCTTCTTTCATCCCCTCTATAATCCTATTTTCCTCCACACTTTCCTCCCTTCAAAGAGGGCCTGCCTCCATATCTCTGTGGAGTAAAAACTTAATCTTCAGGCAAGGATTGCTGGAGAGCTGAGATGCTATTCTGCTTAAATGTTCTGTGTGGATAGTTATTATTAGGTATTATTAGGTTATTACTAGGTATTAATGCAGAGAAAGTGCTTGCCTTGGTAACAAACCATATGGTACCAAAGGAACTCTACTTTTGCATGCACTTCTGCTAGACAGGAGTAAATCATTTCATTAAACATTTGGTTTGAGATTAAAAACCCCTCCTTAAAATAGGAACAGCAGTACCACAGAGGTAGTATTGCAAGATTAATGTATTACTAATAGAGGATGAAAAGCTGTGAATCTGTTATGTGATTATGGACCAGACTGTCCAAAAAATAATCTAATACAATATGATATACATTGGGAAGTTTGTTTTGTGTTGTGTCCCTTCCGACCCCTAGCATTCTGATTCTTGTTGTAAGGCATTTGCCATTCAGTCTGCTCAGGCTTCTTTTGCAATAAAGGTGTAACACAGACCACACTAAACAATTCTTTCCCATCTTCCACAGATAGACTGTGGCATAAATGCAGACTGCAACTCTAACTCTTATTTCAGTTCTGGTTTCCATGGCTTAAATTGTAGGAGTTGCTCTAAGTCCATCTGTCTCCATGGAATATTTCAGTGGTGTGGACTGAAATGGGAGCCTTGTGTTTTCCTGGTGGCTTAAAGAAAAGCCTCTAGGAATGAAAACAGACAGTGTTATACACTGGAATCAGCCTAGTGACTCTGATTCTGTAAGAACACATCTTACTGAGATGTTGGGGGTAGAAAAAACCTGAGTGGCATGGGTAGAGTAGGAAATGCCTGTTTAGCATTTCTTACAGGACAAGAATTGGGAGGAATTACATTGTAATTGCAGATACCAGGCTCAAGCAAACAAAAAGAGGTGTTTTCTCAACAACTGACAGAGGCTGTTGTGTTTGTTAAAAGCTTAGATTGATCCCAAAAAAGCTTAGATTGATCCCAAAAATGCCTGGAGAGTTTTATGAAATGAAACCATGGTGAAGGCTATTACATATACAGCTAATATCTTCTGGCTTGAGTTACACAGCAGCAAAGGCTGGGAGAACACTGTGGTACAGCATTAGCCCTGTTATGTAGAAGCCACAGAGGGTGCTGTTATGCACACCTGGCACTACAGAACATGCTTGAAGATGAAATGCTTTAGCAACACTAAAGGCATTCACAAGATTAACGAATATCACTCACTTATTAATATTAAATTAACTCTTTAGGTAATGGAATATGGTTTGTGTTCTTTTGTGTCAACAAAATATTCTGGTATCCATTAAAAAATCCTGGATTTCTAGAATACAGCAACAAAAGATGGAGTCCTTATACATATATATAGATCATATTAGGTTTCATTTATTCAGTCTTCAAGTGCTGAGATAAATATTGTATGCCCTTATTTGTCCAGCTAAAATGAATGTTTTGAATTATTCATGCAATCCATAAACCAAATAATTTTCCAAATGAAAAGATAATGTGTACAGATTGTGCTATTAGATCAAACATAATCGACTTGTTAAAAAATGTTATTTCTAATTCTTCTCTCCTTCCCATCCTTCCCTCTCCTTCTGCTCCTAAAAGACTATCCTGTTTTTTTTTTTTTGTTTGGTTGTTTTTTGTTTTTTTTTTTTTTTGTGGATCATGCCAAAGGTTTTCAGTTCTATACCTGATAAGCAGGGAAGGATATTATCTAATTACTGGGAGCATTTCCTGGGGAAAGCAGCTTTGTGTCCAGCAAAGCTGTTTTCTGAGAAAATAATTATAGACATGTATGGAAAAAAATGTGAAACTTGGGTTAATTTTATTTCTGGAAAGCCCCACCCACAACTGTACACTAATTAGTTACATTTGGGTTCTAATTCAGTCGGGGAAGTCTTCACCAGGATGCTTCTGGGCAATTCATTAATTTAGGAGAAGCAGAAAGTTGGAAAAGTTTAGCCACAAAAATAACTTTACCTCACTTACAAGCACAACTGCTTGCAACTTAGCTCAAGTTATATTCTTTGCCTGAGTGCAAAGGCTCCATTGGCCACAGAGATTCACCAATCAGAATGGCATTTGCAAAACTGACCATATTAGGTGAGCCCAGGGCTTCCTCACCCTTATTTGGGCAAGACACCAAGTTCCTAAACACCTGTGGGTACCTGTTTATCACTTTGGGAGGGGACACAATGGCCCAAGCCTTTGTTCCCCTCTCAGCAGAAGTCTGGAGCAAGCCAGGACCTCTAGCAGGCCTATTAGCCTTCCAGGACAACGCTGAAAACATGATTAGCTCTACTTCCGTAAGGCTGAAACTTCACATGCACAGCATTGCTCCATGTGCAAGCATGGATTCTGTGGCGCCCTTCAGTGGAAAGCCTGAGGACTGTAACCCAGGGCAGCAAGCTCCTTATTCCTTATTGAGAAGATCATACCCGCCTTGAAAAGCCACACAGCCCTGTGGGAGCTGAAGTAGAACAATCATCATTATGAACACTTTTGTCACCTAGACTTTTCTAGACTGACCATAATATCAAAGCTGGATTTAACTGTTAGAGATGGTGAAATGAACTCTTTAGCCTTTCCCTTTGCGCTGCTGCTGTGAGCACTGCTTGTTGTTTGCAAATGTAGCACGTCCATTATCTGAGAGTCATGCAGTTGTTCGCAGAAATGCAGGGGTGGTATTGACAAACCTGAAGTGCTGTGGACAAGCAATGAAGTTTCATTGCTGAGAAGTGAGCAAATTTGGATATGAAATCACGGAAGGTCTTGGCCAAAGTAGTCAGGGATGCTTGTCAAGTGGTTGTTGAATGTTATGCATTCAGTCAGGAGCTGTTTTACAGAGGCAGTTTTAAACTGTGCTTTATGGCAACAAGTTGCTAAAGGTTTAAGGAAATAGCACAGCTTATTTCATATGCATTATTTGGTGAGCATCATCGTGGAGGAGATGTATGAACATAGGTTCCTTTTCCAAAGGAAGTGGCTGCTGCAATAGAGAAGTTACAGTTTAATAAGCAATTGAGATGATCTGAAGAGAGTATTCCAAGTGAAGTATTTCTGACCTGTCTGTGTTTCCAATCTTGAGCTATGGAAGTGCTTCTTGAGCTTGCCTTTTCTTCATTATTAGAAGCAGGTTACAGTCCTTCTGCTGACACACCCTTTGTTCCATTTGCTAAAGCTGCCCTTGCACAGTGGCCCAAAGGGGAAAAGCTGTCTGATAACAACCATAGCAGCTTTCAACAGTTGGATTTACTCAGCCTGACGCTAACTGATCCACTCGGAATCTTCTGCAAAAGTCGCTGGCGAATGTTACGCAAGACTAGCGGGAGCTGCAGGCAAACATTAGAAGACATCTGCTGCACCAAGGGCTCTGCACTGCCAAGTGCTGTGGAAGGAAAACTACACTCTGAAAAAGGTCTTAGTGCTGAACATTTAAAAGAATGCTGGAAAGTTTAACTGTGGATAGTGGTGTGAACCATCTCTTGCTTAGTTTCAGTTTTGCTGAGAAGGAAAATATTGGTGACCTAACAAAATTCAGATCTGTTGTAAATGAGTTGCAGTTTATGCCTTATTTACCATTGCTTGCTTCTTTTCCTTGTGATTGAAGAGTGGAGAGATCTCTGCATGGTCTGCATGGTTATAAAATCAGTCATTTTGAAAAGAAGTATGTTCAGTTGTAACCTCCTGTGTTCAGGTTGTGCCCATTGCCCTTTGTCCTACCACTGGGCACCACTGAAAAGAGTGCTGCTGCATTTTCCCAACACCCACTCTTTAGATACCGATTAGCGTTTATCAGATCCCATCTTGGTCTTCTCTTCTCCAGGCTAAACAGCCTCAGATCTCTCAGCCTTTCCTCATTACACTGATGCTCCAGTCCCCTCAGCATCTTTGTAGCCTCTTCTGGGTTGTCTCCAGAAATTCCTTGTCTAGTGAATTGGGGAGCCCAGAACTGAACACAATACTCCAGATGCCGCTTAATGAGGGCACAGAAGAAGGAGAGGAGAATTCACCTCAACCTGCTGGTCACACTCTTCTTAAAAGTACCCCAGAATACATCCTCCTGGTCACAAAAGCATGCTGCTGGCTCATGGTGAACTTCTTGTCCACCAGGATCCCCAGGTCTTTTTCCATGGAGCTGCCTTCCAGCTGGTCATGTCTTAACCCCAAATTTAAGCATGCAATGATATACAGATCCTAGCAGTGATCTGCTGTTTTCCAGAGGAAGGAAAGAAATGGGCTAGTTAGATACTGGCTAAAGAACTGTCCATGGCCATGTTTCCAGAACCACTGTTTTCCCAGGCTCTCGATCCATACCTTTAGTTATTTTGTGAAATGATAGTGTGGTTTTTGGTTGACTGCATTCAGTGAAGTACTGCTGCATTTGAGCTGATGGCAAAACTCCCCCTGGCTTCAGTCAAACCAGGATTTAAGTGTAAGCCACATACTACAAGCTCTCATTCTCATCTCTACAACTACAGTTCAATACTGGAAAACAAGACTACTTGAAAGCCCTTTACTATGGCTACAGAAGGGTGGTTTCGACTGTAAGAGAAGAATCAGCTTACAATGTGTTAATTTCCAGCACCTTATTTTGTATCAAGCAGTCCTGTTTTGGTGTGGTCAAGAAGTATGGGCACGCATACTTTTATAGGGTTTAGTATCTTTAATTGGCATTTCTAAAAACAGTTTTATTTGCAGTTATTTCTTTAAAGTTATTTGTCAAAGGTATTTTATTCATTCTACTGAGAGGGTTCTAATGTGATCTTCATTCCTGTGCTTGCTCTGGTCACTGATGATGGGCACTGCTAGCATTTGGAGATTTGGTGGTAAGTGCAGATTCTACTGTTCTTCAGCTCTGCAGCAGCAGCAGGATCACTGGACCTTCTTAAAGACCTGCTTACACTTGACTCCACACACTCTTATTTCCTAGGAAGACAAAGGAATTCAAAGTTACAATTATAACATAGGACATATATATTACACATTCATCTCTATGTCCAGCTTAATTTGAATCCAGATTTCTGTCAAATCACACTTGGTAGCTTGTATGTGTTTTAGCCTACTTTCAAAAGAAATCACCTGCTTTGGATTCTTTTTCTGGTGAAAGGTGGAGTTAAGTTATTTTTGGATTTCAGATCTCAAAGGGCCAAATATATTCCTGGTGCACTGTTTTCAACTTGCAGTTTGTGCAACTGCTTAGGTCTTTGAAATGGGCATTCTCCATTTGGTGATGGATTTCAAGAACCAGCTCTGAATCTGTACATTGATGACAAAACTACAAATCAGCTGAAAGCCCACTATGGTCACAGCCAGAAAAGGACAGGTAGTTGGTACAGAAGATGCAATGGAGGCTGGGCACAGCAGCTGTGCTGGGACGGAACTGGACCACACTGGATGCTGAATGCTCTCTACTGCTCTTTGTGTTCACAAGAGCTTCTCAAAAATGCCAGCTTACTGCTCACTGGATCATGAGCTGTATAAATGCATAAATGGGTGCAGTGATGTTTACACCTTGCACTTTAATCTGCCAGGCCTGCTGTTGTTCACCTGACCTCACTGAAGATGCAGTTTAACCTTCTCCATTCCTGAAACTATTTAAGTTAGACTTGGGAAGCACACACAGTTCGTGCAGGCATGCGGGCAGGGGCTGACTGGTTTTGCCAGAAGGACAAAAAGGGGTAAAACGTCTTAAGGGACATAAAGACAAAAGGTTATGTATGAGCTAGCAGAAGGGATGGACCTTCTCTTTCTAGACAAGACTTTGAATAAAGCCATCAGAACACTCTGAGGGGAAAAAAGGGGCCGAGTTTCCTGGGAAGTTATGCACATTTCCTCATGGGGGACTTCGCTAAAGCAAAAGAAATAAAAGACCCTACACTGAGTCAGTAACATCACTGGCCTCTATTGCTAGGCCCTAGCAGGAGAAAGCACTTCGTGATGAACTGATGAAACAAGCAGACTGATACAGTATCTTAGTTATATTTTAATTAGGACCTGTTTCATTCACTTCTGTATAGTTAACCCAGAAGGAGGAGTATGCAGTAAGGGCTATGAGATCTGCTGACAATGACAAAATCTTACAGAGCAGAAGCAATCAATACAATAGAAAAGGGCAATAAAACTCAGAAGGAAATGGAGAATGGTCAAATAAGTCACTCACATAAACCAGAATCTAAGGAGGAAAAAGAACTACAAAGTACAGACCACAGAATGAAATGGAGAAAATGGGAGGTGATAAACTACTAAGTGATGTGGCACTACTCTCTGCAGAACTATGGAAAGAATTAAATTAACACTTGGCTCATTGTGTAAAGTTCAACAGGATCATAAAGCTATGGAAGTATCAATTTTTTAGAGGTAACTGCCCATTGTATCACAGGACTCTCAGGAGTACAGGACCCAGTAATCTTAACTGGTCAAAACCAAAGATACTAAATGGGACTCTTTTACTGCACGCTTAATGGAAACAGTTACATTAGCAAGGATTCAGAGAAATAAAGAGGACATCTTTTGAAGTTCCTGAAATACAAAAACAGAGAAGACTGAAATATTTGGGACTGGCATCTAAAATACTTGGCTGCTCCTTTTGCATGAAGCAATTTTGTACTGACTGTTGTGTACACATGAGACCGACTGCGCTAAATTGTACCAGTGCCATGGATGCCTGAATGAGCTGGCAGGTGTGATGCAAAACTCTTCAGAGCCTCCTGAAAAAGCAGCCTCAGATCAGCCAGGTTACCTTGGGGTGCTTGAAGTGCCACTACACATCTGCATTTGTGCAACTGAATGTGAATTTATGACTTCTAAAATCAAACTCTTGACAAGGTCAGGTACACGAAATGGCCTCACCTATAAGTCCATGGCTAGGTTGTATGGTATAGTAAAGCACAAAGCAGAGTAAGGAGAGCAGAAATCAGGGCTAAAAACATTGATGTTGGACACGAGAAATGGGAGGGATAATGACTGCAGAGCTGGCCCACAATAGAAACCAGGGTGTAAGCCCAGAGCACTTCAGGAGCAGCTAGTGCTATTGCTTCATATGGTTGCAGGCAAGCACACAGACGTGTAGGACTAAGTGCAGCAGGGTGTGAGCTGAACTGGGCCAAGCACTGTATGTCTAACTGCAACCTGCCAGCAGAGACTCTGAAAAGGCTGATGCTTGGTGTCATGGCACCAACTGTTGTGAAGCTGGGAGGCAGTGCAGAAACACTGAAGTATCTGTGTGTAGATAGAAGGAATACATACACATGGGGAATTCTGGAGTCTCCTCTTTATTGCTTCTTGCTTCTTCCCTCCTTTCAGTGAGCCCTAACCCCAGCTAAGTGAGCACTTGCTCAGTAACTTTCTCCCTACCTGTGTTCCACGAAGTATGTGGTACAGATGGGAAGATCTGCCACGTACATTCCCTTCCCAAACTGGCTTTCCTGATTTCTGGCACTTCCTGAGCACTGTTAGCAGCAGCATGGAGGTCGGTGTGCTTTTGCAAGGACTTCCTAACGGCTTCAGAGAAAGTCCATTTAGCCTGTGAATGCTACTGAGCACTGAACACAAACAGAGCCTGGATCTTATTATCTCAGCAGGAAGCTGCCTTTTACCCAAACTGATGAGAGAGCGATGATGCTGTAACTATGTGACAAAAGACCAAGCATCTTCTTTCAGGTCCTGTCAAGGAAGATAAAAATTACGATCTGCCAGAACATGACATGTAAAAGCCTTAATTGCTGCTTCAGTTCTGCGGGCTAGCATGCAGCCTGGCCTGCAGTTATTTTAACAGAACAATGCTGCTTCTCCCCCTCACGGCTGGCTGTCGAAAGCTAACTCCACCAGCTCCCACACCATGTGCTTCACAGACTGCACAAAGGATGTTGCTAAACGTCTTCCTCGGTGTAAACATTTCAAGCTGGTATGTCTGGACAGACAGTTAACACAGAAAGAGTTCTGCTTTGAAATCAGTCTTTTTAAGGGACACAAAAGTGTAATGGCTCCAAATGAAACTGTTTCTTCAGAAAGAAGTCAAATGTCACAACAACGCATAATTATGTCAATGTGAAACAAGATAACACAGCACACAGCCTGCTGCCTTACATCCAACCGGCTTAATGGGCTGCTATCTAAAACCTGTTACATGATCTTACCAGGTGCATTTCATCTCCTTCGATCCACTGAGTCCAGCCACGACCTTCTTTTTCTCCGTTCTGTACACAGAGAAGCTTATCTCCATCCCATGATACAGTGGTCTAAAAAATAGACATGCTCTGTGTTACTCTGATATTCCTATTCCTTGGTATTATGATTAGCTCCCTTAGAAGCAAAACTTCTAATATAAGAAACGATTCATGTATCTCATAAGAAGAACAATCGTAGAGCATTGCAATGCTTAGGATAATTACAAAAGAAATGAGCTTAAATACAAAGTTGCTGCCTGACTGTAAAACCCTGGAAAGAGAAGATAAAGTTGTTTAAATGCACAAAGAACTATCATAAAAATTGCTGTGTAAGAGCTCACTCCTTTCTCCCTGGTGATAGAGAACACCAGAAGGGATGTGCAGCCTAGCACTGTATTTGCAAAGGGAGCTGAAAACTTGAGATTGTTTTCTCCACTGTAAGAAGGATGCCCCAGATGCGGTACATGAAATCACCAACCAGCAGGCAGCTACAGATGAGCAAGGCTTTTAAACCCCTTCCTCCCATGTCTTGGTCTGCTGTCAAGGAGAGTGGTTTGGAAGTATCAGAAAATTGGCAATTTCGCCAGCACCTTGCTTTTTGTAACTGTAGCTGCAGGAGTACTGGAGCCAGGCCTGGCAGGTTTAGAGTGAGAGGAAAGTGCTGTAGGATTTCTGAATGCTGCTGTCATGAGTGGTTCAGTAGAACCTGATTGGTAAAACTACTTAAATGTAGGGGGTTGCATCCTACAGCTTGCAACTCTGCTTACTCTTTAGTGCCAGTTTCCCTTTTCCATCTCTCCAAGACAAAAAGCAACAGAACTCCGTAAAATATAGAAAGAGGGAATAGTAATGATTTGTGCTCCATGAGGAGAGTTTAACACCAATGTAAGCCCATGGCTTTTAAAACAGTTTGCTTGAGGTGAATCTGAAGACTAAATATGGAATTACTGTTTACCTTGTACAAGTCATCAGCTACTGCATGTACGAGTAGTCAGATACGGACAGAACAAGGGGACACAGCCTCAAGTTGTGCTGGGGGAGGTGTGGGCTGGATGTTAGGAGGAAGTTCTTCACAGAGAAAGTGATTTGCCATTGGAATGGGCTGCCCAGGGAGGTGGTGGAGTCACTGTCCTTGGAGGTGTTCAGGAAAAGACTGGATGAGGCACTTAGTGCCATGGTCTGGTTGGCTGGATAGGGCTGGGGGATAGGTTGGACTGGATGAGCTTGGAGGTCTTTCCAGCCTGGCTGACTCTACGATTCTATGATCTATCTTTAAAGGAAAACTTACTGCATCCAGCCTGTGTAGCTCCTGAGAAAAATCATCAGTCTAATGACTGATACCAAGACCATTAACCAAGCTGTTTTATCAGCCAATATTCTTGGTTATTGTCTGCCTTCCCTTTGAGAAATACAAATATTAAAGGGCTAAGGGTAAACCACACACTCTCTGATTTCTGTACATGGCCGTTTTGCTATGACGGTTATGAAGGACAGACTGTACTGCAGGAGAACATAATGTCCTCTTCTTTGTTAGCAGGAACAACCACTTTATGGCAGACAGATTAATCAGTACCAATTTTATCTTTTCTTTCTTTAGGTCAAACTGTAATGTCCCCTCTAGTAAAAGACACTGAAGACAGAAACTTCTCATTCAGACTGAAATAGGTTCTCTACTGAACTCTACTGAGAAGTGCACCAAGTATTAGTTGAGGTTGGATTTGGTGTGTTACATATGCACTGGTTGCTGCTAATATTCTGCCAACAGCTAAATAAGACAATGCTTGTCTTGAACCGTTCCCAACACAAAAATAATGATATTCCCAAAAATGTTGGTAAATCTCTTTAAAAGCAAACATTTCTTTTCAAAGGCTGGATCAGGATACTGCCATTGTATACATAGGAGTCAAACACATGAACAGGCCAGAAAGGCAGCTCTGTATGAACCTTTGGTTGCTCTTGTTCTTCTCTCCCAGCACACACTACCAAGCTAAAAAAATTATTTCCCATTTATGCAAAGATGCTTTTCTTAGAACAGTCAGGGTTCATAGCTAACCTGGTTTACCACCATTTCAATAATAACATCACCTAAGGCTTGCCTGATCACAGACAGAATGACCTTTGCCAGGATTTGGGGAAGCACAGCATCCCCAGGGAGACAGTTCCAATTCTTCATTTTCCTCCACAACCAAGAGGAGGAGAAGTAGACAAATGGAAGACACTGGAAAACTGCCATTTCCTGCTGGTAATAGAATCAGCTAGATGAAAATATAGTATTTCTCTAAAACTGCAGGCTCCAGCCTTTTTGGGCACTTAGTACTACTTGAAGGATAAATGGAAGGCATAATTTATTCCTTTCAGCTAAGCAGCACATAATTTAGTTCATCAGAAGCAAGCTTAACCTTTGCTCACTGTGCTAGATTGAAGCAAGCTGGAATGTTTTGGTGAAAAGAACTAGATAATAGGCAGTGAAAAGGAAAACAATGGTTGTGTCTCCTTCCCTCATCAGTCTCACTGAGAGTTCTGGGAAGAAGAAGGAAAACATTAGATAACATTCTCCATTTTGTCTCTCACTCTGCTTTGAGCTTCAGACCAAGCCACATCTCCTTAACCTCACTGCCACTAATCTTCCTTCTTATCCTCTTGGCTTCACCTTTATTTCTCTCTGAGAACTGGGGTAAGGTTGAGAGGGGCAGGGGAAGGTGTTGGGGTGGTTTGAGAGCCCCTCCTGGGGACTCAGGTTTCTGGGATGGGAGTTGTGTTTCTGAATTACTTTTAACTTGTATATTTCTGTATATAACTGTATATACTGTAAATAGCTGCTTGTATATTTGCTGCTGTAAAATAAATAGCTTCATTTATATTCCCGGAGGCCTTCTGAGTTAGCTGAGGCAATTCCAAAAGTGTGGGGGGGCAGGTAAGATCCAAACCATCACATTTTTAATTTGGCACCCATCGTGGTGCTAAATTTATTTGAGTGACTGTTAATTAGCTCTGGGAATTAAAATGAAGCTAATAAAGCAGCTACTGTATGCGGTTGGTGCGTTACTCTGGTCTGGTTTCATTTTCTTGGCATTTAGTTGGATAAAAGCTCAAATTGTTGCTTAATTTATTGATTTAGCTTATAAGAAGGCTAAAGCCAAGGTTTCAGATATGTTCTGGGTCTGGGCTGATTTGATTCTTGGTTATGCTGGTTTTAATGTCACTGAAAACCTTACCAGGAACATTACAGGAGCACTTATCAATAATGTGACAACCAATGGAAACACTGCCCTGATGAGACTAATACACCCTAAAACTGAGATGCCAAATCCCTGTAGTGATTTTTACACAAAACAAACCGTGGCAGGATTGGTGTGTATTATCCTGGCTCTTGTAGTTTTGATTTTCATATTAATTTTGGCATTATGTGTGAAAAATTCAAAACCAGCTTCTGTAAGAACTAGAAAAAAATCTGTCTCAAAACCAAATTCAGTAACAGTTTCTCAGCAATCTTCTTCCCCCCAGGCAGTGTCTGCACCCTCCTCTTTAGATTCTGGGAATTCGGCCAATGTTCCCGCCGGGAATGTAAACAACAACAATCCGCAGGATTTGGCAGGCATCCCAGGAGTACAGGCAGGTACCCAAGGTCAGAATGTTCCTAATAACAATGACAACACTGGTGACACCAGCTCAGCCAGTTCGAATCCCCAGCCAGTAGACCAGAATCAGAGCCCTGCTAAATCTAAGGCAGATTTGAACTCACAAGCTCCAGTTCAGACCCCCAATAATTCAAACCCTCCATCAGACACGTCCAAGTCTGTTGCTGCTCAGGCCCTTCTGGCACCTGCTAAGGCAAAAGCTAAGACAAAATGTGGTTCACAGGAGGATGTAAGAGAGGGGACCTCTGGTGATCAGCAAGAGGAAGAAGAGGAGGTAGTTAGTCTGCGAGACCTCGCAAATGTGCTGAGACATCAACACTCAAATGAGAAGAGCGCTGTGAGGTTAGCTGCCAAGAGAGAGGATGGTTCCCATGAGTTTAAGAGTGCTATGAGAAAGGTTCTGTTTGGCCAGGGACAATCAGGTCAAGAGGAGGAAGAGGAGGAAGATGACATCCAGGACTCCAAGGATCCTCTCAGACAGGTCAGGGAAGTTAGAAAGGAATACTCAAGGGAATCAGGTGAGCCAATCCTAAGCTGGCTAGTGAGATGCCGTGGCATTGGTGCTAATGCCCTGCAGGTAGGAGACAAATCTGCCAAGCAGCTGGGACCACTCACCAAGGAGAGTGGAGTGGACAAATACCTAGCAAGTCCTCTTGGTAGGGTTAGCTTGTGGACACGCCTTTTGTTGGCTGTGGCTATGAGATATCCTTCCTGAGATGATCTGCCATGGGCTGCCAAGAAGTGGAACACCACTGAGCAGGGAATTAAGCTTCTGAAGGAGTTTGCTGTGAAGGAAGTGCTTTATGGAGATCATGGCACACATGAACCTGATGACATTCCTCTTGGAACAGGTCTCATGAAGAAGCTTATTAAGCTTGCTCCTTCATCCTATGCTAACATCTTGGCCAGCAAGTTTCTATCAAGGGGTGGCAATGGAAGGTCTATCACTGTTGGTGAGTTCACTGACCAGCTCAGGCAGGTAGAGGACAGCTTGTCACATTCTGGCCTAGCCTCTGACATAAAAACTCTGGGTACAGAGCTTAAAGGAGGTATTGAGAATGGCATTAAGGAGAGCATGAAAGAACTGAAGGAGGATCTTAAAAACATTACCAATCTGGTAAAGGACACCATTCCTGCATCATCTGAATGGGTGCATGTTTCTGCGGTCAGGAACAGACGCCCACCTCCTGCAAGGCAATTCCCTCTCAGGAGGAGACAAATTCCACCCAGACATCAGCAATCACGTGCGGCACTGTGGATACTTCTGCGTGACACATACGGTGAGAACATGAACAAATGGGATGGTAAACCTACTTCAGCTCTTTCAAAGAGGGTCAGGGATCTGCAGAGGGGCAGAAACAGAGGCAGTAATGCCAGAAAAGTAGCTGTCACTTCTTCAGCTCCTGAGAGCAGCTGCAATTGTTCCAACAATTGCAATTTCTCTCACAGCAACACCAATCACTGTGTACACCCCACATGCCATGTTCAGCATTTGGGGTGCCCTGCCTCCAGCCAGGAGGAGGGATAGTGGAGAGAACCGAATCTATTGGAATGTATTCATTAGGTGGCCTGGCAGTTCAAGAGTTCGGAAATACAGGGCTTTAATTGACACAGGTGCTCAGTGTACTTTATTGCCATCAAATTGTAAAGGGACAGAGTCCATATCTATTTTTGGGAATCACTGGTGGATCTCAAGAGTTAACTAAGTTGCAGGCTGAGATCAGTTTAACTGGTAAAGAGCGGAAAACACATACTATTGTAACTGGTCCTGATGCGCCTTGCATTCTGGGCATTGACTTTTTGAGACAAGGTTGTTTCAAAGATCCTAAAGGTCACAAATGGGCTTTTGGAATAGCATCTGTAGAGATTGAGGATGGTAAATTGAAATTGTCCATTAGACCTGAACTTTCTGATGAATCTGCAGTTGTGGGACATCATGACATAGCGGACCTGGAAGTGCCAATTGCAACTCAAACTGTTCACCACAGGCAGTACAGAACTAACCATGACTCTTTGTTGCCCATTCATCAGCTGATTCATCAACTGGAGGATCAGGCTGTCATTGAGAAAGCTCATTCACCTTTCAACAGTCCCATCTGGCTTGTGTGTAAAGCTAATGGTGATTGGAGGCTGACAGTTGACTTTCGTGCCCTCAATGAGGTGACTCCACCCATGAGCACAGCTGTGCCGGACATGCTGGAGCTCCAGTACGAGCTGGAATCGAAGGAGGCTAAATGGTATGGAACCATAGACATTGCTAATGCTTTCTTCTCTATTCCCATAGCAAAGGAGTGCAGGCCTCAGTTTGCATTCACCTGGAGAGGAATCCAGTACCAGTTCAATCGTTTGCCTCAGGGGTGGAAACACAGCTCAACCATCTGTCACTCAGTCATCCACAATGCACTGGAGAAAGGTAAAGCTCCAGAGCACGTCCAGTACATTGACGACATCATTGTGTGGGGCCAAACTGCTGAGGAAGTCTTCGAGAAAGGTAACAAAATCACTGACATTCTGTTGCAAGCAGGTTTTGCCATTAAGAGAGACAAGGTCAAAGGACCTGCCAAAGAAATTCAGTGTCTGGGAGTGCGGTGGCAGGATGGTAGCCGTTACATTCCTCAGGATGTGATCAACAAAGTCTCCACCATGGCAGTTCCCACCAGTAAGAAGGACACACTTTCTTTTCTTGGTGGGGTGGGATTTTGGAGACTACACATTCCTGGTTTCAGTCAGATTCTCAAACCTCTGCATGATGTGACTCGTAAGAGAAACAATTTCGAGTGGGGACTTGAACAAGAAGCAGCCTTTGATCAGATCAAGCAAGAAGTAGTCCATGCAGTGGGCTTGGGACCTGTGAGATCTGGTCCAGACATTAAAAACATTCTGTACACAGCTGCCAGTGACAATGTCCAACTTGGAGCCTTTGGCAGAGAGCTCCAAATGAGACACGTGGTCGTCCACTTGGTTTCTGGGGACGTGGCTACAGAGGTTCAGAGACAAATTACACTGCAACAGAGAAAGAGATACTAGCAGCCTATGAAGAAGTGAAAGCAGCTTCTGAAGTGATTGGAACTGAGTCACAATTGCTTTTAGCTCCTAGACTGCCAGTTCTAAACTGGATGTTCAAAGGCAAAGGTTCATCACCACATCATGCCACAGATGCAATCTGGTCTAAATGGATGGCTTTGATAACCCAATGAGCACGAATGGGTAATCTTGACTGACCTGGTCTGGTGGAGGTGATCACCAACTGGCCGGAAGGCACAGACTGTTCCAAACCTCCAGAGGAGAAAAAAACCCATGCTGAAGAAGCTCCTCCCTATGGTGATCTCTCTGATCAGGAAAAGAACTATGCTTTGTTCACAGATGGTTCCTGTCGTCTTGTTGGGAACAAGCAAAGATGGAAGTCAGCGGTTTGGAGTCCAACCAGGAGAGTTACCGAAGCGAGAGATGGAGAAGGAGAATCCAGTCAGTTTGCTGAGGTAAAAGCTGTTCAACTTGCTCTTGATGTGGCTGAACATGAGAATTGGCCTATCCTTTACCTCTACACCGACTCGTGGATGGTAGCCAATGCTCTATGGGGTTGGCTAAAGGACTGGAAGAAGCATGGTTGGCAGAGGAAAGGAAAGCCTATTTGGTGTGCTGATCTATGGCAGGACATTGATGCACGGCTGGAGAGAACTCCAGTGAAGGTGCGGCACACCTTTTTTTTGTTTATTAAGTAGTCCATAAGCATTTGACTTTTTTAGTGCCACCTACCACATTGCATCAACTGCAGCTACACCTTTCATCAAAAATATGGTACTGACTTCCCACCTGCAGGAAAACACAGCAGTATCAGTTCTGGTTTTCTTTTACTTCCCTTCAGAGCACTGCCCCTATAACGTGGTGCAGAAAACGGCTGCAGTGCTTTAGAACTGCATGATGCACTCCATGCTCCATGTCGGTCCAGTAGTAATTCTCTGCTTATGAGAATGACCAGGCCTTCGCTTTACAACCGATTTTAGAAGGATTAAACAATGGAAGTGATGTCTCCTAACAGGTATCTATAGCTGCAGGACTCTGAAATGTGTCTGTGCTACTACAAACTTGCTCAGATTGTCACTGAAAGACAAGCTGGTTGGAACGTGGGCATTTGGTACCTGATGGACAAGCTCACTAAAGTTCACTGTAGTTAAAAATAAGGCACTTCCAGAAGCAGCATTTCCATTGCTAGCACAGGGATTTAGGACTGGACTGACAAATTTCAGATCAAAGCTGCTGTCAGAGAGGATCAGATCGGAAATGTTCAAATTCCCCACTTTGATTCCTTGCTCATAAAAGCAGTAAAGGAAGACAATGACTACAAACCATGTTCCAGGGAGTAGGGAAGTAAATGTGCTAAACCTCCAGGCTATGTACATGACAATATGTGGGAGGATGAGCAAGATCAGTGATTTGGACAGTGTATAATGTGTTTTTTTTTCCTTAGGAATGGCAGGGTTTGTTTTCTAACTGATATAAAATAGTATACAAATAATACAAAAATAGGCAGACTTGTGTATAGCCTCTGCCAGAAAATACACAAAGCAGAACATCCAATTCACTTTGTGCAAGGATCAGAATCGATTCTAAGACACTTACTGTTTAAATGAATGTGCAATAACTGATTTATCCTCTCTGCAATTTTAGCTAGATACAATTGCACATAAGAGTAACAGTTTGTCATTCAAAATTGGATTTGCTAAGTCGAGGTCACAGGTTTTCAGATGATTCTTGCTGATTGCACTTTCTGCATTCAGGCATTTTTAGGATACACAAAACCCTGAAGTGCTAAGCCCATCCAAAACCACCTCCCTATACAGCTCCAGTATCACAGCAAATGTTTTATGAATAGCTGGCTCAAAGCTGCTGATCAGTCTTGGGTTTTAGATATGGATCCAGCACTGCAGAATTTGAAGTTAATGACATCTTAAATTATATGGTAGAAGATTCTAGAGATCTCGTATCATTGTTCAAATGTGCTGAGCATATCATTTACAGGTCATAAGCAATAATGCCAAAAGACCAGACTCTGTGAAATAAGGCAGAGCAAAGGAAATGGCTTCTCTTTACTGATGCACAGAGACAGAACGAACCAAAGTTTCGGAGAGTCTGAGACAAGTCCAAGAGTAGACCTCTTCTCACTTGTGGCCAACAACTTGTAAAAGGCTATAAGTATCTACAGAAAGACCATCTCCTTTAAATTCAGCCCCTGAAAAAGACAGGTTATTCCAGTGAGGAGCTGGGGAATGCACCCGACTGCACTAGACCTGAGAAAAGACAACATCAGAACACCTCTTAGCAACACTATATGAGAAAATCCTGCTTAAGCCAAAAAGAAATAGAGAGCATTTGAAGAGGTAAAAGAAACAAAACATTAGAATCAGAAGGTTCAAACAAAGACATATTGCTGATCTCACACCTTACTAGGCAGCACAATGCATTTTGAGTCTTCTCATACTGTGAGGGATCCCTATTGAAATTCCAAGTGCTGTTGTTTTGGTGGCAGCAAAGTCTGAATTCCAATACCCAAACTAGATTAACAGCTGTGGATTCCATTTGTGGAACAGAGTAACCCTGCCTACATAGTTAAATAACCTTCATAAGCCATGTGATTTTATAACAGGGCTTTGCTCTGACCTTGCAGCAGTGTCAGTAAAATGTCAAGAACAACTAAACTTCATTGCATTTTTCCTGAAAACAAAGAGAGGAATCAGTTTCACATTAGGGATGTTTGTTTTCAGGTTTTTTCAGTGAACTTGTTAATAAAGTTTTTACTGCTACACTAAGCCAGCAGAGAGTGAGGGTACACAAAGCAAGCTTTCTCTGCTCAGTGTCAGATCCTGCCTTATTCTTGCATGTACTGGTACCTGTTTCACGCTGTAGGTGTTTCCTTAGCTTCACTGTTTATTACTAATGACGAAAAAGGAAAAGTCTGGTGATGAACAAGACATGGTTTTGGAGATGGTTTTCAACTGCTGTGAAGAGTATCTTTTTTCCACAGTAGAGTTTATTTGCATGAAGCAAGGTTTTATACTTAGTGCAATACTCAGGACGCTCACTAAACTAATCACAATGAGTAATTCCGAGGAAACTTCATTATGGAACTGGAGCTTCACTGAGAATGAAGATGGCAGAATCAAACATTCAGTTCAGGAAATAACTGAAGTTATCCAGCTAACTTTAACTTCCTTTATTCACCACACGTCTGGTCAGTGTTACCAACTGAACCCACAAATGAACTCTTCAAAGCATTAGAAACTTTATCAGACAGCCCAACTCAAACTTTACATGCTGAGCAAGAAAAGAATATCCTGAATACATCAAACTTTCATTTCACTTTGTAGTTCGAACTGTCAAGTTTTTTAGAACCCTAAATATTAAGCATGATTAAACTTTCAGAAACACATTGTTCATGAAACTGCATGAAACCAGAGAAAGTGCTATTTACTTAGGAGATAAATCTCTGGGGAAAAGCTCCAGGAGAAGCATGGTGGCACTACGGAGCTAAGTGACTGCTGATGTCTGCAGTTCTCAAAGACAAGCAGTGCTGCAGCTGGTTCCATACAGGGTGCCAGTAATACTTAGAATGCATGCAGTATCAACTGTCTTGGAAGTACCTTGTGCTGTGATGAGGGATCTCTCCTGTGCCCACACATCCATGTGGTCAATTATCCTAATCTCTAGTTCTGTGAAAAAAAATTTGTACCCTTAACTACATTAGTAGGGCTTTTGAGTGTCTCAAGATTCCAAAGGAGCAAATTTTCACCTCCCAACAGAAACAAGATCTTAATGGAATTGTTGTCAGTAACTGCTATTACCTATATCCCTCAAGAAAATAGAATCACCACAAAGCATGTTGAATACAGGAAAGCAAAACCAGGAGAAACTGAAACTGCTGAAGTTTATCCACTTCAATTAACTGTTTCAGAGAGTTCAGCCAGGCTTCCAGAGTGACCAGCTACAAAACTGAAGGGGAAGAGAGGGCCCATGTTCTCACAGGGGCATCCATTCCTGCTGTCTTTAGCCTTTACTCACCACAGACAGTATTGATTTGGAATTACTCCAGTTAAATTCTACCCTGAGGGACCTGAAGATGTGTTTTACAACTGAAAGGTGAAGGCAGTTTCAGTGTGTTATACACAAGCCCTAGCTTGTTGACGGTGCCAATAGTATTTTTACAGGTCTGTTAACTCCAGTCAAATGATACATTCTTCATTGAAAGAAAAAACAATCCGGCTCTACTGGGTGGTTTATTTCTAAGGTTCCTTTTGTTTGCCTCCTGATGGTTGCTCTGCTATGTAGATTAATAGTTAATTTGCAATTTGTCTTACCCATGTTACTCTGTGCTTCTCATACATTGAGCTACTTGGATAAAACTTGTCCAGTGGTCTGCTCAGTCCATGATACAAGTAACAGTAATTGATCCACAATCTCTCCCATTACACAGGGTGACTATTAATGATTAAACCATTTATGGCATGCAGTTTTGCAAGCCACAGAAAAGGAAACATCAGGAATGATATTCAACCTTTGCTTCTTCATAAGCCTGCTCAGGCAGTGGTCCAGTATCAACTCCATGACCCCTCTCTGGTGAGACTCTCTCTGGGCTCTCAGAGCTACTTTGTTACTTAACAACTGCAAGTTTTGCCTGGCGTTATGGTTATCAGATTTGGGTTGAAGCAGCCTGAGAAAAGCAGCTTCTTGCACTGCTCTGCCTTTGAGAAAACTCAAACTGAGGCCTCTAAGAAAACTGAACTATGAAGTGCAAGACACTGCTACAAGGCAAGCAGAGAGCCAGTGACCTTCCCTGCAGAAAGCTGTGCTGTTGGAGGCCATAAAGGCAGATGGAGGATTTCTGCAAGTTTCAGTGCGATGTGTGTAACTCATTGTTACTAAAACAGTCAGGGTTAGCCACGATGCCTTGGCCTTTCTGGGAGAAGGCAAGAAGATGCTTGTACCTTCTGCTGCCAAGGCTCTCAGAACTTTGCACTGAACAGCCAACATATAAAATGTTGAAGCAACTCTTGGAAGCAGGATGAAGAACGTTCCACTCCAAGTCAAATAGCTGCTGTAGTGACTAGAATAATCCTTCTCTAATTCCTTCTTTCTGGTCCAACATTTTAAGTTCTTCCCCATCATTCAATTTAGTTAAGTAGGACAGGGAATTCCAGCCTATTTATTGCATTCATGAGGAAATTAAGTGTTGTCAAATCTATTCATCATTTCAAAACCAGGACTAGGCAAGGGCCACCTTTCCACATCTTCTGAATCTGATTGTCCAGCATGGTGGTTTGGTTGTCAGACACATTTGGTAAGAACTCATTTCAGGTATACACTAGAGAGCTTCAGAGCAAAGTTTCTTCTTTCCACCCTGCAGAAGATGTTTTAGTCCTCCTTTAAATGGAGTTTAATTGTACTTATGTAGAAATAATGCTTATAGATGGTTCTGTACACTGACTCAAACACTGAGGCCTTCAGATATTTTCAGCACTTAAGCAGGTACTCTGATCATTGCTATCTTCTGATAATTACTTCACTGGGGCCGTAATTGTTCAGTGTACCTTGTTATCTGGATGGTCTCCAGCAGGCAAGAAATGCATGATGACACTGGAGCACTTCCCTGCACACAAACACTGCTTCTCCCTTCTGTGAACTTTGTATTCTACACTCTATCATGCCTCTAACCCTTTGTAACCAGGAGTCTTGAAACAAGAGTTGAGGTGTTCACTAGCTAGCTGTTACTATTTTCTCATCCTCACAGTCTTTCCCTTTCCTGCTGTGGAAATCTGCATATCCCAGCGTGGGAGAACAGCATCAGTTTTAAATGGCACTGTGTTTACAACGATTGAAACCCATCCATTCTCTTTTATAGGACTTCTCCTCTATAGTCTCTCCTGAAATATTTTTTTCTTATCAACTTGCTTCTGGTAGGCTATTACAGGCATCATACTTTCCAACTATCAGGAAAGAAGCTGATATTCTCAAGGTTTTCTGCTGTTAATTGATATTGATCAGTCATAAGTTAGAAAATATTGTCTCTCCGACAAGCAAAAAGAGCTCATAAGGCAGAGTCCTCTGTGTTTGCTTATTGACTGCGAGAAGATTTGTTCCAGTAGGCTAATTAATGCCTCTGTTCTAAAACTTACAGCCAGGAAGGAAGGAGTAGAACAACAAAAAGAAGGACAAAAGCTGCAGTTTCTAAGCTCTTACACATGGGGAGTAGTGCCTGAGCCTGCACTCAGTGGATTTCCTTTGCTGTAAAACTTTCCTCAGTGAAGAGATTCTGAAAGTCTGAAGCTAAACATCTTTATTGACAAACAAATGCCCCTGTGTAAATCAGTAACATTCCACTGAAGTTACCACTCATTTGGCAAGACTGTTTTGTGCTCCTGATCAGAATTACCATGTCTTTAATGTGAATGCACATCTCGGCAACCTGAGCAGCACAGGAAGCACTCTGGGGACAGTCACACAGGAGTTAACAGATGTGCTTTGTGAAAGGCCTCAGACCGCCACATTTTCTTGTGTGCCCGTGGTTACAGTTCTAATTCTTACCATGCACTTGCGATCATCCACCCCAGCTAAATCCTCCTCAAACTCCTTTCCCACATCGAATTCCATGATGTAGTTTCTAAAGGTGCTTAGCGTTTTAATGATCATATGATCCCCATTCTGAAGGATTTCTTTGTCAGGTTTTAGCAGGTTGGCTATTTTTCTGACGGCAACATTAACATCTGAAAAAGAAAAACAATTATTTTGATTCAGAAATTCGACCCCAACAAGAGTCTTGTAACTCTGGGGAGAACTAAAATGAACAAACAAATGGTTGTCTAGACCTTTCAGACCTGCTTTCTCACGAGGAAAAAGTCCACTGCAATTCTTTTCACTGTAACAAGTTTGTAACTCCGTGTTCTGACAAGGGAGCATCCTACAAAATACCATTTGGGTCTGGCAGTTAAGAAGGCCTTTGATATTTCTACAGAAGTCCTAGCACTTTATAGCAAATGCCAACACACAAAAATTAGATGCTAAACACATTATAGCCTCTTTACCATGCAGTAAAAGTTTACTCTTTTTGAAATGAGGGGCTTTTTGACTTTGAAATCTGCCACTCACCTCTTCAGGCTACGCAGCGCAATCTGTGTTAATGAAAGCTTCAATACAGTAAAAAGTAGAGGCTGCTTAAGACAAAAAAATTTTGCATAGGACATTTCTTAAGTGCATTCCTGAGAAAAGAGTTTCTCAGACAAACCATTTATGACTGCACAAGATAAACCAGCTTTACGTGAAGACGAAGACCCCCTCAGTATTTATTAAAGGAACATGGAAGAGACCTTACCCAGTGCTTTCAGATACTCCTCAAAATTGTCATTGCTGACCATTTTCCAGTAGCCATTGAAATCTGCAGGCATCCCTGCTTTAGGTGGCTGCCCAAAGCACAGCTTCGGAAGGGCGCTGCTTCCGCACCACACGGCTCACTGCCCTGCTTTGGGGAGAGGCTGAACTCTGCTTTCTTTTATCGTTTCTTAGACCATGGAGCTATGCAAGTCCTTCTAATCCGATTATTATTGAAGTGTTGCCTTTAAATCCTTCCACAAGGCTGAACCTCCAATATTTCCAATGACAGCAGCATGACTTCATTCAAACAGAATCAAGGGCACCAATTATCTGAAGATCCATTTTTAACCATATTACTTTTCATTTTTCATGCCTCATAGAAAGAAACCTTTAAAATAGCTTTAGTTCAGGATATTAGCCAAAAAACCACAAGTGCTTATCTGGTGTGGGGTTTGAGGCAAATCCTTCTTCCTTGAGTATGTTCCAGCTACTTTGTGTGCCCTTCTTTTCAGAACACAATCACACAGACTCTATCAGTAACAGTTTGTGTCTGGCCTCACTTTTAACTTGTTCCACAAGATCTTTAATTCTGGAGATGGCTACCGGTGGCTTCTGTTTGGCTAACTGAAGGCTCAAAAATGGCCAGTTCGATGGAGACCTGTATTAAGGCGCAGTGGTTGACTCTGTAGCTTGACAAATGCTGCACCACTGCTGAATGCACGCTCACAGTTAATTTAAACAGTGCTGAAACACAGAAATAACATTTCATAGAGATTCCATATTCTTTGAAGGCATCTTCTGTCAAAAATGAAATAGACTGAATCAGCAGAATAGGCAAGTAACGTAAGAGAATGGATTTTTCTGGCTATCATTAGGGCTTGAACACTGAGACAGCCTCTGCTATATTCATTTATTTTTCACTGAGTAGTTTCTAATGGACTGTCTGTCATTCATGAACCTGGGGGCTTACAAGTGCCATGAATGATGCATGCATTTTTAAGTGCTTGCATGAAAGCAAGATTTATTCCCATCTCTTGTCCAAACTGCCAAAGCACAAAAACTGGTTCAGGGCCCCAAAAAAAACAAAGCTCACCAGTAATAGGTATTTACATATATATATATATAAAGAAAAGTTTATTCTGCTGCTGAACTAGCTACATACTAAAACTCTCTGTAGGATTACTGAAATGAGATTCAGGAAAGTACTATTTTTGACCTTTAAGTAACACTGAGATAAATGTTTATTTTCACAAAGAAGCTGTTCTTTATATATTTTAAGCTATGCTCCTCAGCATCCTGCTTTTCTTAAGCACTACCACTATCCTGTAGCCCTGTATACCCCCACATTCCTCTCCCTCTGTGGTTTGAATGGGAGAGGAAAAGGCACGAAAAGACCTGTTCCCTGCCCTGCAGGCATGAAGCGGGGGGAGCAAGGGGCCCTTCCAGCATGAGGGGTGCCCGTGCAGTGCCCATGCTGGGATCGGGCTGGGATTGGCTGTGGCCTTCGTGCCTAGGCAGTGGTAACTCTGCTCTTTGTCTAGGAAGGGTATAAATATTGGGGGACTGCCCGCTCTTGGGGTTCCCGCCTTAGAGATCCTGCCTGCCTGAGCGTTCTGCCTGCCTGAGACTTCTCCCCCACCTGGATAGATTCTGCAGAAGGAGCCCGGCGCTCTGCTCCAAAGGACTGCTTCACCCATTAATGCCTATTAAGGTCTTAACGACTCTCCTTCGGCTTCTGAAAGAGAACCCCAGCGGACAGGCAGACGGACCACCCTTTTCAGGCAGCCCGACTGTGAGTTGTTTGGCTCAGCTTTATTATTAAGAAAACCCGCTATCATTTAATAGCTAAAAGCCTTTTCCAACTTCTGACTTCCAAAAGAGTCAGATTATCTACAGCATCCTTGTGCTAGTTAGAAGCAAGCTGGAATGTTTTGGTAAAAGAACTTGATAACAGGCAGTGGAGTGAAAACAATTGTGTCTCCTTCTCTCACAGTCATGCTGAGAACACTGGGAAGAAGAAGTAAACTTTCTCCATTTTGTCTTTCACTTCTGCCTTTGCCTTCAGACCTGGTCACATCTCATTAACCTTGCTGCCACTAACCTTGCTCCCTAACCTCTTGGCCGCACCTCTCTTCTTCCTGAGAACTGGGGTAAGGTTGAGAGGGCCGGGGGAGGTGTAGGGGTGGTTTGAGAGCCCCTCCTGGGGACTCAGGTTTCTGGGAGGGGAGTTGTGCTTTTGTATTGTTTATCCTTTGTATATTTCTGTATATAATTGTATATAACTGTATATATTGTAAATAGCTGCTTGTAAATTCTGCTAGCTGTAAATAAATTGCTTCATCTATATTCCCAGGGTCCATCTGAGTTAGCTGGGTACCTACAAAGTGGGGGAGGGCAGGGTAACCCCTAAACCATCACACATCCTGTAGATCTTCTCAAACGAGCCGAATCTGGTAATTAAAACTAAATTAATTTCTGTATCTAGTTTTGGGGGCAGGTTTCAGGAAAATAAAATAACTATTTTTATATAAATTCCTGACTCAGGCACATTAATTCCCTGCCTCCACAACAACCACATACAAACCCATGAATTTCAAACACTACATGAATTCAAGAAACTGAGGCACATTCCCTTTATTAACAAGGAGCAACTTTCTCAAGGACTTCACACGAAAACACATCCGCTGGGTCCATGCACACACCGCAGACATCAGTCGTTGAGCGGGTTTACTGTTGTGCTGTGCAACTTGAGAGGCTGAAGCACATCACCTTCATTCTTCCTCTCACTCTCTTCAGTGTAGATATTATGCTGTGCAATGTAGGATATAACCGAGTCTGGCACGAGGTATTTTACACTTAATCCTCTGCACAAGGCAGTGCGTATCTGTGTGGCACTGATTTCATTCTGAATCCATTCTTTCACCAGAAAGATATTGTGCTGAAATTTAGTTAAGAGATCTGATTCATTGATATACTGAGCAGGATCAGAGCCAGCACGGCTAATACAGACCAAACCAAACTTCTCCACTATTTCTTTGATGTGTTCTTCCTTCCAAAGATTGGGTGTCTTAAATGTCTGTAGAAAATCAGCCCCACAGAGCAGCTTCAGTTCTGGTAGAACTGGAAAAAGAAATGAGATATTTCTATACTTGTCTATTTTGATAGGAAGTTAATACTTAAAATCTGTTTTAATGCATCAATATTTAAAAAAAAAAATTACTTTCACTCCTGTTTCCTTTCAAAAAGGTTGCAAGAAAACTTCATCTAGGACTTTATGTGTTTGGTCACAATTTATCACCTACTTCAGCATCGCTCACATTATATCAAGTATTATCTGTACCATTTTAAGTGAGAACTATTTCTCCACTCAAGTGAGACACAAAAGGGAAGAAGCAAATAAGGAGAATTACTGCAGCACAAAGACTGGCCGTGGTTGCACCTGGCCACTACACCCCAGCCTGCCCTGCTCACTTTGCTCAGGTACCAACTCCAGCTGGTGAGCCCTCGCATGTTACCACAAACGGCTCCCCAGCCCTTAAGGGACCACAGATAATATCTACATACTGCCACATCAGCCAGACAACAACCCAGATTTCTCCTGGCTTTGTGCACCTGTATCACCTAAAACATGATGGACTCTACCCTCACTGGTACAGTAAGTCCAGTAGTTGACTTACCAAGTTTTGTTTTATTTCTAGAGCCATTTGAACCAGCAGAATATTAATCAGATAATATTTTGTGTCATGTGGCTGTGACTTTTCTGTTCTTGCACAGAGGTCTCCATTTTACATTTATTTGTGATTGTAGACCGTTGGCATATATGCAACTCTTATACAAACACTTGAAGTCAGCTATTTGAGAAGTGTGAGGCAGGAAAAGGATACCCTAGGTGTCTTAAGACTGACTCAGTTGTGCAGAGGTTTAGTATACCCCACTGAATTAACTACAGAAAGCATTTCTTCCAACATCCCTCACTACACACCTTCTGACCTCCACAAAGGTGACAGGGTACTGCACTGCACCTTCCTCTGCTCTGAATGCAAAAGCACCATAGGAGGACAACTGTATGGGACAAGGCTAGTTTGAAACATTCACAGACTGTCCACATACTTAGAAGTATAATGATGGGATTTTTAGGAATATGCAACAGTTTCCTCCCCATAAAAGCCTCAGTAAATTTTTGATATCCACACTTGTAAGGTCAGAACCTTTAGATTCAATGCTCTTGACACTTGAGGTACTGCAGAAGTACCTGCAACAGTGGTCTGGGATTCCTTGTTGGGACCAGGGTAACAGAAGTACTGAACTCTGAAAGAATGTCCCAGATACTTCTTGGCAGCTGATGAACAATGTGACACCAAGAACCTTGAAAAAGCTGATCTTTTCTGCTTCCTTTCTCCCAAGCCATCCTCTGCTCACCTATTTCCTTATGCCAGCTCCAATCTTATTGTTTTTCCACTCACAGATTCTACTCTTGCTTTCCAATTCCTTATCCTCACTTCATGTTTAGACTGTTTTCAGTCCATTGTTTTCCAGAGCCTTACCTGGGTTTTAAGTCACAGCTTATTTTTCACTTACAGCAACCTCCACAATAAACCAGTACTCTGACCCAAGCTGAATGAGAGCCAATGTACAGTGGAGCTTTCGTAGTAGCTCTGGGCTTCCACACATGGCAGTCTTAGGTTACTGGCAGCTAAATCAACAGATCTCAGGCTTTACAAACAGGCTGTCAATTCCACAAATACATCTCTGCCTGTTCTACATCATCTGTGCCAATGAGAAAAATCTGCCTTTGGCTTTTCAAGAACACTTTGCTCAATGATGATCTGCAGCTTCCACTACAGATGATGGCATAAAACCCAAATGTCCATTGCAATGCTCCAGTTTTGGACAAGGGAAACAGTCTTTATTCCAGGTTATGGTATGTCTGGATCAGGGGAATTTCTGCTTGCTATTGATTGGCATAGCTCAGTCAATACTGGTGTACAGAAATGAACTGCAATTCTTTAAAGTGTTGGGCAGGGAAAAAGGAAAGTGTAAGCTAAAGGATAAATAAGTATTAACACAAAGTAAGTAGCTGGATTTAAGGTCTAATTAAGGGAGACTGCTGTTGGAATATGCCAAGGAAAAGCATTCAAGAAGCAACAACAAAGTTGCTCACGTAAGGCAGAGGAGTGAGCTGCAAGGGTTTCAATTTGAAACAAAATTAAGACAATCAAGCATTTCTTCTAAGTAGAAGAAATATTGCATGTGACACTCTATTTGGTGAATCAAGGAGGAATGACAAATTCCTGGGCACTGAAATACAGAGAATGAGAGCTCTGTAGTGTTATTATTTTTAGCTTCATCCTGACTGGCTCTCACCAAACAGCTATTTCAAGTTTATTAAAACTGCAGTTGTTTGTCTATACCTGGCCTCAGTGAGCTTTTTTGCTTTCAATATATATTTAAAGGAGCTGGCTATTTCACGTGGAACAACAGATCCTGAGGTTCACTGGCATGCAAAGACGACTTGCAGTTCAGCAGGCATACATTTAGTAGAAAATACTCATTATGGAATTTTGAATTTTGCCACTGCCTAATTCAGCCATGAAACTGAACTTTGGGAAAGCTTCCATTAGGTGATTTAGCCTTTCTAAAACTTGTCACAGCAGACCCCAATTCAACACATTTTGTTGTTGGGAGAGTTGTTTTACAGAGAGGCGGGAAGGGTGAGAAGGGAGGAGGACCTGGTAACAGTTGCCTGTCATTAAACAGTTTGTGCTGAACAACATTACTTCCTCATAAAGGAGAACTCTATTCTGCTCTGCACTTCTCACTAGCTCTTGATTATTGCCCCTGCCATACCACACTAGTGGCCAAAGGGAGTGGGATGAAACCATCCTGCCTCTCTTGGTGGGCCACATGTTTAACACAGCCAAATCCATATCTCCGCCCTGTCAGTCAAAGCACTGAAAGCAGAGAAACTAAGTCACAGCAGGATGCTAGCCTGTCTCTGTGCAAAGCAATGGACTGTTCTTTGTGGATAGCTGTCAGACAAAGTAAACATTAAAAACAAAACTCAACACACAGCCACGATGTACTAGACAGAAGTCTATTTCTTGCCTATCCCTTTTCTCACCTAGTTTTTGCTATGCCTTTTGGTTTTGACTGTAGCAGAATCCTGTGAAGATGTCTGATGAATTCTAAACTGAGACTATCTTCTGGGAAAGGAAAACTATTTTTAACATTTGTTTTCTTGTCTATTTTTACATAAAATGCTATAGAGCTTGAAAGAACTATAGAAAAATAGCCAAGCCAATTTTTTTGTAATGGAAAATGAAATCAGTCTTTATTACTTTCACACTGATTTTCCTTAGTGCAGCAACATGGAATAATCAGACTTGTCACTTGCCAACAATCAGTAACCCACATCAGACACAAGATTCAACTGCAGTCTAAATGACTTGGGATTTTTTTCCTATATCATCTATATAAAGAGACAACTCACCTTCTGGAAACTTTAGTGTAACCATGAACAACATAAATGTATTATTTATATCCAAGAAGTGCTACAGGAACATATGTGCTAGATCAAAAAGCTAGCAGCATCCTAGCAAGTCAAAGGTTTAGGGAATGTGATCAAAAAGCAAACCCAAAACCAACAGTGTTTCAAGAACCTGCCATATTTTACTGTCTACAGAAGCTTTTCTGTCCAGAGCTGCAACAAACACCAGTGCACCAGCAGCACCACTGCTGTGATACCAACGAACTCTGTTCATTGCCTAAACTGGAATTACAGTTCTAAGTAATCCTTACACATCTTGGTATTTTTTTAGTCATATATTCTGTGCTTTGCAAAAACAAGGGGTCCACAACATACAGTCTGGCACAGCTAAACTCACTGCACAGCTAAACTCATGCTTGTAAGTCCAAGAACTAACACAATTCCAAAATAAGTCTCCTGTCTGTGTGTGAGTCACAACAGAGTAACTGCAGAGTAGCCCTACTGGCATTTGGCATGGCTTGGTTTTGGCAGGCAGCTTCAACCCCCAAAACCTACCAGCTATTACAGTCAGCCTTTTCATCAGTCTAGTTTGGTAAAGCTATGCTGTTTTTAATGCTAAACAAAGAGTTGTGGTTACAGTTATGAACCAACCTGAGTGCTGGTAGGAAAGGGAATCCTCTGCAGATCTCTCTATGGGCGGTTGGTTTTCCATTAATTCCTTCTTGGACTGGAGCAATCTGAGTGATTCATTGTAATGGTGCCTGCATAGAAAATAAAGGCTTCTGTGTGAGGTAATCCTCTCAGAGATGCACAAAGCGATTCCTGGCGCTTTCAGTCTGCTTTATGCACTTTGGATTTGAATACAATTTGCTAGGAATTAGCATATTCATTCTACCATGATATTAGTGTCAACATAGTCAGTATTTTGCAGAATTCCCAAGCAATCCCTGTTGCTGCACTTTGGTTTTCAAATTCTTCTGGAAATTCTACCATTATGGCAATTTGAGCAGCAATGTTACCTTTCAAACAGTGTGCAGGTTTCTGTGTGAAACAGGATGAAATCACACTTCCATCACTAATTTCTTGATTAAATACAATCCCTCATGATGATGTTTCCATAGTGTGTGCTCAGCTTTTAGGAGGAGCCATTCTTGTTGAGGAGAGCTTCCTCTGTTACACAAAAGATGCTCCCTGCATTTTTACCTTGTGCTTGTCCGTTTAATTAAAAGAATCAGGATCCCAAGAAACTCAAAATGCACATCTCAGAAGATTTTCCACATCTGCTATGCTTCTAATTTTACCGAGTTCAGATGCATGAAGGCATGCAAGGATCCTTTTGGCAGTTTCTTCCTGGTTCATATGACCTCATTCTTTTGCTGCTCCTGATCACAGGTGCCCCACTGTAATACCGGTACTGATGGTAGTGGTCCCTTCTTTGATCATGAGGGCAGTCTTAAACACCTAAACTTGCTTCCTTCCAAATCAGCATGTGTTCAGAACAGTCCCTGATTTGCACCATCCTGAGGTCTTTCTCACATTAGCACGAGCCAAGATTGTTTCAGGAAACAAGCTGGTGGTTAGGACAGACACAGACTGAAGGTGGTGTCTTACTTGCACACATATAGCCTAAGTGACCATCAGGTCTTGCACAGCTGTTCCAAAGCAGGTTACAAGTTACAGGTACAGCCTGAATTCAGTATGTGTACAAAGCCCTTTGAATGCCCAGCCTAGGGAATTAGTCTGTAGATCAGTGATTTAAATGTACACTCTCAAATCAAGCAAATACTTCTAGCCACAGGAATAAATCACCAAATGTTGACTTACAGATAGGCTGCATAAGTATCTCCAGTAACTTTGGATGCTCAGCCATTATCTAAAGAAGCTGCACAGACAAGAGGGGAGGGACATAATGGTAGCAGTAACTTGGCCTGCACCTCCTTGCATCTCTATTTGAAATCCTGCCTTGTAGTAAACAGGCTGATGCTATGTATAAAGTACACTAGCTTTGTACCGCGGACTGATGGTCTTGAGCCACCATGCAAAAATAATAGCTCTGGGCAAAGAGCTCACTGCAGAACTAACATTGCAAGTGCTGCAAACTCCAAACTGCCAAAAGGTATGTTCAACAGCTGTTTGCAGTGCTGGGGCAGGGAGGGTCACAGTATTCTAAAGTTACACCAAAAAGGACAAAGCAATCTGTCAGTTTATCAAGAACTTTCTGAACTGTTGTAGAGCTTCTGGGAGTTATCCACCCCCACACAATGAATTCACCCAGACTAGACTCAGACAGATGGAAGTTAAGGAATGAAGCTTTATATTCACAGCTTAGCACAATATACAAGCAGGTATCTACAAGATATTACAGGTATTTGCAGGTATACAAGTTAAACGTAATAGAGAAACACAATACCACTCCCAGCCAGCCAGAGTGCCCAGGAGGGGTTCCCAACCACCTTCTTTCCACCCCCCTCTCTTATCCCAGAATCTGCCTTACATGCAAAGTGAGTTGGAAGTATTTGCAATGGAGGTCAGAAGGAAAATGATTAGTTGGGTTACACAAATTCCAGGCAGAAGCAGTTAATATGATAGAAGCAAGAGACACAGACTGCCTTATCTATGGTTGTGTCCTTGGTTTTACACGTCTCAGCAAACATATGACTGAAGTAGATGTCACCATTGGGTTCTTTTTCCACAGCCTGTAATCTAATTTCTCTCATTAAAATGTTCCGGTTAGCTTGAAACCAGTACAACTGTGTAGGAAGCTTTGAGTAATGATGTAATTAAATCATGAGCACAACTTAATGGTAGTTGGGCAAGAGAGATCTTAGCCACTTTTAAATAAATTCATATTTTATCTGCTCCACAATCAAATCTACACCATAAGAGAATGAAAGTAGTTTGTCGCTTACTAACAGCAGCAACAGCAGCCAAGTGGAAAATAGCTCTTGTTCCCTGCTCCTTGAGATAGTCTCCAAAATCTCCATGCTCAATGGAACAGTCAGCTAATAGCACCACTACAAGTGGGACATGAGCTGCCCTGCCTAAAATTCTTTTGTGTCATAACTATCTGGGAGCCCCTGCAAAATCCACAGACTTTGATGGAATGTGACAATTTCATCGCACTCAGGTGAAACAGTACTGTAGGAAAGGCCCTTTGTGTCTCCTGGGACACAATGTTCTGCTGTAGTTAAGGGTACAATTCAAAATACTGATAAGAAGAGACATTTAGGTTCAGTACATTTTTTGCCTAGCAATAGCAAAATCTCTTTCTATTGGCACTAAAGTTTCCTATCTGAAGTACTTTTCAGTGAGGGCAGCAACTGGTTCTTCGACCAGGGAACAGGTTAGTAAGAAATCTCTTCAAGGATGCACGGATGGATAAACCTGCTGGCACAATAAATCCAACAGAGCTCATCTGGACTAGGAATGCTCATGAAGAATAGGTTTGCTTGTAAACTTGCGTACTTTCTGATTAAGCTCTCTACATGACTTGCTTAGAGACTTAAAAATAAGAGAATTAAGAGGAATACCAATAATTCTGCTGCAGAACTCTTTCAGTAACTAAAATTTTGCAAGACTCCCTTGTCAGCAGTTTTCCTCTCACATCTAACAACTTACAAGTGCAGTAGTGTAGTATGCTGTGTTTATGGGAAAAGCCTCTGCCTTGCCCCAGGGAAGGAGACTCCAGTGGGGAATACTGACCACACAGACTTTCTGAAGGAAAGTGATGTGAACCTTCACTTCTCACAGGTCTAATCTCTGTCTCACAGCAGATGATGCCACCTGCAGACATATTCTGCGTTGCTTGGGTGTTTTACATGAACGAGTTTTGTGCATAGAACTGGTAGCCTGACAGATTTTTGGCAACCAGCAACTTCATAAATGTAAGAAAATAAATGTAAATACCTTAATACTTTTATTGTCTCTGTCCATGTCTCCTGCTCACTCTCCCATGGATCAACCCGAATCCAATCAGATGTCTCCAGTGCTAGTTTAGCCATTGCTATGCGGTGCCTTGCTGAAACCAAGCCTTTCTTTCCATAGTCATCATTAACAGGAGACATTATGCCTTCAATCACCTGATACCTTCCTTTTGACATAAAGAAAGGAGAAAAAAAAAGTAACTTTCACAGATTCTTGATAATTCAGGGTGCATGTGACCTTGGGAGGTGATCTAGTCCAATCTCTTCACAGCATGGTTAACTTGGAAGTTAGAAGAGGCTATGAACAACTTGATCTAGGTATTGTTTTTAATACAGAAGCAGCACTGAAATTAAAAAGGAGCCTTCTTGTACCTCTTAACTGCTCACAATTGCTAGCAGTATGCTCATGCTATTAGATGATTCAAAAAAGGAAAGCTGGATGATCTTACAATTTTCAAGTATAGATGTTCATAGTTTATGACGGAAACTATCAGAATTGCTAGATATAATTCAGTTTGATGTTCCAATACCTACAGCTTTCATACAGCCAGAGCAATGGATTAAGTAACTGACCACTCCATTGTTCTCAAGCATCTGATGTTTGTTATTTATCAAAATCATTGTGCTTCTCATTGTGTTAAAGCAAGAATTGTAGGCTATTACTGCAGCTGTGATTCATGCAATTCAGACAAAAAAGACTGAAGAACAAAGATGGGGCTAAAGGAAACCAAATTGAGGCTTACAGTACTATGGTCGAAACTTCAGCTTAGCAATATTAACGACCCTTCCTGTCTGTTTTATCAGGATAATCTCATTTGAAAATATGCCCATATTTTCCCACTCTTTTCAACATAATATAATCATTAACACCACAAGCTCCTTTTGTTTAGACTGTGCACTTCTGACCTCAAAGCAGGAAACAAAAATGTATCTCTCATTTTAATAAATCAACAAGGAAATGAAGAACTGATATGAGCTGTGTCCCTCAAGAAACAGAGGAGAAAGTATTTTCAAATAAACAAATGGAACAAAATCATTTCTAATGTGACAGCTGCATTTTGAAGAACTGTGATATATATCATACTGAAGGAGAAAACAATCCTCTTTTTTTTTTCTAATTCAGTTGTTTCAACAGAGAAACCTCAAGAACACAGCAAGTTTGCTCCATTGTCTTATAATGAAAATGACACTTCTGGACTCATAATTCCTGATACTGGTGTATGACAATTTAACAACTGAAAATGACAGTTTAGTAACTTAACTTCTGATGTCAGAGTTCTTTTTCCCAAAAGAACTTAAGTGAGTTGGGCTTAAAAAAGGGCATGAAACTTCTGCAAGGTTTATAAGCCTAGCACCTGTTAAAAGGTCAGTCCAAACTCTTCCCTGTTTAAAATATTCTCCATGATCAACAAAGAGACAATTCTTTCCAGAAACATGGAAAGATGTGCATATAACTCAGTCCATTTCTTGATAGGAAACATTTTTGCTTGGCATCTGAGCAACAGTTAGTCTCTGATGCTTTGATATTATACAATGCTAGAACAAACTCCCCTTTAAAAGCAATGAAATTAGGGGTTAAATTCATTAATATGTTACCTTTATCTAAAGGGTTTTCTTACCCAGTGATTCTTTTTCTACCTCTCAGTTTCTATTTTAAATTAATTTATAAAATTTAAAAATTAAAACTGTGAGATCATGTTTTCCAAGAATGATTGCAAGTCTACCATATCCTTGTGAGCTGCAGATTTCAGTCTCTTGTCTGGCCTAGCACTGCACGAATTGCATAAGGTAACAGCTTCAGATACCATATTAGCTTATTCCAAAACAGAAATGAAACCAAATGGAGGATCAAAATTAAGTTTTCTACTACTTAAGATACCAAAGTCAAATGCAGTAACCATTTGAGATACTTCACAACAACTGAGTAACCCATCCCTAAGCAAACATGATGCACATGGGAACCTCTCACCTGAAAATATGAGAATATTGTATTAGTGCCTCTAAATAGCTTCTGTATTAAAGTAATAGTCATGTTTTCCCTTGAACCCACAAGGAATCAACAGTTATCCTCCCAGAACTCAGCCTACTAATGCAGGAAAACAAAGGCAATGATTTTTCATTGCTCCATTTAAACCAGAACGTTAACTTTTTTTTGTAGGCTAAAATTAAGAGGGGTGGAGGGATGTCTGGATGTCATCTAGGGAAGAAAATGAAACCAAATCCACCATGTGAGGAATAGATACAAGTAATCTCAAATATTTGAGTTCAAAGCAATTTACTAACTAAATAGCAAAAAGATACCATCCTCTGCTTACCTTCCCATGACATGTATGTAGAGATGGCCAAGCATGAAAAAAAGAAAACAGGCAAGACTTTAACTTGATATTCAGCCACCTCCTGTGAGAAGAATTCCACAGAAGGAAAATCAAAGGGGTAAATAATTCAGCGATCACTGCATTGAAAGTCTACATAAACAAGAAGTACATCAGAGCAGCAATGGACAATCTTTTAGGCTAGCTCTCCATAGGGTGGATGACTTCATCTTCACCACATCAGAGTGCTTGAAAGATGCACTCCCTGAATTAGATGAGGTGTGCAAACACCGCAGTGACAGATGCCATGTGAGTACTGAGACAAACATAAATCACACCCAGCCGCCTGAGCGAACTACAGGGCCTGAGGCTGCAGATTTACCTCTGCAGTCAGCCAGCCGCTCACGTACATGGCAGCCTCAGGAATTCTCCTTCAACAGCTAAGTGAGCACACACAATATCAGTTCTCAAATAAATGCTGACTTATCTCCACACACCACATCTACAACAAACATTTAATACCCAGATCTCAAAATGCAACTTCACTTCTGTAGAGTTGCTGGATTTGGACAAAGAGAATGAAAGGCACTTTCTTGACAGCTATGAAAAGGAAGGTTAAAGCTATTGTCCTGAGAGTGACATTGTGAATAACAAATTATTGTAGCTCTACCCACAGGACACCCTATTCTGAAATGCTCTCATCCAAACTGACTTCTGCCACATATCCTGACTGGAAGCAATGCTTTTCTTCAGAGATACTACAAAACAGACAGCTAGGATTCGAAAATCAATTGCAGGGAACAAATCAAATGCCACTGCCAGCAGGGGATGCTCACCTGTTAACTTAGTACATTTTAGAGTACGACAACAGAACTTTTGGAACAGGAAGAAACCTACATTTCTTCCACTTAAAAAACCCATTCCTTAAATTCAGAAAAGGCCAGGAGCTAAACTACATGCACAACTAACAGTATTCAGAAAAAAGAGTTTTAGCTGACAGAAGTCTTACAGTCTTGAGGGATGCAGTGTAGCTTGAGATAAGATACACATTTTATCTTCTCTGATTTGCACCTCTGCAAAGTGCTCTCTAAACCTTTAACTCTTTCTGAATGCTGAGACACACATGTCCTACTTCATGCTTCTTTCAAGGTTAGAGCCTTAACCAAGTACTGCTCTATTTAAGCAAGCACTGCTTAAATCATGTAATTAAAAAGCCCAACGAAGCAGCAAACCAAGCACTTGTTTCCTTTCCAATTTAAAATTTCAGTTAAACTCCCTCTCTGAAAATGTTTATCATATATGTAATAAGGAACTAGGACTGATCTGTATTGCTGTACACACTACAAACAACTAGCATCAAACCAGGGTTATTTGTATTGCTTTCAAATCCCTGTTACCAGAATTGTTGAAGGAAACCAGCTTGAAGTCTGTGTGTGGCTGCTGTTAAAACTTGTTCCTACCCCTTTCTTGAAGTATCAGCTCATTTGAACGAGGTGCTGCCCTTGAACAACAAAAAATTCTAAGTTCCCAAGGCTGGTGAGTGACCAATTACAGAATCACAGAAAGTTAGAGGCTGGAAGGGATCTTGAAAGATCACAGAGTCCAACCCTCTCTGCCAGAGCAGGATCACCTATACCAGATCACACAGGATCGCATCCAGCTGGCTCTTGAGTATCTCCAGAGAGGGTAACTCCACAACCCCCCATGGCAGCCTGTTCAGTCAGTCCTTGGACTTCTCAGCTCTGCTGCCCAGCACTGTATTTGACACAATCCATAGATTTGCCACACTTTATCCCAAGTTCCCTTAAGATGCTATCTCATTTCCCTTCACCTCTGTCTTGCATCTGTCTTATCACAAAAAGAAATATCTCTCCTTTTGTATTCCCCTTCCTTTAACTTCTGTCTTGTCTAGTCTTACCTAGACATAAATATCCTCCACTAGCAATACCTGGGAAACAAAGTTTTAAACATCTTCCACAGCACTGTTTCTTTGCACTTTATGGTCAGATATGAAAAACAGCCAAATAAAAGCATCTGGCATTAGATCTTAACAAACTAGACAGGCATTTGCCAGTCAGTGCAAGTGTCAAGAAACAATTTTAAACCAAGAGATTGTATCTGAGAAGATTCTAGCTTTGTGCAAAGAGTCACATTCACATGAGTAGAGCAAAAGCCAGATAAAGACAATCATTATTCGGTCATATGTAGCTACATTTGTTGTACTTAAAAAGTGGCATGACAAAATTTGCTAACAGATACTACGAGCAAAGGGATGAATTACTTGATGTGTGGCAATGAAACTGCAGATACTGCTTAAATGATCAGAAAAGCCCCTACTTAAAATGGGGATGTATGAAAAATAAGATTAGACAGCATTTGAAACTGAAGTCATGTGCAAAAAGCTGGCAGACAGAATTACTGGAGATGTCAGTCAGGGCACACATCAGGGACAGTCGTGTCACTCATAACAGTAAAACCTGACTGTGAAGCCAACTTCAGTCAAGCTACTGCACATTTCTGCCCGATATGCGATTGAGCAGAAATACCGAAGTAGCACCATAAGTAATTCATTCTCATAGCCTAAGAAACATCACCCCTCACAGAGACATAGAAGGCTGGGAAAGACCTCCAAGAACAGTGAATCTAATCATTAACTTAATTCTGCCATGCCCACCACTAAATCATGTCCCTCAACACATGCTTTTTGAATGCATGCACAGACAGTGGACACCTCGTTCCTAGGCAGCCTTTCCTGGCAGACTTAACCACTAATTTTTCCTAATGTCCAATCTCAATCTCGCCTGGTGCAACTTGAGGCCATTCCTCTCATCCTGTCCCTTGTCACCTAAGAAGCCTGACCTCCCACCTTGTTACAACTTCCTTTCAGGCAGTTGTAGAGACAGACAAGGTCTTCCCTGAGCCTCCTCTTATCCAGACTAAATAACCTCAGTTCCCTCAGCCTGTTCTCATAACGACTTGTACTCTAGACTCTTCACCAAGCTAATGCTCATGCTAATTCTTCACTAAGTTACTCTTTCAGGCATTCAGTGTTTATGGTAGCTCAGAGTGCTTTGTTCTCGCTGAGAGGGGAATCAATGTGAACACAGCAGACCAATACCTCACTTCACACAAGCTTTAGTAATGTATAAACATTGTCCTCCAGACCCAGGCTGCAACTAGTGCTTCTCAGCAAATAAGCTCCAATTTCTCCTCTCTTTCTCTGTATAGCCACAGAGGCAGTAACATGAGAGAATGACCAATTAATTTCTTCAGTGGGAATGGTTCTGCCATAAGACAGGTACCTAGAACTGAACCTTTTTATAGATGTTTCCAATCCCTACTGTTTAAGAACCTGTCTTCACCACAGCAAGCAAGACCATGTACCAATACATATCTATATTTACAGTTGCTTCAAGTAAAGCTGCCTCCACCTGGGATGGGTAAAGCTTCCACAAGCTGAGAAATTCCTAGTTTGCAGACATCCTTGGTAAGCTATGTAAAACGTGCAATGACAAGACTGCAGACATCCCAGACACAGAAGTCTTTTCTTTAATGCAAGAAGTACTTACACTAGTAAGACTCCACACTAAGTCAAAAAGCAAGTCACATCTATCCAGAATGAAGTGCTGATGTTAGTGAGGTGCAATGTAATGCACAACTTCCATTTCAGACTTTCAGATTTTCATTTTTTATCTGATTTTCACTAGACTTAAGCAAACTGCTCTGAGTAAGGGTTGATATCTTGTCAGAGAACCCTAGAAGAGAACAGACAATGTGCTGTGATCCAGACAGAATCACAATTAATTTCCCAGTTCAATCCCTCTTTCAAGGTAAAGAGCTAAGTTACTGGACTGTAACATATGACTTTGGTCTCACATTTCCCTTCCACTCCACACTTAGAGAAGCAGTTACAAAATTACAGTAAGAAAAGCCATTTCAAAACCCTTTTTAACCCCTTATTTCTAGTCCTGAGGGAGCAACAAAGCATTGTAGTTACAATACAGACTCCTAAAGACAGCCATCAGAGCTGGCTATGTAAATTCTTCCTCATGAAGCCATAGTATTCTCACAGTCGGTGGTGAATATGTAGCTGCTGCTTTTACTGCACAGTAGTATTAGAGGGTTACTAGAATCACCCTTCTCCCTCAATTTGACAGCCAAATTCCCTTTCCTGTTCAGATTCCTACTGAACCACCTCTTTAGGAACTTCTCTGCCAAGACCCAATTAACTAGGATTCCCTTCCAACCTCTTCCAGCAATATATGTATATATTTTAGCTGCCAGATGGGGGACAAAAACACACACACACACAAAAAAAGCCTCAGCAGCTAAGCAGCTGATCAAGCCTACAGTTCAGTGCCTCTCAGAAGCTCTTCTGATCCTTCCTTAAGTGCCTGATGTTACCTGCTTTTCTCCTTTGCTACTGAAACTCTCTGGCCCACCGACACATATCTTTTCTGATCTCCTTTATGAGGGAACTGTTTTTCTATGGGAGATAACTTGTACATCGTAGTGAAGGCAGACAATGAATAATTGATGTTTTATCTTTTCCTCAGTTTCACTCAGCTATCAAAATCACTAACTGTAATGCTTCTTCAGGTTAAAGCACAATATAGCATAACAGCATGAAATCCAAACATAAATGCTTCTTCCCAGTTTTGAAATTCTTAGCCATACTCTTCACAGCTCAGCCTGTTCCATGAATACAATCCTAAAACTGCTGACAAACTTTCAGTCCATTTCCATCAATGCCCATGCACTGAATCAAAGGAAAAGGTAGTGATGGACTTTCTATGCAGAATATGCCATAGAAACCTCATACTGAATGATCTGTAAATAGTATGAAGATTAAGCCAGCTGTAAAGTGATAGCTTGTCTACAGTGAGCCTTGAAACTTTTCCTTCCTTTTTCACAGGAAAATGTGGTGTCTGTGTGATCCTAACACCACCTTACTGACCTGTTTGGTGCAGATGATCTCTAGCCAGTTCAAATAATCGCATATGCATGTTTGTGATTGGGTTAAAGGAGCCACAGGCTAGAAGAATGACAGGTATCCTGCTCTTCATTCTGACAGCAAAACATTAGAAGTCCACCCTAAAAAAATAAATTAAAAAAGATTAAAATACAAACACGACAAAGAGCAGCCTGCCCATTGCTCCTCAAACTAAAAGCACTGTGCTCTAAGTCTCCACTCCTGAACACTGACAAAGTAGAGCAGTCCTCCTTATCATCACAGCACGCAGGAAGAACTAGCTCAGAAACACATCTCCTTTCATATTCATTAAGAAAGCATCGACAAGTTCTACTCCACACGCAGAGATGTCTAGAAAGTTTTCCCAGAGATTCATATTGTCACTGTTATAAACTACTGTCATCTTTTTCACATGATTTTGTATTTTTAACCTGCTTTTTTCCAGAAAGAAAGCTCTCATTCTGTATGTTAGCAGGACAGACTGCATTTTTGTAAGTAAGTTCTTACAGTGGACTCTTGCAACATATGGCAAAGCCCCATATTAGCAGCACTCAAACCTCAGCCTGACTTCCTTAGAGGTGGGCTGGTGGCCTATCAGTCAGACAGGAAATACTTCTAGCCAGATTACCAGCAACTGTTTATGCAGTTCAGCCGGTGATGGTTCATCAATGACAAGGAAGTGCAGGGAGGACCAACTACAACCCTCACAGAAAAACACAAAGGACAGTAAAAAGCTATGAACAAGGTGAACAGGTGGAGAACAGTGCTGTTAAAAGCCCTGCAGGTGCTTTTACAAACAGCCCTTTGATAATTTAGTTAAGCTCTCAGTTGCCTCAATGAAAAAGCACCAGAAATCAGCTTAAATTAGTCACTATGCTTTGAGCTACTTATTTGCATAGCTCTTTTAAAAACTGATACAGCACATATCTGGCATGACAGAAACAGTTGTGTCTTGCATACATACCTGTGAATCCCATTTTTAGATGGGGCTCTCTTCTTTCCTACAATTTAAAGTCTCTGTAATGCTTACACACTCACACATACACAACTCTCTGCCTCTCCCCTGGCCTCCAGCCCTCTCCACCCAGTAAAACAGTCTTACTCCAGAAGGCACTTGCATCTCAAACTTCAGAAGTCAGTCTTGGGCTAACCAACCGAATTCAGGAGAGTGAATTCAAAGGATTCTGTGCGCTATTAAGTCAAATCCTATTTGCCATCTGATGTGTACCAAAACAAAGTAGCTCAGAGACTATTTCTGTTTCCATTTCTTATATGCCCTTCTAATTTTTTTTCACAGTATCACAGTATCACAGTATCACCAAGGTTGGAAGAGACCTCACAGATCATCAAGTCCAACCCTTTACCACAGTGCCCAAGGCTAGACCATGGCACCAAGTGCCACATCCAACCTTGCCTTGAACTGCCCCAGGGACGACGACTCCACCACCTCCCCAGGCAGCCCATTCCAGTGCCTAATGACTCTCTCAGTGAAGAACTTTCTCCTCACCTCGAGCCGAAATTTCCCCTGGCGCAGCCTGAGGCTGTGTCCTCTTGTTCTGGAGGTGGCCACCTGAGAGAAGAGAGCAACCTCCTCCTGGCCACAACCACCCCTCAGGTAGTTGTAGACAGCAATAAGGTCACCCCTGAGCCTCCTCTTCTCCAGGCTAAACAACCCCAGCTCCCTAAGCCTCTCCTCGTAGGGCTTGTGCTCAAGGCCTCTCACCAGCCTCGTCGCCCTTCTCTGGACACGCTCAAGCATCTCAGTGTCCTTCCTAAACTGGGGGGCCCAGAACTGAACGCAGTACTCGAGGTGTGGTCTGACCAGTGCAGAGTACAGGGGCAGAATGACCTCCCTGCTCCTGCTGACCACACCACTCCTGATACAAGCCAGGATGCCACTGGCTCTCTTGGCCACCTGGGCACACTGCTGGCTCATGTTCAGGCGGGTATCAATCAGTACCCCCAGATCCCTCTCTGTCTGGCTGCTCTCCAGCCACTCCGACCCCAGCCTGTATCTCTGCATGGGGTTGTTGTGGCCAAAGTGCAGCACCCTGCACTTTGAGCTATTGAACCCCATCCCATTGGCCTCTGCCCATCTGTGCAGGCGGTCAAGGTCCCGCTGCAGAGCCCTTCTGCCCTCCAGCTCAGTCACATCTGCCCCCAGCTTAGTGTCATCTGCAAACTTGCTGATGACTGACTCGATGCCCTCATCCAGATCATCTATGAAGATGTTAAAGAGGATGGGGCCCAGCACTGATCCCTGAGGGACACCACTAGTGACTGGCCGCCAGCTGGATGTGGCACCATTCACCACCACTCTCTGGGTCCGGCCCTCCAGCCAGTTCCTAACCCAGCACAGAGTGTTGCCATCCAAGCCGCGGGCTGACAGCTTAGCCAGCAGTTTGCTGTGGGGGACAGTGTCAAAGGCCTTGCTGAAGTCCAGATAGACCACATCCACAGGCCTCCCCACATCCACCAAGCGGGCCACCTGATCATAGAAGGAGATCAGGTTAGAAAGGCAGGATCTGCCCTTCCTAAACCCATGCTGGCTGGACCTGAGATCTTTGCCATCCCTCAGGTGCGCAGTTATTGGCCCCAAGAGAACCTGCTCCATCAGTTTCCCTGGCACTGAGGTCAGGCTGACCCCTTTTCTTAAAAAAAAAAAAACAACAAACCAGTAAAGGTTAAGTCAGTGTTTTACAGCTGCCAATTCTATTGGTTCATGTGCAGAGTACCTGCAGCTGCAGCCTCGGACTGTACCACTTAACAGCATTCACTGCTTCTAGCAACAAGTTTTAATATAAACACAGGTCAGGGATGCTAGCATGTGCCTCTCCCGTTTTGGAGATGCAACTCAGGATTGTTTCTAGGGGTGTTTTTATCTGTTGCTATTGGTCAAAGACGCTCATCAAAGTGCTTAAAACCTCGTAAACTTGCTTTTTGCTGCTGCTCTTGTTTTGTTTGCTACCCATTTGCCTTATGTGCCTCTGTGTGACATGACACGTTGCATCATGAGTAGCTGGGGACTCGCCTACGACCGGCAGCCTTGACCCTGCCTGACCGAGCCTAGGGACTGCAAACTGCTTGCCCTTAAGCTAGGATACAGCTGCACAGCTGAGCCCGAGTATAGGTAATGACATAGCAGCGTCCGAGCAACGAGTTGCGACACCGGGACCTGCCGGCACACCGGTCCGGCCCGAGAGCAGACTCGTTGCTCTACACAGCGCTTGATCAGACCGCTCCAGCCTGCAAACCTGGATCCGGCTTTCCCAGGCGGCTGACCACTCCAGTGCCTTCCTGAGAGCCACGGAGGCCTCGCTTCGCGTCTGTGGGTTCGTGTCGGTGGGCCTTCGCAGCCGCCGTGCTCAATCTGCACCGAGCGAGCGGCGAAGCCCCATGGCATCATCACCCCGCGGCTGCGGCTCCGTTTCTCCGGTTATGCTTTTGGATCACAAACACTGAGACTCTTAACCAGTGAGCAAACTAACTCTCTGCACTCGTTTGTGAAAGTTCATGCTTCACCTTTAAGCGGCAGTTTGTGCTGCAAGACTCTCCAGTTACAAGCATTTTCTACCAACCTTTCCTAAACCATTTACATTGAGCTGACCGTATAGATACATTCTGCACAAAGTTTCACCGACTGCCTCATGGAATCTGTCTGCGTTCACTGGAAATAACTGGGGAAATCTTCTCTCCATATGTGTAATAAACTACTTAATAATTTTTATATCAGCCTCATTACAATTCACTTCTAACTCAGATTCAATCCCCTCCTTAACATACTCTTAGGGTCTGCAATTGTAGCAGCTATAGGAAGCATGTTTCACAGCACTGTCCCCTGTTAGTGTCTATCCCTCCAGAGACACTAACAAATTCACATGTGAAAACTGTATGCAAATTTCACATGTTCTTTATTCAGTAAAAGCAAACTCAAGGTGTTCTCTTGATCTATATAAACAGTTCTGTAGATGCATCTTCATTGCATGAGGACAAGCCTTTTTGCCTTGAAACAGGTAGCAAAACATCAGTGCCTGTGATGAACTGGAAATCACCACTAGAATATCTAACTCACCACCTATAGTCCCACCTTCTTGCTAGATAAATTCTGTTTCTGTTGCCACAGTTGATGCTGAACTCTCAATAAATCAATTCATTCTGGACTAAGAAGCAGAAATGTTTTAGAACCACACCTCTCAAATGACAGCTCATACAATGACATTCCTCAGTATCCAGCCCTGCAAACAGGCTTACAGAATCTTATCCGACAACTTAAACCCAACGACGGTCCCAACTGCCAAGCAGTATCAGTCAGCACCTCACTCAAATATGTGTTCAGGGAGGAAAATACACCCTCCTACTTCCCTGTTACACATGTCAATGGCAGCTGTAGCTCTTAAAACTCTGATATGCTCTCCTATGTTCAGAGGAAGCATAGTTTACATTTCCTTTGCTATAATGAATGTTGTAAACTGAATGGTATTTTGTTTCTTGAAGGTAAGTTTTTCTTTCTATAGACCTTTCTATTTCTTACCTAAACCAGATGTGTTGAATGGTTTGGTTAGCGTTCTTACTCATTTATAGTCATTTATACTTCAGAGGCTCTAGGGAAAGACTTCAACCGGTAATTTGTAACAAGACACAGCAACTGAAAATTCAAACCAAAACAACAATAAGGAAAAAAAATCCAACCAAGAATGCACAGTAAGCATAGAGTAGAAGGGCATTTCTAAGGTATTTTCATACCTGTAAATACCCTACACACACATATGTAACTATGTAAATACAACTCAAACCAGCAGCATTTTTATTCCAACCATGGTGTATCCTAAACTTATTCAACAGCCATAACTTCTAAGATTTCAAACAATACCTTTTGATTCAGCCTCTGTCTCAGTTGGCACTATCTAGGGGGTCAAAATAATTAGACACCACCCAAAGTAACAGACAAAAAAAAAAAAGAAAAAAAAGAAGAGTTAACTGATCTTTTCAGCTATGCTCACCTAGGAATTCAGAGAATAAAACCTCAGAGGAGAAATCCTCCTGACCTGCTCATCTTACACAACACAGTGAGTCACTTCCATTAAGTGTTCATACAGTTACAGGCTTCTACAAACACTCCATTCAAAGTCATATACATTTTACCTACACATGAAGCAGATTGTCTTTCAACTACTTTCACCAGTTGAATATAAACTATAAGCAAGTAGGTAACTATGTTATTATAAGGCATTTTCTGAGTCTGCATATTGTGCCAGGGGAATAGATTTCTGTTTCATGTGCTCCCTAAAAATAAGCCATTAAGACAACCCTGAATACATCACGAAGTTGTGTCTCCTGCCAAATGGCCTACAGACCAAGAAAGCAGCCATTTCTGCATCAATTTAAATATGCTAATATAAATTTGCACCTATTAGCTGCTACGTGTTTGCAAAATGTCACCCAAGTGTAACATCAATGAGGTACTTTGTTAAATAAATAATCTGTGATTAATTTGTTCCCCAGCTGTTGTCCTACACAATGCATATTCCACCAGTGCTGCTCCATAAAACCTCCAAGTGTTTTCTCCTACTGCTGCTGCCAAGTCAAGCTAAAATCTGGAGTGCTCCTGAACAAGTTCTATACAGATGACTCAGCTGCTAATCCAGTTTTGTTTCAAGGCTGTATAAAGAAATCCCCACTAAGTCAAACGTGCATCTTGATCTCCAGCAGGAAAAGAGAATTAAAAATGCACAATGCACATGGACTGGGAGGGGAAGAAAGGACAGTGTGACATCTAAATGAGGGCTGCAACCAAGAAAGCAAACTGTCTCTCTGTGGTCTCCTTGGTGCCCAACTTTTAGGAGTGCTGCAATGCAATGATGTTATCAATCACCAGAAGCAGCAATTATTCAGCACTTCTACAATTCAGGTTCTCATCTCTGTGCTTCCGCTTCCATAACTGTGAAATTAGAAGTAACGTTCAACTATTTAACAGGATGGACCTGACTTTACCCATACTTTAACTGAAGTGTCTCTACTTGTAAGGCATCTTTATCATGTCTTCTTCTCAGTTCTCCCTATTACATCTGTGGCAAACTTTTATGTATAAGCTGCATACTTGCAAATGCTCCATGATCAGTAAACAATGATCTCAAGAAACTTCTGAGGGTGATTAATTCTTTGAAGGAATCATGTCTGTACTTGTGCAGTCTTGATGAAAATATTCTATCAACTGAGAAATTGAGACAAAGAGAAAAATCTGGATACAAACATACAGCACTTACTTGGAAGAAATTGTGATACCAGTATCCCCCTTATTTTAATAAACATCCCCTGTGTATTACAGGGAATAAGACACTGTTACACACATAAAATTTTAAGACCTTTTCTGTCCTACCCAACAGTTCTGTGTCCATTCCCTCAACATTTAGACATCAATTAAGTACAGGCTCCCGAGAAGGAATGCAACCAAAACTTCCAAGAGCAGGCTCTTGGTTTTACATTAATTTTCTCAGCACACCCTTATTAAGCTTATAAAGTGTCACTGGTAAATTACATGTTATAGGAAAACAATCAATCTTTACAGTCACTCACAGTACTAACCAATTTTTTAGATGATGACAATGAAAGTGACAGACCTCTACAATTCTCAATTTACTACAACTGTCAAACTTTTATTCAAAAAGCAGAAATAGTAAACTGTACAATAACATTTTCAACTGTTTAGGGAGTCACTACCTGGCAAAGGATTTTAAATTCACAGAATCACATAAATCCTTAGTTTCTTGAGACAAGAGAAAGAAAATCATCAGTACTGAGGCTCTCCCTGTCTGCTGTAACCACTGCACCTCGGAACTATCTTCATATGATTGAAATGATTTGCTGCTGCCTTGCTTAATATCAGGAAGATTTTAGCAGAGGCTGCTCTGCTATTCAAGTGTTTGCTGCATCAGCAGCATGTCTGTGTGTGCACCTCAAAGGATCAAACCAAATTCAAAGCACTTGAAATCCTACTAGGTAAAAGCACCAACAGAATTCCAGAATTGTAACAGAACTACTTGTAGCATGTTAGTGAAAAAAAGCTTGTTAAAGCAAGAGACACAGATGCCAGACTGAGCCATTAAAGTGCTTCTGGCTGATGTGATTGGTATAACCATGTAATGTAGTGTAACACTTGACTCTTTTATAAAGAAAAAGAATCACATTTGATTTTTGGATGAAGAGAAGTCAGTAAACTTTATGAGTTAGTTCTGTTAGTTCAGCTTTTCTGCTGACAGGACAGACACTGCCTTTTGCTGCATTTCTCACCAGTGAAAGGTAACACGTCTTTTATCATCTTGGCTGTCTGTCTTCAGCAAGAGAAAGCACAGTCACTCTGGATAGTGTGAAAGTTTTGCTTTGGAATATCATAATTATTGGTTTTAATGATGAAAGAGGCAACTTAAAGAATAAGGTTTGAAGGATACAAGTTAGAGGATGTTCCTCTTTCTTGCAATACCCGTCTACGGCCCCTGCTGGTGAGCATGTCCAAGTGCTCTGCCCTGGGCACATGCACCAACAGCCTTGGCCCAGCAGGTGGTTGCTTCTAAATGTTTAGAGGTGAGCATCTGCAGCTTAAAAAGCTTTCAACAATAGAGTACATCATGTGGCTGTAAATACAAAGGTAGATGTCTTCCAATGAGGCCACTGTAAAAAAGGTGTTAAACCATTATAATTTTCATCAGGTGACTCCTGCAAGTTCTTTTTCTATTGCCTATATTCCTACAATATGTCAATAATAGGTGACATTACAGATGACCACAGTTAAGTTCTGCTGAAAGTCAGTAATTGGAGCCATATCTGATTAATTATCAGAAGCACAACGGAGTGCTGAGCAGTGCAGTCTGATTCATGAGCTGTTAAATTAGTAAACTGGAGGACAAGACACTGATATGAGCATGCTACAAGGCAGACACCCTGGAGGTAAAATTTCTGCCCAGAGCAGGAATACAGTGAATCCTAGCACAGGATAAAAATGTTATCTCCTCCTGAGAGGGTGAATCTAGACTAATTTAGATGAAATTTAGATTTGAGCAAGTTCAAAGCTGCCCACACTCTCTTTTACTGGGCCAAATCTTTACCTCATATAAATTCAGGCAGCTGCACTGAGCCCAGCAGGGTTACACCAGGTGACATTAAGGATGTTACAGTTGCAAGACAGATTTTCAAAGTCAGAAAATAAAAAGTACATTTTAGTAGCTAACCCAAATCATAGCAAACCCCAATATACAAGTATTGCTTAAAAATATTACTAGATGTCAGGGTTTTTTTGTGCTGCTACTAATGAGCCACAGACATAACAAAAGTTACTCCAATCAGTAAGTTCCCAGCATGTGCTGTCACTGAAATCAATCCTCCACAAGTGACAAATATTTACCCATATATCCCCACCTTCCACTTAAATAATAAACATATCATAAATATCTGCTTGAGAGACAAAATGAAAAATGTATTAACTAGAGTGATATTTTATTTGTTCATCAGAAAGTTACTCACCCCAGCCAAGAAAAATTTTACAAGGTGCACATAAATATTACACATAGCCTAATATGACACAGTAATCCTCCCAGATAGCTTCTTCAGGGCCACATGATGGATCATATTATTGTTAAATTCCAGTCACTCAGGTGCACTTCACTTCTTTGACTTTCACTGGAAAGCTATTGGCAAAGTCTATGATAGGACATGTATTTTCTATCAGGTTCCACATACCAGAAGTCTAAAGTTGCCCCTTCCAATCCCCACACTGGCCTTCTAGTCAGAAAATGCAAGTCCTATCACAGTTTTGGAATCAGCCTCAAAGACATCCCCAAACCTAATTAGCACCAAGGTCACTGCAGTCTTCACTAGAGCAGCAGCTGACAGAACCTCATAAAAATCCCCTGGGCTTTTTGCTATGTATTTGTGCAAATGGCCCAAAGCACAACAAATACTGTCTTCAGAAATGCACAGGGTTGGTTTGGCTTTTTGTTTGTTTGTTTTTCCTTGCAGCAGAGCAGCTCATTTTTAGGCTTCTTCCCATTCTTCCCTCAGCTTTGTCCATGCAGTGATTTTCCAGGAAAATTGTTCTAATAAAAAAATCTACTCAAGCTTTTTCTTCTAAAATTGTAGAAAGTATCTGAAGTAAGCTACATACTTCTATCTGCATGTATGGGTCAGTCATCCACAAAGAACAACATAATTGATTTTTAGGAAAGGAGGATATGTGCAGAACTACAACCTTGAGTGGCTATTTTTAAACAACAAAAATTGGTTATTTAGCTGAAGCATCACTTTATCTGCCAAAACAATCTCTCACTAAAACTTCAAGTGTTCCTTCTGAGAAGCCATAGAGATTTTTCTCTTCTATCAACTTCTTCTGCAATTTCCTCACAATTAGCAAAATACATTCAGCCAAACCTAAGGCAAATCTAACAACAGAGATACAGCTCGCACACAAACGGTAGTTCCGTAAGCAAAGAAAGCATCTTCAATCTCTACAAGCTGCTCCTATAAAGCAGGCTTTAAAAGGTAGCAAAACTAACCAACCTCCTAAAAGTACTACTATTGAACACTCAGAAGCAAAATAGTCATATGCAGGAATCCCAAGATAGTGCAAGATTTACAGAACATCCAGGAAGACCCATGTTAAAACATCAACACCACCATTTACTTTTCTGTTTCAAAAAAGGAACAATTATTTGCTAATCAGGATGAACTCTCTCCTGCCTGTAGTTAGGAAAGGAAATCTCACTGATTCTATGGTTACATAGCCAAGATCTTCTATTGAAGTAAAATGTTCAAATAAAACTACAAATTTGACTAACACAGCTCTCTTTCTACGCTTTGAGGTTTATGTGACAACCTCCAAGCAGGAAAAGAAAACTCTGCAATATATAGAACTGCTCTCTCTTAGTTACTGCCAGAGGGAACAACCCCATTCAACAGCTGAGGTTAATAATGAAAATAGAAAGCTAGTGTTTGAAACCACATGTTCTCCTGCACCAATTCAGCAGCATCCAGGTGTCCCTACGTGTAGCATACTTGACAGTGAGCCAGATATTTGCAGTTAAATTTTTAAGCCATCAAAGTGAAAAGCATTATGTGCATTCTTACGCTAATACTTCTATCACTGAGGGTTTTGCATAGCAGTGAGGCAGTTTAAGTAAATTGTTCCTAAGCTCAAGAGCTCATTCTGCTTGTTATCTTTATATTTTAATGAAACAATCAACTTAGAGTTCTACTGCTTCATTTTTGTACAAAGAATTCAAGGAAATTATACAAGCATGTGTGTACCCTGCCTATTAGCCACAATGTTTTGCTTGCTCTTGAAGGGTATCTGATCTGTATTGTGATTTCCACCCAAAGAAAATGTGAGCTTCTGAGACCACTGCAATGAAATCAGCTGCCTCATTACAACTGCAGCTACCACTGTAAATGTTTCTAAGTTTTTCCAATAAGTGAAATAAACATTAGTAACTATACGGCTGTATCGTCTGAGGTCGTGGTAGCAGACAAAATGCTAACGAAATCCTTGGTAATTCTCCTCGGGAGAATTACTAAGCCTAACACATAGGTTTTTTTTTAGCACTACAGAAAACCTGGATGAGCCCATGTCTTGACTACTGTGAGCAGTTCTGGTCTCAGCTCAGGAATGGCAGTTCAAATAGTCGAGTGAATGGAGCTACCCCTGTTGCAAGAGGCAAAAAACCCCAAACCGTCAGGGACTGGTTTCAAGAGGAGGATCCCAGATGAGGCTATAGCTGAGCTTTAGGAAGTGATGAAGGCACCATCTAAGTTGAATGAAAAACTTCTTCCTGCATTTCTACGGTGTGGGGAGGTCACTGAAATGGAAAGAGTTTACCAACAAGCAGGTCTGGTATCTCTAGTGAAGCAGCTGTGGCTGGTGGCAGGGAACACAAGGGAAGACAAGTAGCCAGGTTACTTTCCCTGAATTGCATCTTTTCTCTCCCCACTGCCTCTGAGAGATCACTGGGCTGGACAAGCCATTAGTTTGACATAGGATGTCATTTACCATGTTTTTGAAAACATCCATTCTAGCTTGTAAGCCTAATGGCTAATTCCTTAGTGCCTTCTTGTTATCATTAAAAAAAAAAAGTGTGTGCTGGGCAGAGGGAGTTCTACAACACTTTCTGAGCACTTAACCAACAATATGGAGAAAAAAAGTGTAGTTGTGAAGTTGGCTCTTGAGATGCAGGCAGATGTCCAGGATAAATACACCCTGCTATGGACAGGCCTGGCAGCTGGGGGTTAACAGCTTTACTCTAGGCCACATGCAGCAGTAGCTACTTAAATTTTTGTGGAGGCCTTAGAAATCATCACTGCAGTGAAATCTGATTTGTCTCATTATTTTAAAAGGCAGAACCTTAAATAACTCAAATTCCCTTGTGACAGGACTGTCACCTGTTGTGTTCTCAGTGCCCCTGCCCAGACAGACATCTGTGGGCTTCTGAAAGGTGCTTTAGACCATCTGAATGCTAGCTAGCTTATGATAGCTACGGCACATTCTAAAATCTGCACTTCTGAAGTGTGAGGCATGAAGCCAGTTTACAGCTTGAATCGCACCATGTGGCTAGACTTAAGGAGTAAATAATAATAATGCCTGAAAAAGGGACTCCTAACAAATAGTCTGTGGCTGCAGAGCTTAAAGAAAACAAACATCAGGGATCATTTATAAAACCAAGAAACAGCTGTTGCACAAGGGGGGAAACAACCTCGGGGCAGGAGAGAAAGATGAATACATTTCACAGTGAAAACCACATAGATTTTTTTTTCAAGGAATCATGCATCCTTCTCTTACTTAACTCTCACAAGCACTCGAGCAGGTGCTCTGGGAAAATGGCCATATCCTGAGCTGCATCCCCAGCAGCACAGGCAACAGATTGAAGGAGGAGATTGTGCCCCTCTGCTCTGTTGAGATGCCACCTGCAGTGCTACGTCCAGCTCTGGAATCCTCTGCATAGGAGATACTGACCTGCTGGAGCAGGTCCAGAGGAGGACACAAGAACGATCTGAGGGCTGGAACACCACTGCTGTGAGGCCTGGCTAAGAGAGCTGGGGTTGTTCATCCCGAGTACAAGGCAGCTCTGGGCAGCAGCCTTTCAGTACTTGAAGGAAGCTAATAAGGAAGGTGGGGACAGACTTTATAGCAGTGTCTGTTGTGATAGGATCAGGAGTGATGGTTTTAAAGAGAGGAGACTTAGGCTAGGTATAATGAAAACATTTTCCATGGTGAAACAGTGGCACAGGTTGCCCACAGAGGTGGCAGCTGGAAACTTTTAAGGTGAGGTTTGATGTAGGCTCTGAACAACCTGCTCTGGTTGCTGATGTCCCTGTGTACTGCAGGGGGATGGCCTGGATATACTTTAATTAAGGATTAGATAAACTTTAATTATGTCATTCCATGAAAAAAATAAAAAGGAAGTAGAAAAAAGCTTTAGTTTGCTGTTTTAAGGATATCTATATAGGTATCTATATGTTCCTGGGTAGATGTTTATCGTGCATTGGAGGGGCAGAGTACAGCAGAGCAGCTGCTGACCTCAAGCCGTCTCTGTGGTTTCCCAGCGCTGCCGGCACACGCCGGTACCGCGGCCGGCACACGCCGGTACCGCGGCCGGCACACGCCGGTACCGCTGCCAAACCCGACAGGCAGCCTCAGCCCCGCAGCTCAGCTCGGGTCTGCAGGCGGCACACGGGCACTCACCACTCCCCAGCGAACCGCCGCCCCCTCACCGCACGCCCAGCTCTGCCCTCTGACTACCTCGCCTTAGGGTTTTGTTCCCGCTCCGGGCGCACGGACCGGGCACCCTGCGAAGCCGTGCGGGCCGCCTGGCCCAGGCCGAAAGGCAGATCCAGCGCCCTCCGGGCTCCCCGCTGGCTCCGGCTGCCTGCGGAGGGGCGAAGCCGGAGCGCAAGCGGCACCGGCAGCTGCGGAGGACCTCGCCCGGCCCTAGCGCAAGCACAGGCCGCACCCGAAAAGGAAGGGTCGCGCCGTACTGTACCCGCCTCGGCTTCTTGCCGCTGCCGCCGCGCCCTGCCGCCCTCCCTTTCCTTACCGCTGGCGGGGCGCCGGGGCCTGGCCTGTCGGTCTCTGCCGGGAAAGGCCAAGCTCGGTAGCGCTGCCGTTGCCTGCCCCGTTCCCGCCCCCAGCGCCGCCAGCCGTTGGGGCCAGCTCGGCACTGCCGCCTGCTCAGCGCCTGGGACACGGCGCTTCGGCCGAGGGCTGTTAGCCGTTCTGCCCTTGTGGGAGGGCAGGCAGTTGGTCTGACTCCCGTGCTCACCGCAGGGCGTCGTTCGAAACTCCGGCTCTGCTGTTACTTCTTGTACCGGTGGGCCCTGCGACTCCAGGGGTGTGCTTTCCGGACAGCAACAGTCTGCGACCGAAAAGAGTTTTTGAGTTCTTACAGGTTTCTTAGAGGCTTGGATTAGTGAAGCTCAGCTTTCTGTGTTTGAGCCTCATAGGTTAACACACTCATGGAATCAGAACTAACTTGGAAAAGACCTTTTAAGAGCATCGAGTCCAACCATTAACCCAGCACTGCCAAGTCCATCACCAAACCATGTGCCTTGGCACCACCTTCCCCCTTTGTCTGCTACTGAATGTTTTGCAAACTACAAAATGTCAGAAAATCTGCCTGAAGTAGATTCTAGGGAAAAGTAAAGTCCAGAGAGTTTTTAAGTATTTTCCTTATTTGCTGTAATTCTTAGGAGTGTAGAATCCAGATTCATCTGTGAGGTGTCAGAAGGTCACCAATGAGTTTTAGAATCTACTCACTATGTCCTGTAGTTACAATGTGAAAGGAAAGCACAACAACTCTTCTGGTCCGACAACAGTGGATTGCATTTTTAACCTCTCCACGCGAAACACACATGCACTGCGGCATGGAGACAGGAGCTGTGGGTTGGCCTTACTGAAGACTGACCGGTGCATGGTTTCAGCGTTTGGATCTTCGGCGTATGACTGGAAGCAGGCTCTGTGCTCTTGGCATAACTTTACAAAGTCTGAAATCCATAATAAGCTCTCAAGATACACACTTTAAAAAAGATCCAGTTAAGCATGTCAAGTATCATGTCTTCTGCTTCTAAGCATACATAAATGTGGGCTTGGGTCTTTCTCCCCGGTGCTAAATTTCTCGCACAAGCAGATGATCCCTGGAGCTGCTACCGTGGGATGATGAAAGTGGCAGTGTGGGCAGCGCCAAAACTGGTGTTTGCCGGTGTGTGGCTCTGTGTTTCTCCATGCCTCTTCCTTGTGCTTCTTGGGTCCTGGCCTGTTCTCATGAAGTTTTAATTTAGAATTTAGTGTATAATGTAAGATGTTAGGAAGATAGTATTGCTAGGGATGGAGTCATTGTAAAATGGTTTAATACAGGGAAAATGTTGGTCAGGAAAACTGCGCAAACAAACCCTTGCATATAAGCAGCCTGGGCTATAGGTGCACAGGCTTTAACGTCCTCTGCGTTTATGTAATGATGAAAAGCCAGTTTTGAAATTACCTCATGTGTATGTATAAATATCTTTCTTACCAAGTGATCCACCGCATTTTGGAAGCAATAACTACGGAACTGCGGTATACTGGGGGGGTTGGAAAGGACCTCTGGAGGTCATTCAGTCCAACCTGCCCTCCTAAAGCAGGATCACCCACAACAGATTGCTCAGGACCACCGTGTCCAGGTGGGTATGGAAATTGTCCAGAGGAGGCCCTACAGCCTCTCTGGGCAGCCTGTTCCTGGACTCCAGCACCCTCACAGGAAAGATACTTTGTCTTCTGTTTAAGTGAAGCTTTCTGTGTTCCGCTTTGTGCCTCTTGTCCTTTGTCCTGTCACTGGGCACCGCTGACGAGAATCTATCCCCTTTCTCTTGCCCACTCTGCACTGAGAAGGTCCCTTCTCTGACTGTTCTTCTCCAGGCTAAACAGCCCAAGGTCTCTCAGCCTTTTCTTGTCAGAGTTGCTCCAGTCCCCTCAGCATCTTTGTAGCCCACTGCTCCCCACTGAACTCTTCAGTAGTTTCCTGCCTCTCTTGAACTGGGGAGTCCAGAACTGGACTCAACTGCTTCTGAGAGAGAAAAGTCTGTTTTGAGAAATACCATGAAGATGACATCCTAGTGTGTAATAGAGCATCATTTTTGCTGAGCAAGCTTACTAAACATATAAAGCTTACTCAGAAAGGAGTAGCTAGAATTAAAACCTCCTCTTTGCAGATTTGGAATTACTATTATGTGTTTTGGAAGTAAATAAAATTCTCTATAAAAGGAAACATTGTGCTTCATTTGAAAAATCAAATTATCTACCCAAAGATTAAATCTTGTGCATCAAGCTTAAAAATAAATGTATTTAAGGTAGCACAAATGAATATGGCTTCATTAATTTCAATGTCTACTGTTCTCTACTAGCTGAGGTTCTGTCCCTTGCTGTTTTGGTTGTAAAGCGAATCATAGTTGTACTAATAAGCATTTTTTTGTTGTTGCCTTTAAATAAGCTTTCCATTTAAAAGGAGAGCTTTGAAGAAACTGTGTAATAAATTAAATGCTCTTTGAACTCAGTTGCATCTAGAATAATTTGCTAATGGTAAAAAAATGGAGCAGTAGATCTGGTCCTAAACTGCTCTCTTTGTTGAGCACTCCTGAAATGGATGAAATTACAAATGGTGCCTGAAGTACAGCAACACAAATGAAATGATTTGGGAAGAGATGTGTTGGGAAGGAAGTGTGCAAGAGCTGTAGTGCTAAGATGCCGTACTGTAAGGCAAGAGCATACAACCACAAGAAGTTCCAGGATGATTATGGAAGATGAACTAATAAAAATCTATATTCCAGCAACTGAGACAAAGTTACCTCTGCAAAATCATGTAATGTTCTGAAAGTTACCTAAAGATAGTGATAATCACTGGACCAGCTTCTGCTCTTTGTCACACTAGGCTTATTATTGTGGGTTTCAATTCTGGAGGAGTTCCAGTGGGAGTGTGGAGCAACAATACTTTTCTGTTATTCTTCCATTGCTATTAAATAAAACATTCATTGTAATCCCCATGTCCAGGTGTCAAAAGCTATGAGTATGAAATACCAAGCTGGAGTTCTTCCAGATGCTGTGGATCAGTAGCTGTACAAAACTTTGGCATTTGCTGCAGTTCTTGAAACCCAGAGCTCCCAGGGTCTTACATAAGTTACGGGCATCAAGGCTCTGGAATTAGGTCTTGTAGTTATAAAATCTGCCAAAAGAGCAACTCAGCGAGTCAGCATCATCTTTGAGTTCTTGGCATCTGGCCTTTACTGATGTGTAGTTCAGATCTGAAAAAAATCCTGTTGGGAGGAGAAGGGGAAGAAAAACATGAGGGAAGTGTTCATTAACCTTTACCCTCCGTTACAGAATCAGAGAGCATTAGCTTGAAGTCTTGGCCTGAACAATGAGGCGATCATTCGCTCAGCTTAATCTATGAAGTAAATACACACACTTTTATTTCTAAAGTGCTTAACTGCTGCAGTTACAGTGAGTTTGAACATTAAATTAAGTACGGGTGGATAAGAAAATGTTAATTTCTTGCAAATGAAAATCACTCAGTTGCTTGATTGCTGTAAGAATTAAAGGCAAACATTAGCAAATCTGTTATTACTGCGGTGAGCAGTGGAAAACAAAAGGCTAAACTGCAGCACAGAAGGAAAGCAGAGCAGGCTCCAGTGGGCTATATTCCTCTGAAGATAAATGAGCAGAGTTAGGACAGGGCAGAATACAAAGCTATATTTGAAAGCTAAGAAAAAAGCCTCTTAACTCAAAAGTGTTGAAATAACAGTCATAAAACTTTTAACCATGGCTGCAAGGATGGCTTATTTAGGAGATAAACACTGAAAGGCAGAGAAATAAAAAAATCTTGCTTGTTTTACTCTCCATGATGATCAAAGCAGTTTTTTTTTGTCACAGGTGAACAGAATGGAATGTGTGATTAATGTCCTTCTTTTTATGAGAGATTCTGTCCCATATACATTTTTAATTGGTTTGGGTTTATTTTATTCTTTGGTGTTTCTCCTTAATCCCTCACTGTTTGTAAAATTCTGTAAATATATACTGCGGCCGCGGGAAGACAGCGGAGGAGGGATCTGGGTACTCAAGAGATGACTCAGTGTGAGCTAGCTGCAAGTAGTACGCTTTATTGAGGCAGTACAGCAGCTTATATGCTACTTGGAAGAGGCGTGCATAACTAAGTTTGAGATTGGTACATGTGGAAAGTACAGATTGGCTCAAGGTTATGTGTGTGGTACAGATAGGTTAACTTTACAACAACAGCCTGTAGAGTCAGCCCCCTGCGGCTGGCTGGCTCTGCCTCCTGCAGCTGCGTGTGGGGATGCCACCCACCGCCTGGTTTCCTGCCTCCAAGATGGGCTCAAGGACACTTTGCAGTGCGGGCTGCTCATTGCTTATCAGCTCATGTCCTGTTAACAAGAAATCCTTCCACAATATATCACTTGTATCTTGGGAGGCATTGGCTTCCTATCAGTTTATCTCTTCCTTTTGGTCTCTGATTTAAAGTGATTGTGTTTTGAATTTTAGTGCAGTTGCAAGAGTTCATTTGATTATCCTGTTTCAGATAACATTCCATATTCTATTTCCAGTGTAGTGAGTGGCATTATTGGTTGATTAAATCTCAGTATTAGGGTTATATTTGGTAATTTAATGGCTCCTTAAAAAATTGTGCAGTGTAACGTGGATGCAGACTGAGAGAATTTTTGTGTGGTCATTTAAAAGTAAATTTGTTAATGCAAGAATCATGGTGACTGTTTTCCAAGTGAATTTTCTAACCATATTTGGCACGCTTTAGACTATCCACCCAGGGATGTGGTGGAGTTCACCATCCCTGGAAGTGTTTAAAAAGAAGACTGGATGTGGTGTGGCACTTAGTGCCATGGTTTAGTTGATTAGATGTTAAGTAATACATTGGACTTGATGATCTCAAAGGTCTCTTCCAACCTGGCTGGTTCTGTGATTCTGTCATTCTGTGATCTTTTGATGGATGTTAGCATGAAATTGTATTCTTCCCAGAGAATCTTCAGAATTTTACCTGCAGGGTTTTAAAATAATTGCACTGGAAACTGCAGCATCATTTTTGTGAAACTTCTGCTTTTCTCTTAAAGCCTCTGCATCATTGAGAGTTTGAGGTTTAATAGTTCTGCTGAGATGAAAGTGAGAGCAATACTGTTTTCAAAAGGAAACCATTCCTGTTCTCCTGGCTCAGTTCTAATTCTGAAAGGACTGGAACAAAAATTACTGGTACTTTAATATGTTTCTGTACAGCAAAGTTGCTGTAATGTCCCCATGAGTAAACCAGTGATGTGATTCAGTATTGGCATTTGTTGGATCTCTGCATGCAGGTGTGGTTGGACAGATGTCCCAGTGCTAAATGGGACAATGGTCTGGTGAGAGAAACAGTGGCAGGAGCAGGATTGGGAGCAGAGCACTATGCAAGGAGGGTCAAGTCAGCAAAGCCTCCAGAGAAGAGACTCTAGTCACAAAAAAGATTGTGATGAGAGGACAGTAACAAACTTTACATCTTGTTACCAAGAATGAAATTGGATTCAAAAGAAATATTTGACTTGGTACTGACAGATCACAGTAGCTTCCTTTTCCACCTTCTTAGCCTAAACAGAACCTTTCTGACTTTACATTGGTATAACGTGGGAGAAGCTACAAAGCTTTCAGCTTTAGGAATCTCTTTACAGTGCAGGGAACAGTCCTGTAATGATTGGAGTAATTAAAATGCTTTTAGTTCAAACGTAGCGCTAGTCAAAACTGAAACATATCATGGTGGCATATAAGTTCTGATCGGGTTGGGACTATATAGTACTTGCAATCTGTTATACAGAAAGGGCAGGAAGAAAAGAAAATGTGTGGGCTTTCATAAAATTTGGTATCTGCCACAGTTCTGTTCTACAAAGATAGTGAGAGGATTGTGTACTCTTTCAATGCACAAGAAAGATTGATTTCAAAACCTTGAAGGTTTGTTGTGAAACTGAGCTGTCATCTTTCAGGGAGCTCTGTAATTTTTGGAATAGCTTCTCGGTAACACAGAGTTGTGTAACACAGAAAAATGGGTATAATATGTGGGTTTCATTATTGCCTATCTGAGAGGAATTGCTGTGAAGGCTCATCATTTCCCCACTCTAAGTAATGGAGGTAATCCAGGCTTCTGTTCATGCTGCCATAGCCACAGAGGCTTCCTGAAATGCTCACGTTTGTTGCTGTTTTCTGAGAGCAAACTACAGTTATGTGGTTTTTCCCCCAGGTGACCTTCTTTTCTTCTCTTCTACTGGTATCAGGAAGTAATTGAGGAAGGTTTTGCTTGCTCACAACTGACCCTACAGTTAGTTCATCAGGATTGTTGCGGACGAAGTGGTCAGTAGTGCAGGGTTTGTGTTTTGAGGAGGCATAGCATTTCTAGTGTTCCCACAAGAGAGTTGCCTCTGTGCACACGTGGTGATGGTACTCATGCTCTTTGAAAGCTGTACGATTTCAGTAGGCAGCAGAAGGTGTTCCTCAGGCAATGGTCAGCTCCTGCCCGTTCTTGTCAAGCAGATGCTGCCTTTTCTCTGCAGCTAATACTGCCATTCAGCTCAAGGGCACTACATGAGTTTAATGGGGAAAAAATATCAACTGCAGTATTTCAAGGCACAACAATTACATGTGAAGTAAATATCACATTTTACCTCTTTTAAAACATATCTCTCTTTCTTGGTTTCTGTTATGTTTGTCAGCAGGGGGATTTCTCTCTCTCAGCTCTCACCAGTCTAGTTTTTAATGACATGCCTAGAATATTATTTAGTATGTTTTATATAAACATATTACATATAATGCTCAAAGTCTTGATTTTAGTATGATTTAATACAAAAGGTCCTTTACAAAACAGTATTGTGCAGCACAAAGCATCAAGGCTTTCATCCATCTTTATTGTCTCTCATTTAGGCCCAGATCCACACTTCCATGCCAGATGGCAACTGCAGAGGAGTTTCAAGTTATAGCTGCAATAGATGAGAAGATAAGTGCCTCTTGAGGAAGGGAAAGCCAGATTGCATATTCCCTTCAATTGCACCTGATGACTTATTGGTACTCACTAATTGGCTTGTCCATACACAGGCCGTTCAGAATCTGATGGCATGCCTAACTTGTCTGTAGCTCTGCTCTTCCTGCAGACATCACTGGTGAAATAAACCCTTGCAGAGAAGAGTATTCTATATGAAGCTCTGTGAAAAGCAGACCTAAGGATTTGTTTTTGTTTTTCCATTACTGCTGTGTCAAGTTTTTTTCCTCTAGGAAAGCCATCAAATCTTGCGTAACCGTCATTGTTATTATTGCAAAACAGAGGAGCTGACTCTGGTGTGCTAATGATTGACAGTATACATGTGTTAAGAAAGTGACAGAAAACTATGGGAAGTAGGGCTTAAGATGAATCTTTTAATAGAGATTGTCTTTTCTCACATTATTTCTGAGTGCATTTTCATTTTACTCCTGGTTAGGGTATTTAGACAACAGAGAATCAAGCAAGCCAACTATGAAATGCATAAAGCAACTCAGGAATGAGAAACTGCTGGTTTGTTTTCACTACTTAGAAGCCATCGGCAGCTGAAATGTCTCTAGAGCTTTAGAACAGTGTTGTTGCTTGCCATTGTTGTTGATGAAAGGCAAAATCTGTGTGTGATGGTACAGCATATAGCCGACCTTGTAGTTAGTCCTTTGAAAGGTGAAGTAGCCACTTAGAAAATAACATCCCTTGTGCAATGAAATGTCAGTAATTTTCTAGCTAATGCAGAGCCTGCATTATCTTCCAGTATCTTCAGATTAAAACATTTTCCCTAGATAAATTTTGCTAAATGCAGTGACAGCTTAACAGAGTTATGTGCAAACAGAAAAAAAACAGCTTTCTGTGTTATAAATGAGTGTTAGTTGTCCTGAAGAAAAATCAAGGACAAAGAGGCTATGTAATTAAGATCTTAATGTTCAGTATCTTTGTTGCCCATGCATCTGTAATCACAGAGACCAACAAACCCAGAAATATAGATGTTTAAGTGCAACATATCAGGGCTGTAATGCCACATAAATAGGTAAAGAGGATATCTTGTTAAATAAACATGACATAAAATAGATCACTGGGAATCAATGATACGTCTCAAAGGTATTCTTCACAAAGGAAAGTAAGAAAGAGTACAAGTACACCAGGACCACATTCAACATCTATAAAAATCATTGGGGACATTCACAGTACTTTAACTGGACTGTGCATTGAGTCCACATCTTATAAGATATTGTTTGCTTCAGAGAATTGCTAAATTGACTTTTCCTGTTGAGGGCTCCACGAGCAGCAGATGAGATACAATCACAGACAAGTATCCAATCAAGAATAAAGCTGTTTAACACTTGGATAGTTCTGTAGTCAAACCAGCAGCCCTCAGGGAAATGAAATGTAGACGTTGCAAATGTGTTAGAAGTCAATGAACATAGATTCCTAAAAATCCTGGGTCAGACCTTTTCATTGCTGTGGTGGGGTTTTTATTGATGGAGTTTTTTTGTGTGTGTGTGGGGGGGAGTGTTTTTTTTTGTGGTTTCTTTTTTTCCCCCCTCTACACAGCATCCAGACCTAAAAGATAGTGGGGTACTTGCAAGGGCCTGGCTGCTACAAATGAGCCAATAGCTCACAGCTGACAAGACTTCAATTCCTTTCCATATGCGTAAAGGAATTACCCTGCTCAGCAGCAGGCAGAGGTTGGTGACAGCAACACCTATTTTACAGACCAAAGCAGCTCTGGTTTGTTGGTTTGGTAATAGCAGTGATAGGTTGTTCATATGGCTGGGCATGCAGGATATATGTAGGTAGCTTTTGCTGTGATCTGGTTTAATGAAAACATCATTTTGCCAAAAAAGGGCTACTTTGTTGTCTAACACATTCCTAAAACTCTGAGGATAAATAATTGCAAAGTAAGGGAAGAAAGTCTGATATGGTTCAAAATTCACATATTAAAAACAGCAGGGCTGGATGGACGATGAAACAGTAGGGTAACCTCAACAGGACATTTTGGAAGGAACAGTGTACTCTGCAGTTTTCTGAGACCAAATGCTCACTAACAGTAATGATGCCCTAGTATACATCTGTAGCTGAAATAGCTTAAAATGTTAAATTGAAAGTTATTAACTGTTTAGCATCTATTGCAACGTGATTTATGTTAACATGTATATGTTCTAATGTAGTACAGCAGATAAAAATATTAAATGGGAGCAAGCTTTGACCAGATTTGACTGGTGGAATCAAAGCTGTGAGGGCCTGACTGATTAGTTTTTAACTGCAGTGACCAGAAGTAACCTGAGGTGAAAGGGAAGACAAGCAAATTTGGAATAAGTAAGTGAAATCATTTGGACTTCCCACAGTCTGTAATAATTTGTAGGAAATCACTGACCTACCACTGTGTCTGGGGGCAAGGGGGTGTCTTATAAGAACTGAATAACTGTCCAATAAATCTAATTTTCCTGGCTTTGCAGATCAGAATAACAGTTACCTAACAGCGGTCATCTAGTACCTGAAGGGGGCCTACAAGAAGGCTGGAGAGGGACTGCTTACAGAGGTGACAGTCATAGGACAAGGGTCAGTGGTTTGAAATTAGAGAAGAGTAAATTTATGTTGGATGTTAAGAACAAGCTTTTGACTATGAGAGTGGTGAAACACTGGAACAGGTTGCCCAGGGAGGTAGTCGAGCAGCCATCCCAGGAGATGTTCAAGGTCAGGCGCAAGAAAGCTCAGAGCAGCCTGAACCAGTGGAGGGGGTTCCTGCGTGTTGTGTTGGGTTGGACAAGCTGATTTTTGGATGTCACTTTTAACCCAAGCCACTCTGTAATTCTATGAAAAACTGTTTGGGTTACTGTACAGCTGAAGATAGGTTTTTCAGTGGAGAAAGAATGCTGCTCCTTGAGATTAAATGTCAGTCATTCAGAGTGTTAGAGATTATTTTTTCGGTCTTATTTTTTTTGTTCTCAGTGAACATTGACTGAATTCAGTTCAAAACTACTAAGGCTGACTTCAGTTTAGGATTGTTTGATGACAACAGAGGTGATGGAGATGCATATTTTTGGTGAGATGGAACATCCTGTGCTGGTGAATGAGAGCTTTGTTACAAATGTTTTCTTCTGAGATGGCAGTGATGGGGTAACAGGTCTGCATGGGAACAGCAGGGACATTCTTGTGCTTGCTGTTCTACCACAGAGTATTCGTATGTATGAATAGTAACAATAACGTGTGTGCCTTTTTAAAACAACATTTAACATACTCCAGCCACTGCTTTTATTTGTTAATATGCACACATCTCTGCAAACACAGCAAGGAGTAGTTCTGTGTTTGAGGTCAGCCCTGTTAAAGAGGAGGCTGCTTTCCAGATAAAGATTCAGAGTGCTTTCCGATGAATCATTACTCCAATAAATCATTGTGTGTACATAACAGCCTGTACAAGTTAGGATATTAATTTCCAAGCAGTGGCTGTCATGAATATGTAGTTGAAACAAACCTGAGCTGAATAAAGTGCATGGCCTTTCCATTGCAAGCCCCTATCTGTAATTCACTGTACATTCATGCGGATACACCGACAAAGGTGAATTAGTTCCAGACAAAAATGCATCAATGCTCTATTGAATAGTCAATTATTAAACACATAATGGAATATGTGGTTATCAAAGCATGCTTGGAATGTGTGTAGGGTACATATTTTGCACCTGAATGGAGCAGAATTGGCAGATTTTTTTTTTTTTTCGAATCTTGGCAAAATTTTATTAACAGAGGATTAAAATGAGACATTGCTCCTTCTGTACAAAGAGTGGATTTACTTTACCTCATTTACCTTCTCAAGGACCTAATTTTGAGATCTCATTCTATGTCCAAACCTAGAAATACAGCAGGAAATGTTATTTTCATTGCCCTCAAGAAATAATCTATCCTGTTTTCAATGTTCCATTTTGTGGAGAAACAATGTTCTTGTGAACCGCGTGCGGAGGTGAATGTTACAACGTAAACATCCTGGCAGCTGCTCTTCTGGCAATTTGGTTGAAGGAAACGCAAAAAGTGAAGAAGCTAGTGCTGAATGATGAGAAAAAGATCTCAGGAATGTCACCTGAGTGAGGTTTTAAATGTTGTTCATTCCACCAAGTCTGTGGGGAAGATTTCATTCAGGGGGAAAAAAATGGTTGACAATTGACCAATGGCACTTGACGTTGTCAACAAACTACAAACGTTATCCGGGCCATGATTAATACATGGGATCAAGTGCATGTTTCTGATTAATGCTAGGCAAACTGCAGATTTATTGGAGTATGTTTAAAGACACCATTTAAATCAACAAAGCAGTGTGTCAGGGTGTCCATGCCACTTGCAGTGGGTTTCAGCAGGACTTTATTCTCAGTTGCATTAAGTGTAATTGTGGATAGGTAATCAAGACATTACTATGTATATATATATAAGACATTACTATGTATATATATATATATATATATATATATATGTTTTAGGAAAAAAAATCCTGATCTGTGGCAATGCTTTTTAACTTTTTTTCCCCAATGTAAATATATTTAAAAAAGGGAAATTGCATAACTGTAAGATGTTGCAAGAATTTCTTGGCTAAGGAGATGACAAATAATCTGTCTGTAGGGAAGTATCGGAATTCATAGAATCATAGAATCAGCCAGGTTGGAAGAGACCTCCAAGATCATTCAGTCCAACCTAGCACCCAACCCTCTCCAATCAACTAGACCTTGGCACTAAGTGCCCCATCCAGTCTTTTCTTGAACACCTCCAGGGATGGTGACTCCACCACCTCCCTGGGCAGCCCATTCCAATGCCAATCACTCTCTTTGTGAAGAACTTCCTCCTAACATCCAGCCTACACTTCCTCCAGCACAACTTGAGACTGTGTCCCCTTGTTCTATTGGTTGCCTGGCAGAAGAGACCAACCCCACCTGGCTACAGCCTCCCTTCAGTGAGTTGTAGACAGCAATGAGGTCACCCCTGAGCCTCCTCTTCTCTAGGCAGAAGCTCAGAAGTCAAGACTGCCCTTACATTGCTTCTGTATGTTTCTGCAAGAGTTTTAATGCTAAAATTAGTTTTTCATTCTGTAGTTTAATAGAGTATCTCACAAAAATGCTGACTTTCCCTGCATGATCATTGTGTTGTGAAAGACACTTAGGACCAGAATGATTTGTATGGTTATACACAACAAATTCTTAGCTAAGTTACTTGATGCATGAAAACAAAAGGGAAGTTAGCAAAAAACTTGAGATGACATTCCTGTATCAGATGCTTAAATGAACCTTCAAGTAGATAATACTTCTACTGTAGTAAAACACATGTCAAGGAGATTTGATGGTTGTGTAAAAGCTGGTGAGCTGTATTTCTCTTCATGTCATGACACACTAAGTCCTAGTTGTCTGAAATCATATGATGACTTCTTGAAGTTGACTGAAATGCGGTAGACTTTTAACAAAGGGTTTAAACAAATAGTGAATGTGTGTAGTTAAAGTGTATAGGGTTAACACTCCTGGAGGAGTGACCCTGAACCTGACCCTAGGGGTCTTGGCCCCTCCCCAGGGGTGGGCCACACTCCAGGTGATGGTTAGCCCACTCCCCCCACTTCCTGTGGTATAAAAGAGACAGGACCTCCCTGTCTCTTTCTCTTCTCTTTTCCTGCGTTCACTCATGACCACACACCCATACTGCATACCAGCACAACACGTGGCAGCCACGAGGCAGAGACACCATCACACTACTCGGGTTGTATCCATCCCTGTTTGTATTTTGCTGTTTTCCCTTCCTTATCCTTTGTAAACTCCCCTACCTCCAATCCCTTTTTTTTCCTAAGTTATTGTTAAACTTTTCCTTTTTAACTTCCAAATCGAGTGAGATTGATTTATTTGGGTGCCCCTACCTTTATCTCTCTCCCTGTCTTTTGGGAAAGGGAGGGGGAAGAGGGGAGGGCACTCTATAAATTCTATAAATTGTCATTGGGTCTACTAAATTTATAAGAGTCTCTGGGAACCTGCATTTGAACCCAAGACATTAAAGTTACCAGTCCAGATCCTCAGCATGTAACATGCCATTAAATCTAACTCCCAATGCATCAATGTTCTAGTGAAGATTTCAGAAGAATTAGCTTTGTTGCTGATCATTCGTTCTGTGGGAGGTTCTGTAACATGAGTCCTTCAAGTGGAAACCTGCCATTAATAGTAATGAACTTCAGGCACCTGTAATTGAGGCATTTGCTGTAGCTGTCAGCAAGGCTTCTCCTGATGAACTCAGTTGTTTTTCTGCCCAGTCACTGATTGAACAACCTGTGATAGCATTTTTTGAGTACTGTGTTTCATTTGATATGGGGTCTTTATGGTTAAGGATGTGATCAGAGTATGATGAGAACTCTCTGGAATATGAAGTTGTCTTGGTATGCAGGAGAGGCTTCTTTATGAGATTTCTTTGCTTATATTAAAGACTTCCTTAAGTCCTGGAGGAAGTCCTGAGGTAGTTCAGATGTTTGGGGAAAAATGTGCCCTCATGATGGCCCCAGTTGTGGTGCCTCTGTTTAGAAGGGAGAGAAGGATGTGACCAGTTACTACAGGCTGGATGGGTGGGCAGAGGCCAATGGGATGAGATTTAACAAGGCCAAGTGCAGGGTTCTGCACTTTGGCCACAACAACCCCAAGCAGCGCTATAGGCTGGGGACTGAGTGGCTGGAGAGCAGCCAGGAGGAAAGGGACCTGGGGGTACTGATAGATAGTAAGCTGAAGATGAGCCAGCAGTGTGCCCAGGTGGCCAAGAGAGCCAATGGCATCCTGGCCTGCATCAGGAACAGTGTGGCCAGTAGGACAAGGGAGGTTATTCTTCCCCTGTACTCAGCACTGCTCAGGCCACACCTTGAGTGCTGTGTCCAGTTCTGGGCCCCTCAATTCAAGACAGATGTTGAGGTGCTGGAAGGTGTCCAGAGAAGGGCAACAAAGCTGGTGAGGGGCCTGGAGCACAAATCCTATGAGGAGAGGTTGAGGGAGCTGGGGGTGTTTAGCCTAGAGAAGAGGAGGCTCAGGGGTGATCTTATTACTGTCTACAACTACCTGAAGGGGCATTGTAGCCAGGTGGGGGGCGGCCTCTTCTCCCAGGCAACCAGCAATAGAACAAGGGGACACAGTCTCAAGTTGTGCTGGGGTAGGTCTAGGCTGGATGTTAGGAGGAAGTTGTTGTCAGAGAGAGTGATTGGCATTGGAATGGGCTGCCCAGGGAGGTGGTGGAGGCATCGTCCCTTGGGGTGTTCAAGAAAAGACTGGCTGAGGCACTTAGTGCCATGGTCTGGTTGATTGGTTAGGGCTGGGTGATAGGTTGGACTGGATGATCTTGGAGGTCTCTTCCAACCTGGCTGATTCTATGATTCTCCTCCTTAGACATCTTAAGTACAAGTAAGCTTAAAAAAACCCCAAACTCAAAACAAACCAAGCCCCTACCCCCCAGAAAAAGAGAAGAAACCAGCAATTCCATTTGTTCCAACACCCCCTGAACTTTTCTAGGTTGCATTTTCTTTACCTTTGAGCTTAAACCCTGTTCTTGGTTCTACATGAGCTTTACATGAGGTCCATGCCTGCCTTTCTGGATCCTAGTCAAAGTCAAAGGTTGCATGATTGCATAATCTACAGTGATGTGGTATCACTGCAGTGTCATTTCTTCATGCTGCTAATGTTAGAGTAAGAGGAAAAATAATCAGTAAGCCAGTTCTTTGTCTTCTGCCCTATCCAGACTTCTTTGCAAATGTTTCTGAGACCCATTAATGTATAACAAATGCATTTTGATTTTTGTTATAACTGCAGTAAGTCTGCTCTTCTGCTGAAATTTGGTATTTCATTCCATCCTGTTTGGTTCAACAAGGCCAAGTGCTGAGTCCTACACTTGAGTCACAATAACCCCATGTAACTCCATGGGTTGAGGAAGGTGCCAGGTGGAAAAGGGTGTTGCAGCATTGGTTAATATGAGTTAGCAGCATGCCCATGTGGCTGAGAAGGCCAACAGCATCCTTCTTGTATCATCAGAAAGAATGTAGCCAGTGTTGTGATAGGCCTGATAGGCCAAAAATGGGCTTATCCATGCCCTGGCTTGCCCAGGCATGTTTCCCTGCTCACTCTCCTTCTGTGCTGGGGGAAGCAACTGCAGGAAAGGAAAACAAAAGCCCTGGTTTCACCTAGTATGGTCAAGGTTGAAAAAGTGCCATTCTGATTGGCTAATCTATGGCCAAAGCCTTGTTAGTCTCAGGCAGATATTGATAAAAGGCATGAGCAGGTAGCACAGTGTGCTGCTGCCTCATTGCATCCTGAATTTGCCTGGAAACTCCATGCCCTGGAGAGCTTACCAGGAACAGGCTCTAAATGCCTGCATGTGATCAGCCTGCATAGCCAGCGCGACCTTGTGCCAAGACTGCACATGGTATTGCATCCTGCCTGCCCCTCTTCAAGGCTTCTGCTGAACTGGGAATCAAGAAGAACCAGGTCAGAGACTATGCTGTAGTCCCTCAGCTTCATGAGAAGAGAGCCTGGGAAACTCCAACAGCAACTCCTCCACATGCTTTGGGTACTGTCTGATAATATTTTGTGAGAAAATACTTACAGCCTCTTCTAATTCCTTGATTGCCTTCTGCCATAAGCAGAAAGGAGCTTCCTGTGTCCTCTAGTGGATAAGTGGTATAATTAACCACACGTGGTATAATCAACTACAAGGATCTTCTCTTCCAGTATGATGTTTGCGTTTGCCACTTTAAGAAATAAGTGATTTAGTTTTGCCTGTTCCCTGCATGTATAAATTTCCAAACTCTGTGTTTTGAACCTTGTGAATGTTTTCTGGTGAGTTTTAATGTTAATAAACAGTTTTCATGGTTATTAACAAACATCACCTGGGCAGCAAAATGAATACAGATTATTAATTTTGCATAATTCATCACAGCCAGCAGGACTAGGGCAGCGGTCATTGCCTTGCTGGCACTGGTGAGGCTGCAGTTCTAATACTGAGTTCAGTTTTGGGCCTTTTGTCCTGGGATACCCAAAATTCCTTTCTTCTCACTCCCCCTCCACAGGTTTGAACGGGGGAAGGCGACGCAAAAACTGCTTTCCACCCCCTTGAAGGGGAGGAAACCTGTGGGCTTGAAGGGGGAACAGCAAAAAGCACCTTTCTGAACGTTTTCAGACCCGTGTGGAAGCCCACTCTGGAGTTGGGCTGGTGGTTGGCTGGGTTTTCAGGCCCAGTATAAAATGGTAAATGGACACTTTGTCTAGAAAAAGATAAATAGAGCAAGGGAGAAAGCAAAAAGGTTCCCACCTTGAGAGTTCTCTGTCTTTACAGAGTGCCCAACAGGACAGGTTCCTGCCATTACTGGACCATCCCTGCTTTTGGACAGCTCCTACCTTTTTGCACGGCTTTCAGTTTTGCCCTGTCCCTGCTTTTGGATGGCTCTCCCCACCTTTGCACCCCTCTGTGCAAACCTGCAGGCCTGGCAAGCACTGGGGTCCTTTGAGAGAGAGCTGGCAGTACCTAGACTGGCCACTCTCAGACCATATCAGCAGCTGACTTCCTGGCTGCCTCCCGGCCCGGGGAACACAAGCAGTTTTGGCTCTCCCCTGCTGCTGTGAAGGCAGCATCATTCCACAACCATCCCACTTGTGGAAGAAGTGCTCGAGATGTTTCTGAGCTTGGTGGCTCTGCCACTCGCCTTGGGACTCTGCCGCTTGGGCATACACCACTGGGTATTGCCTGCGGCGTCAGAAGGCTGCTCCCGCAGAGGAATCCAGCAAGGGATCACTGCCGAATGCCTCTCTCACCACCATGAGTAAGATCTGCTGTTCCCTTAATCTGCTGCTCAGCCTGATTGCTAGTGGGGTAAAGCTGTGTTTATAGCTTAGCCTTTTCCATCTCCTGACTTCCTAAACATCTAAATTTGTCTACAGTATCCTTTTTTGGAAGACATTCCCAATCAAACTGAGTCTGTCAATAAACTGAACTAATTTTTGTGGATAGTTTGGGGGCAGGGTTCCAGGAAAAGAAAATAATCCTGGTTTTGTAATTCCTGACCCAGCCACATTAATTCCCTGTCTCCACGACACCTTTCAGTACAAGAAAGACATTGAGATGCTGGAGTGTGTCCAGAGAAGGGCAGTGAAGCTCATGAAGGGTCTAGACTACAAGTCTTGTAAGGAATAACTGCAGGAACATGACTTGTCTAGTTAGGAAAAGAGGCTTAGAGGACACTTTATCCTGCTGTACTTGAAAGGAAGTTGCAGGGATGTGAGGGTTGGTCAGTTCTCCCAAGTAACAAGTGATAGGACAGGAGGAAACATCCTCAAGTTGTACCAGGAGAGGTTTAGTTGGACATGAGAACATTCCTTCACTGAAAGGGTTGTCAAGCTGTGGAACAAGCTGTCCAGGAAAGTGGTGGAGTCATTATCCTAGAGAGATTTAAAAGACAGGTAGTGTTGAGAGACTTGGTTTGGTGACTTGGCAGTGCTAGGTAAATGACTGCAATGATGATCTTGCAGCCAAAATAATCCTATGTTTCAGTTTCTCCCCTTGGTATTTCTTGGTAGCAGAGTATGACACCAGTACAGAGCCTTCAGAGTTGCATAAGCAAAGGACTCCTGTGCCAGCTGCAGGAGTATTGGTCTTTTGAAATCTAATACTGTAAACCACAGTGAAATCAATGCCAGATTGTTTGTAAAGTAAAATTGATAAACCTTGAAGGTAAAGCATGGCATTGAGTAAAGAATTAGTTAAAACCAACATTGCAATCCTTTATGAGAGGAGAGTGTCCTTTTGGAGGAAAGGATCTCTTGCATATAGAAAAAGGTTAAATCATTTGTGTCTTCAAGCTCTAGATTTTGTTTATGTACACAATGAACACAGTCAATCAGGTACAGAATAGGCTGCCCTCTTTCAGAAAGGGAAGCAGAGAGGGAAACAGCAGTAAAGAGCCAGGGAGAGAAATCCTAAAGCTTTAATGTATGTCGACATTGAAATGCAGTGAGTGACTTCAGCAGTGCCATATTTAGAAGGACTCCATTTCTTTGCAATTTGCAAGAAATGGCACAGCTCGGTGAACAGGATTGAATAAGAAAAAATAAGCCTGATGTTCTTATGGAGATAATGGACTTTCCTTAAGGGAAGTCTTAAACTCCAACAAAATACCCAGGGGGAAAAAAGAAGGCATCTATATCTAGGGAATGTAATACCTGATGTAAATCTTTTTACATCTAAATGAAAGCTTCTTAACCCAGGAATGTTTCAACCATCTACGGAGATGATATTCCTAGAAATAGGCATATTAAAGGAGGCTTAGGTTAAAGGAAACATAATTAACACTTAATTTATTCTCCTCCCAAGTTCCCTGAGCCCATACATAGTAATGCTGAATTGTGAGGCAGGCAGTGAAGGGGTTTTCTTGCAAAGCATTCTGCCATAAGGATGCAGGTTCTTGTTATCTCTGAAATTGCTTGATGGAACTGAATTTGTGTTTCCTACTAATTTCACTTTCTTTAAACATGAATGATTTGAATCGAAGCAGCAGTAGGAAATGTAGGTGCTTTTTTTTTGTTTGTTTTGTTAAGACTTGCCATTCTGTGAGTTTAATGATAGTAGTACTGATTTAGTCAAGAAATGGATTTGCCCTTAAGTGAGAATAAGAATCCTTCAAAGGACATACTTCAAAAACTCTAGGTTACATTTTCTCGGCTCAGTCACTGGCACTTGTTACAGAGAAGCTGATGATCAAAACATATGTTAGCTTAACATCACTGTGTCATGGAGGGCCTGTAGGCCCCAAAAGAGGCTTGTTTCTGCCTTGCCTTGCCTGGACATGTTTTTCTACCAGGACCTCTGGTTGTAAACAGGTTGTGTAAGCCCCCACACACCCAGCTCATATCTCCCTGGGGTAAGCCCATGTGATCCCCATATTTGGGAAAGTCCAGGCAAGAGCTTCTGCCTATTATGGTAAGGTTTGGCTGACTGCCAACCTGACTGGTCATTCTAGTGGCCAAAGGGACCATTAATCTCGGCCCACATTCAATAAATTAGGGGTGCACAGGTAAGCAAAGTGCTCAGCTCAGACCCTCAGGCATAGACCCTGCATAGCTCAGCTGCTCAGACCCCCACGCTCGGACTCCATTGCATAGCTCAGAGGCTCAGACCTCACGCTCTGACTCATTCACAGCTCACCTGCCCACGTACCTTTCTTGCAGAGCTCATTTAAACCTGCACCTATATATATATATGAGGAGCCTATAGCCTCCTAAGCCAGCTGTGCACATCTGCACGCTACTGTGTTATCAGGACCAGATCCTGCATTGCTTTACCTACAGAGCTCAGACTCCCAGCAGCCGCACACACATTGCGTGCCCACTGCCTGTCATTGCCTGGCAAGAGCCACTGCCACTGAGATAACCAGGTAGCAGACTCTGGATTGTCTGCACACACACATGGCCTGCTAGCTGTGACAACCATGCCAGAGACAGCACGATATTCTCCTCAAATCCTGCCAGCTGATAAGTCCTGGACACAGCATCCAGAAGAAGTCAACAGCACCAAAGGCAGAGATTGCCTCTTCGCCAGGAGAAAAGGTCAGAAGCCTATTTCCTCAGAAACTGGGAAGATTTATCCTTTCCCCTCAAGCTGGGAAGATTCCAGCCTCCAAGTCCATGGGTAGAGACCTCCTGAAGTCTGGACATTAGACATAGGCTGTGATGAAGCCCCGGAGGGTGATTAATAAGAGTTGTGAGTAAAAGCTTTAATCCCTCTGTAAATATCTGTTACCTTTGCCATAGAGCAGAAAGAGTTTCAGCCCACCCTGCTGGGCAAATAGCATAGAGACCCCAAGTGGCATTAAGCCATGGGGAAAATTCCTCTCTCTGTTTATAGTTTGAATATTTGCTAGTTAATTATCAAATTCCTGTACATATTTTATCCTAGATTGTTTTCATAACCGTGTAAAGAACAATTTAATATTAATATGCAGTGGTTGGGGATGGTGAGAGTTCAGAATATTGAGATTAATAAATATATATTTTTATATAAAATTATCTCACCCCAATTAATTTCTCCCCTCTGCCAAATTGGCGTAGGTAGCAGAATCCCCCTCCGTGACACCCTGTTGGGAAATATATACTGTCTGCTTTTTAGAGGGGGAAAAATGAAGGGATTCTTAAAACTGTTCAGGTAGAGGGCCACAAACTAATCTTCAGGGTCAGATAACTTTCGAAAGTGACAGACTTCTCTGTGCAGGTGACGTTGATCACAGCAGTGCCAGTAAGAAACTCCTCTTTTCATACCTTCTTCAGAAGCATTTATGCTCGAGTGACATTTCTTGCAGTAGTTGCAAAGTGTAAAGTGTTTTCGTTTTCCCCCCCCATCTGTAAAAGAGGTTTGTTGGTGTGAGCTTGAAAGAAAGAAGACCATACAGTGCTGGGCCATGGGTTAGACTGGATGATCTTTGAGGTCTCTTCCAACTGGCTATTTTTTCTGATTCAGTGATTCCATGAGGAAACATAATGCAACTATTTTAAAATGTGGCTTCCCCTGCCTTGCAAAAGGGAAGAGTTAAAATGTCATGAAGAATAACTGAGTAATGTTATTCCTTTCAGCAGTAGTAACAGGCAGTGAAATCTTGGTCTGTATTATTCAGCTGTTCAGTGTGCAATACCTAAAATTAATTCTAAAAAGGAGACAAGCCATGGAAAGTTAAGAGAACCAATATAAAAATTAGTAGGAAGTTGTAGCAAACTTTTGTATGGATGAGGTTTGTTCATAGCTACTTTCTATACATAAAGCCTTCTGCCTCGTTATATACTACCTACTAATGGGGTTGTCTAAAAAATGTCATTTGGTTCATTATGTGCAAAAGAGAATGAAATGTAACCCACAAAACCACCAAACCCAAAACTATGAATGCCTCTTTGTTGAGTCTGCAATGAAATCTACATCTTTGTTAAAATTAAGCACTGAAATTGTGCCAGTAGTGCAACTGATACAGAAGGTCCAGTGAGTAATCATTTTCTCCTCAGATACGCTTCCTGAATTAGCATGGAAAGTACTGTATAGTTTGTATTTGATACAAACAGAGCAGAATCCTCTTTAGCAGTATTTGAAGTGAAACATTGGCATCTCTGATAAGAAATCCATGCAATTGTTACAAAAAGTCCATAACTAAAGAAAATATGAAGTGAGGAGAAGCCAGATTTCATGCACTGGAGAACAGCACAGTAATAAGCTGCTTTACAGGGAAGACTGAACTAATGAGAAAGGCAGGTCTGAAGAGAATGCGTTGACATAGAGAAGGAGATTGTTCTATATGGTGTTTAGCCTTCAGTTCAACACAAAGCAGAAAACTATATGGCTCACCTTCCCATTTGGAGTTGCTGTGCTTAGGGCTTTCACCCATTGTGGATATACTTTGGTAGTCCAAACGAAGTCTTGAATGGGTCACACGTATGTTGTTCCCTCATCCCTGGAAGTATGAGTTGGGAAAAATACTGTTGCCCAAGTGAGCATTACAAACCACAGTCCCGTTTTAATTTCACATTCACACAATTCCGTGTGACAGCCAGAGCTGCTCTTCTCTGTTTACAATGGTAACAATGTGGAAAAGAGTGGGGAAGTCAGAGGACAGATTTCATTTACCCTCAAAATAGGTGAAGTTGCTAAGATGCCACCAAACTTACAAATGCTGTGATTTAATTTGAGGTGTTGTCTTTTAACATTTCTCCCCAAATCTATTGTCGCTACCAATTTTCACTTCTCCTCATGGCATAAATTTCAACAGGAAAATAATATGTTCTGCTTCTAATAACTAATGTCCACAGCCATTCTGCTACTAGCTTCATACACAGCTGAAAAGTCCTGTTCCCATACGAAAGAGTTATCGCAAGTGGCACAGTCCTGCCATAAGCTCTTCCCTTCTGAGATGGTTAATATAACATTGCTCTCTGAATCTGGAATATGCGCTCGCTTTCCTGCTTTATGCATCCACATTCTTACTGATGTTTAAATTAGAGGTCTCCAAAACAGCTTCACAAGATGCATCACTCAGGGAAATTGTTTCCACCTTTCCTGTGCATCCAGTCTTTTTTTTTTTTCAATTGGAAATATCTCTTTTTACACTTGTGTTGTACTGTTGCATCTTGATGAATCTTTGGCTGTTACAAACTGCATGAAAACAACTAGTTCAACAAGCTGAGATCAGTTGCTGAATCAAGGAAAATGCACACAGCAGAGTTCCCAGTGCTGTACTGGCATTTTGTCTGATCTTAGATTCAACTGAAGATCTCGTGCCCTAGTCTTAAAGCTTTTCCAAGGTATTTCAAAGGGCTTCCCTCAGCAACCTGCTCTAACAGCTGTGATAGACACAGCTAAGGACCTTTGTAGCACAGCTACTCTGAGAGATGAAGAAGTAAAATCTAATTATGCTTAAAGTCTACTGCAGGCTTTTTCAGTTGAAATTTCTTCAACATAGTATGTTCAAGTTTTGTCACTGAAAGCATTCAGATTATTTTGGGTCAATTCTCAGTTAGGGTAGAGAAGACTCTGCTGTGTTTTTTAATAATAGATGTGAAAATCAAACACTAGGAATATTTAAAGATATTGGGTTCCTACAAAGACGTATTTTAGTATTAGCTAGCTTAATTCTAAGAACATTACTGTGAGTTAATTATTTAAAGTTTGGGAGCTGTTATTAGAACCAATTCCTTCTCCAAAGCAGAAAGTACTACTCTGTGGTCTGTACTGATCCAATATGCTCATTCTGCTTGTTGCACATAAGGAGGAAGGACTTCACCTCTGTCAGATGTGTCGCCTCCTGCACCTAAGAGTTTGGTTCAGCTTGAGGTTTTGGACCTTTACAATATTTATCATAGTTTGAAAATGTGTTTTTCTCGGCTTCCCTTGTGCATCAGTGTGCCTGCCTCTGCCTCCTTCAGAGCTGTGCTTTGAGGCTAACCTCCTCCAGAAACAGAAGAGACAGGCAGCAAACAAATGCATAATGAGATGTCCTGCAAAAGCCAACAGCTCACACTGCAAAACACAGGAAATGTTCCAGCTGATCTCAAGAGAAACAAAAGACAAGTGTTCAGCTGATATGAAGCCATCGGCAGCAGCTGAAATCACAACCTGTTGCCTGTTGCCTGGCTTTCATTAGTCTTGGCCCTGCAGAGTCAATGTATCTATAAAGCTTCTCCTTTTTTTAGGGGAATAATAAATAATAACAATAAGCTGTATAGTTTAATGTGCACCTCTCTCACAGATGCTAAAATACTGCTAACTCCAGACCTACAGTGCTTATATTTTAACAGCTTAACTCAATTTCACTCAGATTGTGCTCAGAAATGAAACTCTCTGCTAGATATGACCCCAGGTGCTGTTTGCAGCCTCCACAGCTGCTGCAGCACACCCTACTGCTCTCACGTGCTCTGTGGCCCTGTTCTTGCCTGTCCTTCCATCCAACCTCAGTCTCCTGTGCATAGGTCAGTAGGCCAACACAATTGCTGTGACTTCCACTCTTGCTTTATGGAAGCCCTGGCTGGAACTTGCATTTTGTATGTGCCACCTATACTAAGCCAGGAGGAGTTTTTCTCACTGAACAGCTGCTGGTAGGGAACAGCTCCACTTCATCCAAGATCAGGCACTTGTTTGCTGCCTTTCAGTATGCTGTGGCACAATACTTTGAATAAAACAGGTCCCTAGGAATAGGTTATTTCCTTAGGCCTTCTGGTTAGCTTGGTTAGCCCAACACCAGAGCAAGAAGAGTATGCTACAAGCAGAAATATGAGCTATGCAAGGTCTGGCAGGTAGAGTGGAAGAACATTTCTTTTGCTGTGGTGAGTGATTAATGTCTCAAGTTCAGTTCTACTTTTATGCTGTTTTGGGAGTTACCTTTGCATCTCTTATTTTACTTACACAGTGAAATGCGAGAAGGCTTTCTGGCCTTTCAGTCATCATGCATGCTGATCTTCCAGTAGATTGATTTTCTTTAGTTGCAACATTAAAACTTTTGTTATATAATCTTCTTCATTATTTAATGCTTTTGCACAGTGATGTGATAAGTAATGTATTACCAGAGCCTCGAATGCTGACCTCTAGAAACTATTGATATAATAAATCTAGGTCTGAGTAGGATCGTGGAGTACTTCAGAGCTTAAATTATGCAGCCTGAAGAGGCTAAAATAATCTGTAGGGGTCCTAGGCTCCACAGGTCTGGGAGACTGCTTTGTTACTTGCTATGAAATCTTCATTCCTGAATTTTTCTCAAACACGTACAGAACACAATGGACAGATCCTTTCTTTGAGGACTGGGCCAGGACTCTGAGGCACAGAAAACATACTCAAGTTTGAAATAGAAAGGAAGGTCCCTAGCTGTGAAACAGTCTCTGAAGCTACGTAACAAACCCAGAAATAGACACCTTTATTTTTATATCACTAAAGTAACTCATGTCTCATGTTCATCTTGGTAATCATTGAGGACTTCTGTAACTGCTGTTTCTTCGCCAGAAAAAAGTTGAGAACCAGATGGAACTGATGAATACCATTCTCCAAATCACACAGTCTCGTTCAGCAGTAGGAGCTAAAGAGTGCTAACCCATAAATAAGAGGTTTTGTCAGCTGGAAAGCAATGATTTCACAATGCCTATCTTTGCTGCATAACAAGTCCATCTGTTTGTGCTCTATGTTTTTGGGGTGTGAGTTTGTTTGGGTTTTTTTTGTTCAGTATGAAAATGGAAGAAGGTAATAGAAAAAGCTGGCAGGAAAGAGCCTTGAATTTTGTACAAATGAATTTAGTTGGTGTGAGCAGGAGAGGCTTTAAATCACTTCTCTCATTGCTGTTGTCATCTCAATTCCCCGAGTGAGCAATACAGCAGGATGAGTCCACCTGCAAATCTTGGTGGCGCTAAGGATCTGAAGGGCACTTCTATTGTCCAGCAGTGTATTTCAAAGTTTTGTGCTGTCTTGGCTTGGAATTCTGCCCAATGTATTCAAGATTCCTCCTTTTTACCATGCTGGCCTCTTCCCCACTTATTTCCCCATTTGAATAAATCTTTTAAAAAAAGAAGTACCAAAACAAACCATAAATTAAGTGCAGCTGGACATAGAATTGTAGAATGGTAGAGACTTGAAGGGACCTTTAGAGGTAATAAGATCTAACCTTTGTGCAGTTGGCAGAGACATCTTCAACTAGAGGAGCTTGCCCCATCCAATGAGATCTTGAATGTTTCTAGAGATGGTGCACGCACCACCTCTCCAGGCAACATGGGCCAGTGTTTCACCATCCTTACTGTAAAGTAAGTGTTCCTTCTGTCTTGTCTAAATCTCTCCTCTTTTAGTTTAAAGCCATCATCCCTTCTCCTGTCACAACAGATCCTGCTAAAAAGTATGTCCCCATCTTACTTCTATGCCCATTTAAGAGCTGTGTAATGTCACAGTAATGTCTCCTTGGAGCTTTCTCTGGACTGAGCAACCCCAACCCTCTCAACCTGTCCCCACAACATGGGGGACAAATGGGGAACAAGAGGAGTTCCATCCCTTGGATCATTTTTTGTGGCCTCCTCTGTACCTGCTCCAAGAGGTCTATGTCTTATGCTGAAAGCTCCTGAGCTGGATGTGTGATAAGAATGTCTAGAAGAAAGTCTGCGAGCGCTGCTGCTTTGGTGTTCATTAGATTAGGAAAGCACAGAATTACATCATGGCTAGCTGCTTAAATTTGCCGAGTTGTTAATAGAAGGGACTTTCAGAATGAAGGCTTTTTTTTCGTGGATGAGAGAATATCAGCTCAACTGAAGACCTCATTATCGAAGTGGCAAAACTACCTCGTGTACACCAGAAGAGGGAGCCCAGCAAGAAGAGCTGAGGTTTATCTCAACGCCACATAGAGGACTGCACAGTTAAGTTTTTTGTTCTCTCTTTTTCAATCCGTTTATGGCAAGAACTGAGTAGCAAAATGTTTGTTTTGGATGCTGAATGTGAGTTCGTTAGTGAGCTCCTCAGAAGAGATAATTTTCTTCTTTCAGATGTTGACTTGCCATAGTGACCTGAGACAGCAGTTAATAAAAAGGCATCCTGTTCTAATGCTGCAGAGGCTTTACAAGAAGCGGATGAGCTCCCTGTGCATTTGTAGACCTTTCCCTGGCACGACCATGTTTCATTGCTTTGATCAAGTCACCACTTTAGAGGATACACATACGGTGTGATTTTCTGGCTGGAAATACATCAGGCAGGGACTAAAGGATTTGTGCCTGGTCTGTTCATAAAGGTCGAATTGTTCTCATTAGAGAGGAGATAGCTCTTGAAAACTCCTCATTATTTCACTGGAAAGGTTTGCTTGTTTCAGATGCTTCTGGAGCAGTTCTTCTTGCAACTAATGGGTATGAGTATGTTGCTTGCTAGGAATACTAGCTTCTCACCCTCCCCAGCCACCCTATCTGAAGAGCAATCAGTTAAGTTTTAATTTGGAAATGCTCTCGGATTGCAGATTTTACTTTGTATGTTTGCCACATCAATACTGGAACAACTTCTCTGAGCCAATATGGAAAATGCTAGATACACTGATAAAACATAGGAAAGCTCCTTTAATATTTCTGTTCATTTAAGTTAGTAGAAGTTGGGGGAGTTATATTGAACAGGAGTGTGGTCTGTCTTATGTTGGTGATGTCTGCTCTCAAACTGCCAGCGAGCTTGTAACTCCCAGAGAAAGAAAATAAACAAGTGGCCAGAATCTGCATGCAAATGCCTGGCTTTAGAGCTCCTTCTCATGAATCCTGTGAGAGATATGGCTTCTGCCCAGCTCAGACACAGCCATAGGGGCAGCTTTTCATTCCAACAGCAACCTGCACGGATTATTGTTACAGATTAAGTCTTGATATTTAGGCATGCGAAAAATGATGGAAGTGATGGTGGAAATAAAAGTGCTGTTGAATCCCACAAACAGTGCAGATGTTTAACATCAATTCCTTGAGGAAATAATCTGTTTACACTGTATATGAATCTTTATTGTAAAAGAACTACTGTCCTCTGCCTTATAGCTCCTTGTGTTGTGTATCTGTGCTTTGTGTTGCCTCGTACTGTGTGCTGAGGGAGCAGAAGAGTCTCACACAAATGGGTGTGGTTAGGTTGTTAAATCTATTGGCATCCAGGTAAAATTTTGCATGCAGAGAACAATGAATAACTGCAAACCATAACTACTTTTTTTTTTTAAGCTTCCTCCTAGACAATGAAGGGAAATAATTTCTTTGGAGACAAAAACAGGGATTAACATAGAGGGAATTGAAAGAGAGAAGTTGTGAAGGTCACCACATACAGTTTCACATTATGCTTAAACAGCTACTGAAAAGATGCAGCTCTGTTCCCCTTCAGATCTCATGATTGTGTGATCATTTGGTTGCTCCTAAGGAAAAATAATGTGTATGTGTGTCTAAGAGTGAAGAGATTTCTATCAGATCATTGAAATAATGTGATTCACTGAACCCTGACTGCCCATTTGTGAGGCCAGTGCAAGGAAGGAAATGGGAAGCTGCAGATGGCAATGTGTGCATGGGAGGATGTGGGGATGGAAATGGACAGCTGTTCTGGCAGTTGGCTCACAATGTGAAACTGCTTTCCATGGAGGGAGTCTCAAAGGAAATGAAGCTGTTGGATTTTGCGTTGTTTCACTCTGAATTTAAATAAAGTAGGGGAAAAAAAAGGTTGGAGACAGAAGAAGGGGAAAATACAGAAACACTTACTGGCGTTAACCGGTGGAGCACCTGGGTACAACAGTTCTTTGTTCACCAATATGGTTAGATGGTCACAGTCCGCTTTATTTCCGTGATGCAGAGACTTATATGCATTCTAGCAAGAGCTGTGCTCCACCAAGATTGGTTACAAACAGAGGGTACAGGGTTACACGTAAGGCATGGATAGGTCAGTATACCATAACAATCTGAGGGTCAGCCTCTGGGGCTGGCTAAACTCTGCCCACCTGCAGCTGCACTCCACCCCCTGCAGTTGCATGTGGGAGGTGCTACCCTGTGCCTGATATCTTAACTCCCAAGGTGGATTCAAGGACACTCCCAGCATGGGTTGCTCATGTTTATGATTTCTGTGTCCTCAGCTAGCAAGAATTTCTCCAACAAACACTGTTCTGGGATGTGGTGTTTGTGTTCTAGGTTTTTTGGTGGGGTTTTGGTCTGTGGTTGTTGGCTTTGCTGAGGGGGATTTCTTGGTTGTGGTTTTTTTTAAAGGAGAATCTTTATACAGAGCAGTAGAGGAAATGATTTCTAGGAGATAAGACTTTAGTGCAAAAGGTGATACTCTGTATGCAGCATCTATATTTATTCTACTAAGATGTCTGAGACCATACAATGGAGCTGCAATTACCCAGATTCTAGATCCAGGATGTGCTTGGCCTTTAGGTCTAAACCAAAGAATTCTCAAAAGTACTGAGGAAATGGAAGTTAAGAAAAGCATGTGAGTGCATTTGTTTAATGAAGAAAGACCCAGCTCTAGATTTTCAAACACAGAAGTCCGTTTCCACTATGCTGTCTCAAACGTGAATGTAGAGAATGCCTGCTGAGTCTGCACAAGTATGCGTCAGGCTCCGCGATGGGAGCATCTGTTGGCTCCTGAGCAACTAGCCTATGAGTCCTATTGCTGGGTGAGGGTGTAACTGGTAAGATGCCCATGCCAAGAAAATGTTAGGCTAAGAGAAGAATCAATATCTGCAGTCAGTCCAAGTAAACCTGGCAGTTAAGAATTCAACGTGTAATCCTCAGAACATCAGTATTTTGCAGCATCAGCAGAAGCAAGCTTAATCAGACCTGCAACTTTGTGCTATACCTCATCAGACCTTTGACCTATTGTGCAGACTGGCATAGGATAGAGGGAGGGCAGAACTCAGCTTAGGTCTGTCTGTCTTCAAGTGTTTCTTTGCTACTCATCTAGCTGTGGCAACAGTAAGGTACTGCTGTGTCAGGCTATACTCTCTTCTCTCTTTGTAGGGTAAATCCAGGTAGGAATACAGGGACAAGCATAGATTGGGCACAACGAAAGGAGTATCTTCGTAGCTTCCTAGTGACCTGTCGCGTGTCTGGCCAAGTACATAGAGTGATGCTGGATTACTGAGCCGGGGGCATGGGGGGTGGGTGGGTTACCACCTGATTTTGCAGATCCAAATTACTCCAAAGCTCAGATACTCAAAGCAAATTTATGGCATGCTCTTGGCTATCTTTCAATGATTGTTCTTTCTGCCCACCTGTGACTTCAGTTGTACTATTCCATGAACACAAATTGCAGCACTCTTGAAGTCTTTTGGCAGCAATTATGTTTGGATAGCTGGGGAGAACTGGGCAGTGCTGAGGATGATGTGGTGCTGGAGGATGCATCAAGGAGATAGAGGAGGTGTTTGTGCCCAAATGGACTTGAATGAAAATTCAAAAAAAGAACAGAGTTTTGTATGGGACAGGAATAGTAATTCATAGCCCCTGCCTGTTACATGCCTGCGGCAGGAGCTTCAGTTGTGGTGAACAGATCTTGTGCTAACTTCTATAGTTCATGTACACTGATTGCTTATTTGAAGTTTCTTTGGCTTTCATGGACCCCATTGCACTGCTTTGAGACTCAAAAGTCAGGGAAATACCTGTCTGTTCCTGTCATAGCAGATGTATTTATTCTCACTTTTACTTCATTGTGGCATACATACACTGAGGCAGTGTTGTCTGGATGATTGGGTAGTGAGATGGATTGTGGACTGGTTGAAGAAGTCAGGGAACAGTGGCCAGTGGGATGGAGTCTAGTTGGAGGCCTTTATCTAGTGGAATCCCTCAGGGTTCAGTACTGGGGCCAGTTCTGTTCAATATATTCATCAATGACCTGGATGAGTGAGCAGAGTGCACTGTCAGCAGATTTGCTGATGACACCAGGATGGTGTGGCACATAGCGTGTTAAGGTACAAATCATCCCCAGCTTTGACGCCTACAACTGCCAAACAGGCACTGGGGTGGTATGTCCTGGTAGGGCATGAATCCTGCCGGGCCGTTTTAAGCCTTGTTCTCCTCCACCTGTTGCGGGTCTGGGAGTGGAGGTGGATGAACAAACAATAGAGGGTTTGGCCCTGGCAAAGCCTTGAGGGCTAGGAGCTTAGCACCACATGTCAGGTGTCTTGTGTTGCCCCTCAGCATGCCTGCATGTTCATGCAAGGCCTGAAACTTTGAAGTCATTGGCCAGAACAATGATGCTGGTGCCTGTTGGCCAGTTTCATTCTCAAAATGATGTGTTTCATGGGGGATGATTCAGAAACTGCTCTTCTGCTCGGACCCACCACTGGGAGCAGCGCCTTGTTCGCAGCTGGTTAACTGGGCATCAGGGCAGCCACGTGTTTGCAACTAGCACTAGCAGCTCAGTAACAGTAGCAGCTCAGTTCTTCTCTCCTTCCCTCTGCCTGGAATATTTTGTATTTTACCCCAGGATCATTACCATGGGTTTTGGAAGTGTCTTTGTACAGGAGGCTGACTCAGGGACCAAAGAATTGTGAGCACATCTGCTGGAGTTAATGCTAAGACTCCATAAGCATAGCAAGAATTTTTCCTGGTTTTGAGTTCCTATTTTTCCAAGTTCTGATTGTTTAAACTATTTAATTGCAAAAAGAAGCCCTGGGAATTTTCCCCTGTAAAAGTATTAATAATAACAATTAGTATTTGTGGAGAAATTAATATTCATAGTTCATAACAGACTGTTAGTTTCCACCACACTGACACACTGGAAGATTGTGCTGCCACTCAGTGACACTTAGGCTGGAGAGCTGGGCAGGGAGATGTTTAATGAAATTCAACAGGGGCAAGTGTAGAGTCATGCACCTGGGAAAGAATAACCCCAGGGATCAGGATAGGTTGGGGACTGACTTGCTGGAGAGCGGTGGAGGGGAAAAGGACCTCGAGGTCCTGGTGGATGGAAGGTTGACTGTGAGCCAGCAGTGTGCTCTTGTAGGCAAGCAGGCCAACGCCATTCTGAGGTGTATTAGAAGGGCTGTGATTGGTAGGTCAAGATAGATTCTCCTCCCCCTCTACTCTGCCCTGCTGAGGCAGCATCAGGTATATGTGTCTAGTTCTGGGCCCCTCAGTTCAAGAAGGACTTCAGAGAACTGCTTGAGAGAGTCCAGCACAGAGCCACAAATATTAAGGCAGTGGAACATCTCTCTCACGAGGTGAAAACTGAGGGAGCTGGGGCTCTAGCTGGGAGAAGAGGAGACTAAGAAGTGACCTCATTAATGGTTACAAATATGTAGAGGGCAAGTGCCAGGAGGCTGGAGCCGGGCTCTGCTGGGTGATGCCCAATGTCAGGACAAGGGCCAATGGGTGGAAGTTGAGACATAGGAAGTTCCATGTAAACATGAGGAAAATTTTTTTCACTGGGAGAGTGACAGAAGACTGGAACAGGGGAGCTGCAGAGCCTCCCTCTCAGGAGACATTCGGGACCTGCCAGGATGTGTTCCTTGGTGATCTGGTGTAGGTGATCGTGCTCTAACAGGGAGTTGGACTAGATGATATTTTGAGGTCCCTTCCAGCCCCTAACATGCTGTGATTCTGTGATACATCACAAACTCTGTCCCAAGCATTCTGGTGCCTGTCTGAAGGTGAGTAAATTCTGTGTCTAAAGACTATTTTCTGGAATATATATGCAATATATACATATAATTTAAAATAGATACAGTAATTATAACTTGATGTTTCCTTTGAAATGAAAGCATTATTTTGTCTTCCAGAGTTGGTGTTGCGAGCATGTTGCTTTCTGTGCTTTTCAAGCAGTAGGGGAGAGGAGGAGACCTGTGCAGTGTTTCATGACATCCATTTAAGCACAGTGGATTGAAGAAAGACATTTCTTACCGTTTCCAAGGGCTACTGCTTACCTTCTGCACACAATGGTATTCTTTGGTTTACTCTTTGTTTGAGTATCTGAGGCAAGGCATTCTGACTAGCTTTGCAGAAAGCACATTGGTTTTTGTTTTGTTAGTGTGATTCTGATGCATGCTACAGAAAAATGTAAGCAATGAGAAAACTGAAAGAAAATGTGGCTAAAAAGGCAGCCTGCCTTATCAAAGTATCTCTGATGTCTCTTATCACCCTTACTACATCTGGGAGTATAGTTGAATTAAGCTTGTGGTCATTAGGATAAATTCATTTTCTTGGGTCCACTTTTTGCCTTTCCTCCAATGTTTTGGGCCAGATCACTACCATTCTCAGTATACATTGGCTCTGAATTGGCCACTGGTTCAAATTTACTTTAGGTTTATCAAAGAGCAGGTAAAAATGAGTATGTTGAAGTCAGGAAGTAACTCTAGCCTGTCTGTCTCCAAAAATACATTTCCCTCCTCACTCATCTGTATGCTTAATGCTTCAAGCTGACAATGACAGGAATTGAAATAACCTAACCCTGCCATTATTATACTGTTCCAATCCTGCCTTAAATGGTGCTACTGCGTTTCTTGCTGAGTTAGGCTCTCTTGAAAGAGTTAGGCTGGTGCTCTTTCAATGCCAAATCAATACCAATAACCTGTTGAGCAACTGAGCTCACACAGGCTGTGACAAAATCTGTTTTATTCTTGGTGACTTGTTCTTAAAACTCTGTAGTTCATAAAGAAGCTCTGGCCTGAGTTTGTAGAATGTTTCCCAGATAGAAACTACTCATTATATTTCACAATGGTTAGACTTGCCTGCGTAGCTCTGGATATTACAGTGCCTACAGAAAGAGACTGCATTTTAAGTTTAGCAGAGGAAGAGGTGGTGGTTGTTCCTTTCAAGTCACTTTAACACAGAGTACTTCCTGCAGCAAAGATGTATTTTCATTGATGAGAAAACTGCTGTATCTAGCTATGTGTAGTGTCAGTTAAATGTGCTGGAAGAGAGGCAAAAAAAAAAAAAAAAAAAAAAAAAAAAAGAGAATAAAATCCCCAGCTCTTCAAAAGCTCAGAATAGTGGGGCCCTGTCGCTAGAAAAGAACTTGAATAGTAAAACTTTGCTACAGCATGTATGATTGTATAGAAATAAATCACAACAGAGCCTGCTTCACAGAATCCCATCATGGTAGGGGTCAAAAGGGACCTCTGGAAATCCAAAGCAGGGTCACTCAGAACAGGTTGTACAGGAACCTGTCCAGGCAGGTTTGGAATCTTACCAGAAAAGGAAGCTCCACAACCTCTCTGGGCAGCCTGTTCCAGTGCTGTGGCATCCTCGAAGTAATGGAGTGTTTCCTTTTCAGGTGGAACTTTTTGTGTTCCCTTGTCCTGTCTCTGAGCACCACTGCAAAGTCTGCCTCCATCCTACAGACCTCCACCCTTTAGATATTGATAAGCATTGACAAGATGTCTTCTCAGTCTTCTCCAGGCTAAGCAGCTTCAAGCCATTCAACCTCTCCTCCTCATGGACATGCTTTGGTTGCACATCTTTGTAGCCTCTCTTAGGCTCTCTCCAGAAGTTCCATGTCTCTCTTGAACTGGGGAGTGCAGAAGTGGACACAGCTGAGTGATCTTATAAATATTTCCATGGTCTTTCTACAGTTGCCATAAAGCCTTCACACAAATCTTTGTGAGGGTGCAGAGAAACTGTATGACAACTCTTGCATGCATGTGTAAGTCTATTCACTCTCCACTTACCCCAGATTTATGCCACTATAGCACAACTGTTTGCAAAATAGTGTTGGGTGATGAGGATGGTGCCAGCTCTTCTGGCATTTCAGTGAGCAAGGCATGGTCATTCATGGGTGGTTAGGTGTTTCACTGTGCCAGCAACAAAAAGAGTAGAAAAGGTGATTGCAGTTGTGCTCCCTTTGAACAGTGGAAATCCTGAGGAGAGCAGCACTGGATGAGACCCTTCGTGCTGATCATGGCATTCTGCATGCATCACGTCTTGCTGAGGTTCATCAGCCTCTTCAGACAGTTCCACCAAATGAAAAGAGCTCTCAGTCTTTTACCTCTACAGCACTGAACTTTGTGGTACTCCCAGGTTCAGTAAGAGTGGTGTGCTCTTAAACATCTCTATAGGAACAGTTTCTTAGAAGGGGTACACAGGTGGTACTGTAAAGGCAGCAGAATCTTGTGTCACAGTATGTGCTTGGGTTAGATGGCAGTCACCTCTGTGTATAGATCTCAACAATCAAGCACTGTGGTTAAGTATCTGCATGAAATCACTATCACCTCGTCACAGCATCTTCTGTGATGCCCCACTATGTGACTTTTTGGGTGACTTTAACCTGCCAGATATCTGCTGGGAACTTAATTCAGCAGAGAGGAGGCAGTCCAGGAGATTTCTGGAGTGCATGGAGGACAGCTTCATGACCCAACTGTTAAACGAGCCTACTAGGGGTCAAGCTCAGCTTGACCTGCTGCTCTCCAACAGAGAAGGGCTGGTAGGAGATGTGATAGTGGGAGGCTGCCTGGGGTGTAGCGATCACGAGTTAGTGGAGTTTTCAATATACAGGGAGGTAGGGAGGCACTTCAACAAAACCTACACCTTGGACTTTAGGAGGGCAAACTTCAATTTGCTCAAGGAACTTATTTCCAATGTCCCCTGGGCAGCAGTTCTTGAGAACAAAGGGGTCCAGGATGGTTGGACTTACTTTAAACAGGAGCTCTTGAAGGCACAGGAACTGGCAGTTCCCACGTGCCGAAAGATGAGCCGCAGGGGGAGGCGACCAGCCTGGATGAGCAAAGAGCTCCTGAAGGAAGTGGGGGAGAAAAAGAGGGTGTATCGCCTCTGGAAGGAGGGGAAGGCTTCTCCTGATGTGTTTAAGGAGGTAGCCAGACTATGTAGGAGAAAAATTAGAGAGGCTAAGGCTCAGCTAGAGCTTAGGCTGGCCACTTCCGTGAAAGCTAACAAAAAACACTTTTATAAATTTATCAATGCTAAAAGGAAGGGCAAGAAGAGCCTGCACTCCTTACTGGACCAGGAGGGGAACACTATAACTGATGATGAAGCAAAGGCAGAGGTCCTGAATGCCTTCTTCGCCTCAGTTTTCAACAGTAAGGAGAGAGGAGGAGGAGGCAAATGGCCTCTTAAACTGGGGGATGGGGTCGGGGAGCGGTGTGTTCCCCTGGAAATTCATGAGGAATTAGTTCAGGACCTGCTGAGCCATCTGGACACCCACAAGTCCATGGGACCAGATGGGATCCATCCCAGGGTGCTGAGAGAGCTGGCAGCTGAGCTGGCCAAACCACTCTCCATCATTTTCCAGCAGTCCTGGCTCACCGGAGAGGTCCCAGGAGACTGGAAACTGCCAACGTGGTCCCCATCCACAAGAAGGGTCGGATGGAGGAACCTGGGAACTACAGACCCGTCAGCCTGACCTCAGTGCCAGGGAAACTGATGGAGCAGGTTCTCTTGGGGCCAATAACTGCGCACCTGAGGGATGGCAAAGATCTCAGGTCCAGCCAGCATGGGTTTAGGAAGGGCAGATCCTGCCTTTCTAACCTGATCTCCTTCTATGATCAGGTGAGCTGCTTGGTGGATGTGGGGAGGCCTGTGGATGTAGTCTATCTGGACTTCAGCAAGGCCTTTGACACTGTCCCCCACAGCAAACTGCTGGCTAAGCTGTCAGCCCATGGCTTGGATGGTAACACTCTGTGCTGGGTTAGGAACTGGCTGGAGGGCCGGACCCAGAGAGTGGTGGTGAATGGTGCCACATCCAGCTGGCGGCCAGTCACTAGTGGTGTCCCTCAGGGATCAGTGCTGGGCCCCATCCTCTTTAACATCTTCATAGATGATCTGGATGAGGGCATCGAGTCAGTCATCAGCAAGTTTGCAGATGACACTAAGCTGGGGGCAGAAGTGACTGAGCTGGAGGGCAGAAGGGCTCTGCAGCGGGACCTTGACCGCCTGGACAGATGGGCAGAGGCCAATGGGATGGGGTTCAATAGCTCAAAGTGCAGGGTGCTGCACTTTGGCCACAACAACCCCATGCAGAGATACAGGCTGGGGTCGGAGTGGCTGGAGAGCAGCCAGACAGAGAGGGATCTGGGGGTACTGATTGATACCCGCCTGAACATGAGCCAGCAGTGTGCCCAGGTGGCCAAGAGGGCCAGTGGCATCCTGGCCTGCATCAGGAATGGTGTGGTCAGCAGGAGCAGGGAGGTCATTCTGCCCCTGTACTCTGCACTGGTCAGACCACACCTCGAGTACTGCGTTCAGTTCTGGGCCCCCCAGTTTAGGAGGGACATCGAAATGCTTGAGCGTGTCCAGAGAAGGGCGACGAGGCTGGTGAGAGACCTCGAGCACAAGCCCTACGAGGAGAGGCTGAGGGAGCTGGGGTTGTTTAGCCTGGAGAAGAGGAGGCTCAGGGGTGACCTTATTGCTGTCTGCAACTACCTGAAGGGTGGTTGTGGCCAGGAGGAGGTTGCTCTCTTCTCTCAGGTGGCCAGCTCCAGAACAAGGGGACACAGCCTCAGGCTGCGCCAGGGGAAATTTCGGCTCGAGGTGAGGAGAAAGTTCTTCCCTGAGAGAGTCATTGGGCACTGGAATGGGCTGCCTGGGGAGGTGGTGGAGTCATCCCTGGGGCAGTTCAAGGCAAGGTTGGATGTGGCACTTGGTGCCATGGTCTAGCCTTGGGCACTGTGGTAAAGGGTTGGACTTGATGATCTGTGAGGTCTCTTCCAACCTTGGTGATACTGTGATACTGTGATACTGTATGCTGATCTTACACTGCTCTTTGCAGCTGGAGGCCATTGTACAGCAGGAAAGCTGCTGGTTATAGGCATTGGGGCCAGTGAAAGGTCTAGAGCACAGGTCTGGGGCAACTGGGATTGTTTGGCCTGGAGAAAAAGAGGCTTGGGGAAGACCGCCTTGCTCTCAACAGCTATATGAAAGGAGGTTGAAGCAAAGTAAGGATCAGTCTCTTCTCTCAGATAACATGAGGGAACTGCCTTGAGTTGTAGCAGAGGGAAGTTTAGGTTTAACATTAAGAAAAACTTCTTCTCTAAAAGGTTTGTCAAGCTCTGGTGTAGTCAACAGCCCTGAAGGCATTTAAAATGCATGCAGATGTGGTGCTGCGGAACGTGGGTTAGTGATGACCTGTCAGTGCTTTGTTAATGGTTGAACTTGATGATCTTAAAGGTCTCTGAACCAAAATAACTGCTTCTGTAATGTGGGAAATAACAAACCTGATACAGTCACAAAAGTAAAAATCAACTGAATGATGTGTAAACTCATGAGTTTTGACCTCAGTATCATGCAAAGGTTCTAGGTTTTGAATGAAAATCGAGGTGTCAGAAGTAAATGGGAATGGAATAACATGCAATATAACTTCATCAAGTGTAGGTTTTATCAGACTAATTTAATATCTTGATAGCTGACTTCTTAAACAAGGGTAGTGCAATGAACCTAATCTGTCTAAATTTAAGCAAAGTATTTGATATAGTTCCTCAAGGGAAATTATTATTAAGGAATGAGAAAATGGGGATTAATTAAAAAACTCTGAGATGGATAAAGAGTAAAGTCAAAGACTCAGTGAATTATACTGAAGGGAAAATTACCAGGCTGAAGAGAAGTTCCTGGTGCTGCTTCTCAGGGTTTGGTCTGGAGAGCAATCCTGTCTGCTATTTCAATCAGTGACCTTGTTACAGGAGTGACGTGGGTGCGATTACAAAGCCCATGGCTGACACAACGTCAGAAACTGTTACCAGTTTTGGAGGAAGACTAAGTCATAGTTTAGGAAATACTAGATGGATTTAAGGGGAGAGTTCTTTCTGAATTATGATCCAGTATTTCTCCC